>NW_024355990.1:3795215-3860215 GCF_902729225.1 Pteropus medius | reverse complement strand
TTCCCAGCGGGCTGAGCGGCCGTCGCCACGGCTGCGGTCAGGTGACCGAGTCGCCTGACCTGCGTTGAGTCAGGGCCCGGCGGGCGGGGCCCTGTCGGCGGCTGCTGCTCGCCTTTGGTCCCCTAATCCCCTCGCGGGCCCCTCAACGTTCTTGGCGCGTCTCCGGGTGTTGGGCTCTTCCCTACTCGGATCGTATCCTAGGAATGTCCTGACCGTGCCCGTGGGGAGAGCTTCACCCTAAGCCCGGGATTCTGACACGAGAACTGCAAGTTGACAGCTTGGCTGCCCTGCTCCTGGATCTGCGTCCTCTCACCATCTCATCTCTTTCCCCAGGATTGTCAGTGGGTTCGCCCCGAGGAGAGCTGACCACCCTGGGCTGCGGCCGATCTCCGGCAGAGTTGAGCCAAAATGTCCCCGGAGTCTAAAAAGCTTTTCAACATCATTATTTTAGGAATTGCCTTTATGTTTATGTTCACCGCCTTTCAAACTTGTGGAAATGTGGCGGTGAGTTGGGGTCTGTTGTCCCTCCTTCGAAGTGCCTATCTTAATGCATCCCCCAAATGATAATAAACGTTAATTATACCTAACAGCGCGCTTAAATTGCGCCCTTTATTTTCCCACTTCGCTTCCTCGTTTTTTTATGATTAAGTTTGATTTCATGTATCAGACGTTTCTTCATATACGGGATTTGAAACTACTGCTTATTTCTGATTAGAATTAGGGTTTGTATGTTGACCTAGTTATTTTATTTTTTTTGTGTGTTAAGGTCTACATTATACTTGGAGAGTTAAAGAAATAAAACCTAAGGCATAGTTTTAGCAAGTCCCCCTTCCCTGCCTCCGACTTCCCTGTCATTGGTTTGTTTTCTCCTGTTTTGCAATCCTTTTTCTTTTCTTATAGTCGATTTTCAGTATTAAATATTGAGCGTCTTGAATTTTTACTTTATTCTTAGCACTTGGAGACTTTCCAGGGGGAGGGAGATTGCAAGACGTTTCGTTTCGTTGATTAGTTTTATCTTCCACACAGCAAACTGTCATCAGGAGCTTAAATAGCACAGATTTTCATGGCAGTGGATATACCAGGTATTGTACTGTATGTTTGGTTTTACTTTATATATTAAAGTAGTTGCTTAAATCCCATCAAAATCATCGGCAATAAAATACTGTGATTGAATTAACAGTGATTGCTTTTTTTCTTCTCTGTATCTAGACTGGGAGAACATAATAGTATAAAGGTGATGAGTTTAGGTTTCATGTAGAATTGACACTGGGTTTGAAATCCTGGCTTCACAACTCAATTGCTGCATTATCATAGGCCAGTCGCTCTATGAGCTCAGTTTCCTTGCTCAGATAAGGCATGTAATACACTTGGCACAGTACCTGGCATTTAAATAAGCACCCGAGTATTGTCATATTTTATCTTCCCAATCTTAAACAGAGGATGTTTTATATTATTCCCGAAACATTTGGTCTTCCTGTTTTTGTAATTTCATGATGATTCATATATTGTCACCAGGAGCTTTTAGATTTTTATTAAGGTGTTTAGTCCCAATTTTGCACAGTGGAGAAACTGAAGTGGAAAGACTTTCATAAGTCACTAGGACACTGACTGGAACTGGGAATGTGATATGTACGTGTGTCTAAGCACAAATAGGTTTCGGAATTTCTCTACAGTGAGATATTGGACTGTGGCCAATACCCGTCCCGGGTATCAGTCCTTTCCACCCCCACCGGCCAGAGTCTTTTGTGGTTCTTTGTTACCTGTCTATCCTAAGCCTGACCTTGTATATGACATCTGAGAGCGAAGGGATGTTAATGGCCCTTTTTCTAAATGATTAATAATACCGTAATTTTTTGTACTGCTTTCTCTTCCTGTGTGTTCTAAAGAGCAAATGGAAGAACATTTAGTATTTGACAGATTTATAAAAGCCGAAGAATAATTTACTTTGGATTTATAAGCAGTAAATGCATTCAGAACCTTCAAAATGGTTTTAGTCACACTTTGTCACAAGACATGTACTAGGTAGGGCTGGGTCTGTAGTAGCTTAATGTTTGTTCAATGAGACCACTAGGTTGAGTTAAATAAATTCTGGCTGAAACAAGTTATAACTCTGCGCTCGTTATTTATAGCAGCGAAATCGCAATGCAGTTGCCAGGAGTCGTAGGCTAAGTTTGTAGAGCAGCCTGGTTGACTAATCTGGAGTCACATTACGGAGTATGAAATCCTGGCTGCCCCATTCGCCAGCTAGCCAGCTGAACTTTTGGCAGGTTAGTTAGCCCCTCTGTGTTTCAGTTTTCTTTAGAGGATAATAATAATGCCTTCTCCACAGAGCTGTTAGGATTAAAGAAGGAAATATGTATAAAGTACTTGGCACGGCTCCTGTTATATGTTATACGTTAGCTGTTATTATAATTGACCAGTACCTAAAAAACCTTATTGTCCAAGGCGACTGATCGAAAGAAACATTTAATGAGACTTCAATATTTATACAAATAAAAACTTTAATGTGTCATTCAGTTTAAGGATATAACTCATAAATTCTGACTAAAGAATATGAACGCTTCTTGCAAAAAAAATCTGTAGACTCTAATTAGATTTGAAAAACGGAACTTTTGAGAGTGCTTTCACGAGTTTTGCTTTGTTTTTGTGTGTGTTATGTGTACAGCATGGCAATCATTTATGGAGTGTTCTCCGCTTCAAATTTGATCACGCCCTCCGTGGTTGCTATCGTAGGACCTCAGCTCTCTATGTTTGCCAGTGGCTTGTTTTACAGGTGAGGAGTGTAGTTTTATTTCACGCATTTACTTAGAACACCATCGGTATCTTTCAAGCACCTAGTAACCTAACGGGCACTTGTCCACTCGTATTGAGTAGAATATGGGCAATATTTTGGGGATTTGGCTGCCAACTTGATGCTCAGGGTTACCACATAGTTTTAGTGTGATGGGCTGTGTGTGTCTTTGTTTTTGTTTTACTATTGATACAAATAGTACTCCAGAATGTTTTTCCGTGAGAGTTGAAAGGAACGTCCCCTGAAATAATCTTATTTTATATCAAATCGACTAACAGCAATTCAAATGAAATAACTGAACTTTTCCTCTGGGCTGTGGAACCACAGTCCCGTCATGTGCTGAGCTGTTGGCAAAGGCCAGTTGCAAACCCTCATTCAGTGTCGTTGATTTTACAAATTTGAAATAATAAATTGAGAAATGAGTAGGTCACATTTGTTCGTTTTCAACACGAGAGAAGTCCTTTACAGGTTGACTTTTAAAAGAGAGTCCTCAGAATTGATTCCTAGAAGGCATAACTGGCATTCTGTTTCAGGTATCGTTTGACTATAATACGTTGACCTGTTATATTTTAGCATGTACATTGCCGTTTTTATCCAGCCTTTCCCATGGTCCTTCTACACAGCCTCTGTTTTCATTGGAATTGCAGCTGCTGGTAAGCATGTTCATGTTCATTTTCTTCATTTCCCCGGGGCTCATCTAAGAGGATCGTGGATGTGTTCGGTATGCGAAGCCGAGCTATTCCACTCTCCTGCTCACCTTTGGGTTTGAATTTTAGTGCTTTGGACAGCACAAGGAAACTGCTTGACGGTGAATTCAGATGAGCACACTATTGGGAGAAACAGTGGAATCTTCTGGGCACTTTTACAATCCAGGTAATAATCTTTTTGGAGCTCAATCTTTAATTTTTTTTTTTTTTTAGAGAACTCAGATCTTCCATGTTACGTGACTTAAGTTCCTAGATGCATATGCTATAGATTTAACATTTCATAGAATTACTTAAAATGCATGTATCGGCCTCAAATGCATTAGAACTTATGATTAGTAAGTAGAAAATAGGATTAACTACAGCGTATTTAGCATCGATTATACTTCAGGGACCACTGGGTTCATTACTTAATTTCAGTAATTTTCACAAATTTATAAGATGAGGAAACCTGCAGTTGAGAAAGCAGAGGCTTAAAAGTTAAGTAACTGATTCGATTTAAACCATCATCATCTGGATCCCAGAGGCCACATCCTTCTGACCTGCCTACACTACCTGATAGCTATGTATTTATATATAACAGTGAGATTAACTCTGTCAACGGTGAACTATATAGCGTGTTATATATTTTCTAAGTAAAAAACAACATCATCCTGTCATGAAATTTGTCCCGAGGATCTACCCTCATGGATCCTGCCTAAACCTTTGGCATTGATAAGGCTTAACAAGTGCAAATGTTTAGTTTTAAGGAGTTGCACATTAAGAAACTGGACCGTGGGTAAACGATTCTTCTCTGGGAAAGTGTGCAAAATAAAGTATCTGATTAGCTGCAGATAACTAAATCAAGGACTTTTTTTTTTTTTAGATTCTTGAAAATATAGGATTTTAGAATTAACATAAGCTTGTTTCTCAGGAGTCGTTTCCAGAGTTCTAATAATAAATCACATGCTTCAGAGTGAGTCAAGACTTCTTTGAAGGGCGGTTCTGAATCAGGTTACTGTCACGTGAAGGGAGACTGAACTCCATCTGGGTCAGTTAAGGTTTTAGAAAGAGTCAGGGTGCAGTTGTTGCTTTGAAATGATTTAGGGTGGGTTAGTACTTTCGAAATTATATGTACCTCCATCTTCCTCTCTTTTTAACAAGTAATGGAAAAATTGTTTAAAAACTAAATACGAAAATAATTTCCCAACAGTCTTTTCCCCCTTCTCCCCCCAGCTTGTTCTTTGGAAATCTCTACATATATTTTGCTTGGCAAGGGAAAACTCAAATATCAGGTTTGTTTTATTTATTTTGCTTTATTCAGATACGTGCAAAGCATAACAGCAGTTCTACAAAAATACCCATTATTGCTTTGTTGAGATGGTTCTGATGAACATTGGCGTTTAACGTTCTCAGATTTTAGTAACTCTTCCCCCTGGATCATATTATTAAGTTAGGATTAGAGTTATTGACTGAGCTTCAAGTGGCATCTCGATGTGGGAGAAGGTGCTGCTGTGAATGAGGATACGCGTGCGTTGCCAGGCTTTTGAACTCAATTGTTTTGTTTGTATGCTGCTTTGATTAAAAGAATATGATTAAGTTCTCGTGTTTTTCTCTTGGCTCATTAGTATTTCTTTAACCGAAAGACAGGTGGAGAAACCCTGTTTATCTCCTGTCCTAGGTTTTTACTGATACGATCAAGTAAAAATTTAATGAAGCGTTTTGACGGTTATAAACAAACTGTGAACATCGTGCTAACTCTGCAGTTGTTTGTACGGTCAGTGTTGTCTTCTTCCCTCTTCCCAGAGAGTGACCGAAGAACAGTGTTTATTGCCCTGACAGTGATTAGCCTCGTGGGGACAGTTCTTTTCTTTCTCATTCGGAAACCAGATCCTGAAAACGTCCTGGGAGAAGATGAGTCTTCTGATGATCAGGACCTAGATGTCAGCGAGTAAGACGTGGGAAACGGGTCCTTTTTATTCAAAAGTATATTTAGAGTAGATGCAGTCTAGAGATTACCAATCTTGTTATAGCCCTAACTGCTGCCCGACTTGGGGCAGACAGGAGGGTGTAAAGTTTTAATGTAATTAAGGGGCGGAGGAGGAAGAGGTAGACAGAGGCGGGGCAGGTGGGGGCGGGGCATACCTGCAGGACCTGGGGGCGGGGCTTATTTTAGAATTCTTGTACTGGAATGGCTTCCTATGATATCTCACGGAGCTGAGTGGGGAGCGATGCGCATGTGAGTGCTAGCTGAATCCATTGTATTTTAACAGTCTGTAGAGGATGAATCAGTTCCTCCTTGTTTGGGGCCTGAAGTATAAAAATATTAGGATCCTGCATCTGATCCTATCCAAGTACAAGACGAGGCTGCTGTCAGTGAAGTGGAGTCTATATAGTACTTGTTCCCAGGGAGGGCATGAGTTTTTATGGTGAGGAAAAAAATTTTCCTCTTGTTAGGACATACTTCCATTTTTGTGTCAGTAATTTATTTATGGAAGTCAAGTAGATCTCTGGTAGATCTCTAGGTTTGTTTGTTTGCTTGTTTGTTTCTTTTGGTAAACAACATCATTTAAACATATAGGAGAAGTAGATATTACCCGCTTGGCTGGTAGTCTAAGAAACGTAATTTTTTAAAAACTTCCTTACTATAATCATAATAAGCGACTACGCTTAAATTACATTATCTCCTTTAATTCTCACGAGTAAGCGGTAGTGTCCCTATTTTGCAAATGAGGAAATGAAACTTAGAGACATAAAATAATTCGTCTAAAACCATGCAATTAATAAGTGACAAAGCAGGCCTCAGACTCCAAAGCCCACATTTTAAACCAATAGACTGTACGGCACCCAACCCTGGACCTCGGGCGGTGGTATCGCTCACGAAGCGTTTTAACACTGAAGAATTTACTCTTTACGTAATGGGAGTGGTGGGAAATCGAGTCGTCACAAATAGTTTCGTAAGAGTGAAAATAGCAGGGTAGAGATTTCTGTGCCTCCTGAGCAACCATATCTGAAAAGGGCACGCCTGAAGGTGTGCGATAGATTTTGTATGAAAGAATCGTGCCCCCTTGTTAACAGTCACCCATACGGCACTTTAACCACAGCCCCTGAAGCCAGGACATGGGTCCTGATGGGACATCTGGGAGCAAGAGTCATTCGAAGGGCACCAGAAATATTTGCCAGGCCACGTGGGAGGCAGCGCTTTCACAAACGCCAATGAAACTGTGGTAGTATTTTTGTTCTCTTTGTAGTTTTCAGGGGAAAAACCTTTTTTTTTCTCTTTATTTTATCAGGCCTGCCCAGAACAACATGACAAAGGCAGTAGATGCGTTTAGTAAGTATTTCCTGTGTCCGACGTGCAGGGACGGCTTGAGCGTTTGCCCTTCCGCCTTCCCCTGGTGGCTGTGGAGTGACGATACCCCAGTATTTTCCTTTGTCCGGGTCTGCTGCTCTGAGATACACGAGTCCTCTCAGTCACACCTCTGTGACACGGGGATGTGAGGGTGGGTGACACAGCGCTGCTGGGTGGCCGTGCGGGGGAGGCGTGAGGAGGCTGCAGGGAACGCGAGAAGGTGACGACACACAGACTGTTTCTTCATCATCGCTCATAGGTCCCCAGAACAGAGCGGGAATTTGGAGGGACAGTTGTGCTCATCTGTCGACGGTTCTTCCTGGCTAAGCCTCTTGATGTGTTTTACTTTATTTTATTCTCACGACAATTCTTTGAGTATCACGTAACATGTATGATATGACCTGTAGATGGAAGCTATCATTATCTCCATTTTATCGAAAAAGCTGAGGTATAGAGAAATTGTTTACCCAGGGCCAAACAGCCAGCACTGACTGAGCTGGGATTCCATCCCAAATTGTTGACAGAGCCAGCGAGTCCCATAATAACCATCTTGGGGTTCCTTCAGAAACAGGCGACCGTGGCTTCGATTCTAAGGGGGCCTGACACGGGTCAGTTCTTTGCTTCTGCCTACAGCTCTCAGCCTCTTTGTCTCTCTAGGAGGGAGAGTCTGACTGAAGTAGTTACTGTCTCATAGGGAGCAGCCTGTTGGGGCCACATCCTCTCAGAGAAGCCCCTGTAGGCCCCTGGGCCATGTGGTTACGTACTTCCAGCTAGCCCGTAGGCTATTTTGGACGAGGGTACGAATTCTTGATCTCATCAGCTGTGGCCTAAGTCAGATGACACAAAGCACACCAACTTTTAGTCAGGAATTCCTGTGGCCTCTTTTTTTTTTTTCCCCATTTTTTTAGTTTTTAGTTTTCTATTATAGTTGATATTCAATATGACATTATTTTCAGGTATACAGCATGATGTTTAGACATTTATGTAATTTACAAGGTGACCCCCTGATAAAGCTAGTCCTGACCTGGCACCATACCTAGTTATTACAGTATTGTTAACTCTTGTGGACTATGACTATTTTATAACTGTCAATTCTACTTCTTTTTTGTCATCCATCTTTATTGAAATAGAATAGATAATTAGTTGCATGTATTTACATTTTACAATTCGATGAGGTTTTTTTTCAGTCCTAGTTGGCATATAATAATATACCAGTTTCAGTTGTATAGTGTAGTGATCAGAGATCCACATAACTCGCAAAGTGATCACCCCACTAAATCTAGTACCCCTCTTCCCCCTCACATATTTATTAGAACATTATTAACCATCTTTCCCATGCTACACCCTACACCTCCATGTCTGTTCTTCAACTATCCATTTGTACCTCTTAATCCCTTTGCCTTTTTTTGGTCCCCCAACTCCCCTCCCATCTAGCATCCCTCTAAATATTCTCTGTATCTGTGAGTTTATTTCTGCTTTTGTTGTTGTTGTTGATTTTGTTCTTTAGATTCCGCACGTACGTGAAATCTCGCGACATTTGTCTTTCTCTATCCGACCCATTTCATTCTGCGCAAGACCCTCTAGGTCCATCAAGGCAAATCTTTTTCCATCCCTTTCCTTTCGGTCTGTGTGTGTCTTTTAATCTGAAGTGAGTCTCTCGTAGGCAGCATACGTAGGGGTCTTGTTTTCTTACCCATTCAGCCACTCTGTCTTTCGGTTGGAACACTTAATTCTTTTCTATTTGAGGTACTTGTTGATAAGAGTGTAGTTATGATCCTTCTTTATTCCTGTTTTTGATATATGTTTTTTCTTCTTAAAGAAGTTCCTCCAACATTTCCTGTAATACTGGCTTGGTGTTGATAAATCCCTTTAGCTTATTTTTGTCTGGGAAGCTCTTTATCTGTCCTTCGACTCTAAATGTTAGCTTTGCTGGATAAAGTGTTCTTGGTTGTTCCTGTGGCCTTTTTTTTTTTAGGAAGGGCCTGTGGGCGTGGTAGTCTGAGGTTCACATACGTGGTGTATCACTGTTAAGGCTGTTTGTCAGGTTTTTATTATGCGCACTTCTTACATCTCAGGAATACATTCATAATTATAAATTGGGCTACACCTTACCATTTAAAAGGATGTAGCCTGAATGTCCCCCAGCAAGATGGCAGGTCACCGCAGTCAAAGTCTAGCTTTCCACTTTGCAGATCTAGAAACCTGTTTGTCAGAAGTCCCCAGAAGGGCAGGACTCAAGCTAAACAAACTCGCAGAAATCACAGTGTGTGTCTTTTAATCTGAAGTAGCCATTTATGACGGCATTTAACATTTTTTAGCCCTTTCGTGGACATTGCCTTCGTCTTATTGAGGGCCTGGAAAGCCACATTGGTTTATTTGGTGAACATGGAGTCAGGAGAAGGGAGGCTAAGGACCTTCAGGCTGATGGGGTGGTTCGCCCGGCCTTGGGGAGGCTTCATGCAGCCTCCCTGCTCCATTACTGGACCCCACGTTCTGGCCGTCTATCGCTATTAACCAGATTGAGGACGCCCTTCCGAGGCAGTTCTACAGACTTCGCCTTAAGTTCTCTGTAAAGTGAGAAAAGAGGCACTAAGACGATCAGGGCCACGTGCCTTTCATTGCAGAGCTGGGTAGTTGCTCGGTAGGGTTCGGGAGCAGTAGGTGTTGGACTGTCAGGTGTAGATGGGGAGAGAGAAGGCAGCAGCCAGGAAAGGTAAGGCACGTGAGGTGCTGTAGGGAAGCAGGTGCCGGTGATGGTTCCTGGGCACCTGGGGAGCGATGTGCGGTTGTGGGGTGGCCGGAAGCCACAGGCACAGAGGGACAGGAAGAAGAATGTCCAGACTTCACGTAATTCGTCTGTGAGCCAGTGTTTCGCTTATTATTTATTCATGACAGTCCTTCAGTTGATGCTCTGACGGGTGTTATACAGAAAAGGTTCCGGCTTATATAAAAAGCACTGAGTTCCTCAACTGATTGTATGTGTTTAATGCAATTCTAGGAAATTTCAGTGAATTTTTAAAAAATTTATTTTTTGGTCTTGATGAAATGGTCCTATAATTCATCTGAATGAATAAATGTCTGAAAAAAAAAGAATAAATGTCTGAGAATAGATAAGATAATTTTTAAAGAGCAGAAGAAGGACTTTCCCTAATAAGTATTAAAACCTAATATGAATTTATTTGAAAACAGAATAGAAAGGGCAGGAGACCTAAGTCTAAGTCAGGTCCACGTCCATATGGGAATATGTAATAAAATAAAAAATTCTTAAATAAGCAAGGTTAGATGGCTGACTACATAGAAAAATATGTAGATTCATACTTCCTGTCTTATCCTAAAATTCCAGGTGGATTAAATGTAAAAATGAAACCAGAAAGGTAATCAAAGAAATTAATTGGGTAGAGAAAAGTCTGTCAAACAATAAGGAAAAAGACAGTTCTTTGGTTACCTAAAATATAAAATTTCAGTCTCTCAGAACAACCCACTAAAGTTAAAATGGCAAGGAAATATTTGCAGTATGTGATAAAGAGCTGTTATAAACCAATATGAAAAGCACAAACGCTTCTGTAGAAAGTAGACATTTTAGAAACATTATAAACATTCTTACACTATAATAATTATAAAATTATTATAAAATAATTATAAAAATTATAATTATAAAATTATTACAAAATAATTATAAAAATTATAATTATAAAATAATTATAAAATAATTATAAAAATTAATAATTATAAAAATAATTATAGTTTAAGTGTAAGAAATGCAAATTAAATATTTCTATCAAATTTCCAGAGATAAAAATGATTCTCAGTATTGTGGAAGGTAAGTATTTACACGCATAGGGCCACACTGCTGATAAGAACATAGCACTGTATTACCTTCTGCAGAATGGATATCAGTATCGAAAGCCTTAAAACGTTTATACCTTTGCCCCGGCAATTCCACTGATAGGATTATCTTCAGGAAGTAATTAAGAATCTTTGTCAAGATTTGACTACTAAGATGTATGTATTTGTGAGAAACTGGAAGTAATTTAAATGTTCAACTGCAAGGCATTCGTGCATCTATACAATAGATGATCTAGCCATTAAAACAATCACTATTAATGTTAGAAAATAATTGCTCTGTTACGTGAAAACAAATTATGAAATAGCGTACACATAGTGGAATCTGTTTTTCTTTTTAAAAAGAAAAACAGATTCCACTATGCAGTTCACCCCGTTACCGGGTACAATTCAGTGGTTTTTATTATATTCGCAGAGTCATGCAGTCGTCACCACAACCAACTTCAGAGCCTATTCATCTCCCCACAAAGAATCCCGGTGTCCGTCAGCAGTCACTTCCCACTCTCCCCTCAACCCCCGTCCCTAGCTCTAGGCATTCACTGATCTATTTTACATCTCTAGATTTGCCCGTCCTGGACATTGCACGTAAATGCAATCCGACAACACGTGATCTTTTACAACAGGTTTCTTGTACTTAGCATAATGGTCTCAGAGTTCGTGCGGTAGCATGTTGTCAGGTTCCTGGGGTTTCTAGTTTTTAGGTCTCATGAGTAATGCTGCTGTGAATATTCGTTTACAGGTTTTTATAGGGACACGTTTTCAGATCTCTTGGATATACGTCGAGGAGTAGTGGGATTGCTGGGTCACGTGGCTCTCTGTGTTTCGCCTTTTGGGGAATGACCAGATTGTTTCCGAAGGGGCCGTTCTGTGTTACGGTCCCACCAGCAGTGTACGCGGGGTCCAGTTGCTTCACGTTCTTGAGTTACTATCTGCTTGTTTGGTTATAGCCATCCTAGTAGGTGTGAAGTGATATCTTTGGTTCTGATTTGCCTTTCCCTAATGGTAACGGTGTTGAGCATATTTTCATATGCTTATAAACCATTTGCATCTCTCTCTTTAGAGAAACGTTTACTCAAATCTTTGCCCATTTTTTGCTTGGGTTGTTTGTCTTTTTATTATTGAATCGTATTTGTCTTTTTGTTATTGAATTGTTATTGAATTGTAAGAGTTCTTTATATATTCGTAATAAAAGTCACATATATATGATTTGCAAATATTTCCTCCCCTTGTTTAGGTTGACTTTTCATTTTCTTGATGGTAACTTTTGAAGCACAAAAGTTTTTAATTTTTGATGAAGTTTAATTTTTTTGTTGTTGCTTGTGCTTTCGGTGTCCTAAGAAGGCTGTGCCCAGGTCACGAAGATTTACTGCTATATTTTCTTCTAGGAAAGGGTTCCCCAACCCCCGGGCCACGGACCGGTACTGGTCCATTAGGAACCAGGCTGCACGGCAGGAGGTGAGCAGTGGGCAAGCTAGCAAAGCTTCGTCTGTGTTCGCAGCCGCTCCCCAGCGCTAGTATCACCGCCTCAGCTCTGCCTCAGATCACCAGACATTAGATTCTCTTAGGAGCACCGGTGAACACCGGTGGAGACCGCTGTTCTAGGATTTTATAGTTTTAGCTCTTACATTTAGATCTACAGTTCATTTGGAGTTATTTTTATCTGCACTATGAGGTAGGAGTCCAACTTCATTCTTTTACATGTGGACATCCAGTTGTCCCAGCTCCATTAGTTGAAAAGACTATTTTTACCCCCATTGAATTGTGTTAGCATTCTTGCTGAAAACCAACTGACTGTAAGTGTAAGAATTTATTTCTAGATATATGTTTATCCTTAGTGCAGTACCTTGCCGTGTTGATATTGTAAGTTTTGAAATTAGAAGGTGTGGGTCCTTCAACTTTGTTCTTTTTTCAAGATTGTTTTGGCTATTGTGGGTCGCTTGATTTTCCGTATGAATTTTAGGATCAATTTGTCGATTTCTGCAAACATCCTGGGGTGTGTGTGTGTGTGTGTTTTAAATAGACTTCATTTTTTGAAGCAGTTTTAGGTTCATAGCAAAATTGAGAGGAAGGTACAGAGGTTTCTCTTTTACCCCCTGCCTCACAGACGCGCAGCCTTCCCCATTATCAAAGACCCGCCACCCCCCCAGAGCAGTATGTTTGTTACACTGATGGCCACATCATTATCACCTGGAGTCTGTAGTATACACTCTTGTGTTGTACATCTTATGGGTTTGGACAAATGTGTCATGACATGGATCCGCCATTATAGTATGAGGTTATGTTTTAAAATTTCTTTCTGTTAGCTAAATCTTCTGATTATTCAAAAATAAACATGCTTTGCAAATGTAACTTTTTAATTAAAATATTGTTTTAAACTTTGTATGATTATGTATTTTTTTCCTTGAAGTTCGTGAAAATGATTGCTAGAAATATCTTATTGTCTTTAGCCTGACGGTATTTCAGTGAAAATAGAGAAAAAAGTATCCTCTTTTGCACATGGAGAAATTTAGAACAGAGGTTTTGTGACTTATATCGGTTTCATAGCCAGCAGTTGAATAAGAACTAAAATCAGGATTCAGTCACTGTTAGTTTAGGATACTAGAGTAGTGACCTTAAATTATGCAATGTCAGCACGTTCAGAAAGACAGTTAAAATATGCAGTTTTTAGAAATACATTTTCCATCGCAGATTTCAACTGAATTGAGCAACATAAAAAAAACTCTTAAAGTGATGGTAAACAAACATGCAGGAGTAAAGTTTCAGTCCTCAACTCCAGAGTGAGACTCTCAGGAGGTGACATGCCCGCTGCTCTGTGTGCGGAAGGGTCCCGGTGATTCTGAGTCCAGTCTTAAAGCAGCTCGGTGATAATTCCTGAGGGAAGTTCGCATTTTGCCAACTGTCGACTCCCTTAATAGCCTAACCTTTAATCAAGTCTTGAAATGTTCTGCTGTTTTGTCTGATTCTATTTCTTTTTTCCATTTCATGTTTGTAAAATTGGAGCTAGAGAATGTGTTGGAGAAAACATGACTCTTGAATGTATTTAAGCAGTAGAAATAAACATTTTATTTATAGAGCAGATTTAGTTCATACTTTAAGCATTTTAATCTGAATCATTACCCTCTGTCCCAGTGTATTTATTTACTGGCATTATTGACAAAGGGCTATTTTGGCTGGATAGATGTTTTAGAATTTTTGTTGGATTAATTAAAATCTAGTAAAGCACTCCTAATTTTTTTTTTCTTTTTACAGAAAAGTCTCTTAAGTTATGTGTCACCAAAGAGATGCTCCTTCTTAGTATTACAACTGCTTATACAGGTAATGTGGTTATTTAAGTACCGGTTCGGTTTTTTGTAGATGCATGACAATAGGGGCCCCAAAACTGCACCCCTTGGTTATTTCTCACAGTTCCGTGTACTGACTGGGCTCAGCTGAATGGTGTTTCTGATGGTCTCAGTGGGGGACTATTGTGGGTGCTGAGGGCCACTGGGGCTGGAATTTCCAAAATCATTTCCTCAGCACTTGTGCTGGGGTCAGATGCCAGGCTGGGTCTCTATCTCCCCAGGTCATCTCGGGCCAGCTGCTCGACCCCCTCCCACGTGATTTCTCCTCCCGACCCAGCAGGACAGCCGGACGTCTTAGTGGCTGTGGGCTCGGGAGAAGGGCAAAAGGAGAAACAACCAGATCTTAAACCTTAGCCTGGTACTGGCTCAGCGTGACTTCCACTGCATTTTGTGGTGACAGCAAATCTAGGGGCCAGCCCAAACTCAGTGTGGGAGGGTTCTGCATGGGGGCTTATGATTTTAGGGCAAAATGGAGCACTGTGGAAAATAAGCATGGGTAAATCTTTGTAATTTTTGTACGAGCTAAGATAATTTCTGGAAAAAGCAATGAGCTCTGTGGCTTGCCGCTGGTCACGTGATCGGTGGGTTGATGTTGGAGCACCTTAGGTCTGGAGAATGAGGAGGAAATCCGTTACCTTTTAAAGGTGCTGTAATGTGCCACACATTGCTTTTGTCTTCGTAGGCCTCATAGGCATAAACTCCTTTTTAGGAGAAATAGAATCAATATTAAACATCTTTTTTTTTTAATTTTCATAATTTTTTTGAGCCAAACTGACAACATATGCCGGGGAGCAAGATTTCAAATGCTCCTATTAAACATTTTTAAAATTCGGTTAAGGTTTCTGACGTTAAGGAATCAGGTCTTATACTGATTTGCCCTGATTTTTACCCTAAGTTTTTGAATTTCTTTTCTTGGGAAAAAAGGTTTAATTAAAATGTTATCGTGCCTTTAAGCAAAAGTGGATAGTATGTACGTACTGGTTTTCCAAACATACGTTCCTAGTCCCTTTGAAAGCTATTAACAGTAATGAACACTTTCTTATTCATCATTACAGATTTATGTTAATTATTATGTCTATCCTGTCTACACACAGAGTGACCATTTTTAATATAAGGATGTCTTTGCTTATTTAAGTTGTATATTTTATCTGAAATATGCGATAACTGCCATCTTGTGGCTAATTTCATTTCATCAGCTATGTAGTGTAAACTTATGCTGTGCTTGGGAGTAACATTTCAGCCCGAGTGAATTTTGTTTTATATGTATATAGCTCAAATAATATTAGACATGAAGAAAAACTAGGGAAGGGAGAATACGAATGCGTAATTCAGTCTCATTTTTTTCTACAGGTCTGGAATTGACCTTCTTCTCTGGAGTATATGGGACCTGTATTGGCGCCGTAAATAAATTTGGAACAGAGGAGAAGAGCCTCATTGGACTCTCTGGCATTTTTATCGGCATTGGAGAAATTTTAGGTCGGTTTGAAAAAATGTTTGTGCATTAGGTTCGTTTGTTATAGTTATAATAGAAGTTTTAAGTGGAACCACACAGTATGTGGTCTCTTGTGTCTGGCCTCTTTCACTTAGCCGATTTTGTTTCATTGTATGGATAGACCACACGTTATCCATTCACCGTTTGACGGACATTTGGGTTTTTGGGTTATGAATAGCGCCGCTGTGAACACCTGTACAGTTTTTATGTGCCTGTCAGTTTTCCTTTCTCTTGGGTAGCTAGATGCCAAGGACTCGAATTGCTGGGTCACGTGATAATTCTGTGTTTGACTGGTTTTTGTCCTCATGGTGGGTCCTGTTTTCCTGCTGCTTTGCATGCCTGGTAATACTGCGGATACCAGCCGTCGTGACCTTCACCTTGTCGGGTGCTGGATGGTTTTGTCGTACTACACACATTCCTGAGCTTTGTTCTTGGACATAGTTCGTTTATTGGAAACTGAATCTTTCAGGTCGTCCTTCAAAAATTTGTTGGGCAGGACGGGAGCCGTGCTCAAACGGGCTGATTATCCTCCCTCCTCAGGGAAGACCCTGCTGGGTGCACCCAGTGCCGTTAACTGTCAGCTTTCCAGTCTTGCTGGTGGTTCAGGCGCTATTGCCAGCCCAGGGCCAGGCACCAATGCGGCTAATGGCTCGTTCCCGGGCCTCTGCTAGTTGATTCACACTACGTGCTGATCGGCACTCGGCCAGGACGCGGGGGCAGCCTCTGCAGGTCTCCGGAATTGTCCCCCTGTGCAGCTCTCCTTTCTGGGAACTCCAGCTGCCGGGTCTCCCCAGACTCCCAGCTCTGTCTCCTCAGCTCAGGAAGGCATCGGGGCTCCGCTTGCCTTCCGGTCCTTCGCTGCAGCCTCTCCTCAGATGTCACAGGGACAGCTGCAGGGCTCACCTCCTTTGTTTCCTGCCTCTCAGAGATCACTGCCCGCTGTTGCCTGATAAGCCCGTGTCCTCAAAGCCATCGCTTCATATTTTTTTGTCCTTTTTTTAAGGCGGGGTCAATCCAGTCCCTGTTGCTCCATCTTCCCGAGAAGTCTGTTCTGACTTTTAAAATTTTTCTGTTTCAATAGTTCTTTCTTATTTTGTATATTTGTGTGTTTTTTGATTAAATTAGCTATTGTTTTGTCCTTTTGATTTGTTTTTCAGAGAATCATGATTTTGATTTATTAACTCAATTTTGGGTTTTTCTGTTCTCCACTTGATTGATTTTACAGGTGGAAGCCTCTTTGGCCTGCTGAGCAAGAATAATCGTTTTGGTAGAAATCCGGTTGTGCTTTTGGGCATCCTGGTGCATTTTATAGCTTTTTATTTAATATTTCTCAACATGCCTGGGGACGCCCCTATCGCTCCCATTGAGGGAACCGATAGCAGAGCTTACATCAAACCCAGGTACAGTGACTGTCATTTTTCTAGTAATTTAAGGAAGGGCGAGAGATAGGATGGCTGGATATTCAAAATGGAGTAGTTCATTTTTTTGTCTGAAAGTCTGCTCTCTGTATAAGGCCATCTGCCAAGTGTGAATGGAGCCAGAATGAGTTTAAACAGGCAGCCGTAGAGAATCTCGTTATTTTTGTAATTGTTGGTTTTAACCTTTCTCCCTACTAAATCTTTTTCTTGATCTATGAAGGAGCACAGAAATATCTGACTGGAGTTTTGTATCTCTGCTTTCGTGAGCAATGAAATCTCTAGGATTTAGAGCCTCAAGATAAAACAGCAAGGAGCAAGGGACAATGTGCCAGCTGGGCAGGCCGGCCAGTCCTTTCACGGCCATTACTATAAGTTTGGAGGATTTTGTTTCATTGCACCCAACTCTCAAATTCATTATCGATGCAGATATTTCTGTCTGGGTCCGCAATCTGAGGGCCGCTCTGATAGTTAATAGCCCAGCGTTGGCGAGACGGAGGGTGAGCAGCTCGTCAAGCAGAGTCTTCCAGTCAGTTCCAGTATTTATTCTTGTTCCGTAGAGTTGAAAACTTGAAAGTAAAATGCTTTTGTGGGTGTGTTGCTTTTACATTTTAAATGGGCTCTAGCAAATATTGTTAACACTCATTCTAAATTTATTTTATTCAGCAAAGAAGTTGCCATCTTCTGCAGTTTCCTGCTGGGTCTTGGAGACAGCTGCTTCAATACGCAGCTGCTCAGCATTCTGGGGCTTCTGTATTCTGAGGACAGCGCGCCCGCTTTCGCAGTCTTTAAGTTCGTCCAGGTAGCGTGGTCTTCACATTGTGGGTCCCTTTCTTTCTTAGTGCTTTAATTTTGTTTTCTTAATGTTCCTTAAATGAAAGGCAGGGGCCTCCTTTCAAAGGATTTGTGAGTAGAATTTGGAAGCGGTGAGCAGTGCGACCCCAGGCCCCCCCACCCTGTGTTAGAGATTTTCCCTTCTGGTGTCCTCGGCTCAGGTTAGGGACGTCCTTAGGTGCCTGAGTTGAGTTCATTTGTAGTGCAGACAGTTCTCACTGTGCATGCACATTGTTTTATGCCCAGTCTCCCACAATATGCTATTTTAAATAAGAGGTTGTGGCTTACTTGATTGTCACTAGCTCTCGACGGGATTTTATGGTACGCGTTTGTCGTGCACGTGTGAGTGTGAGCTAGTGACACATGAGTGCCGTCTGGATGCAGAAAGAGCCGAGGGCACAGCCAGTCACAGCGCGCGGCGGGGCTAACTGGGGAGCCTGGGCCACCTGTGTGCATGTCGTGATTTGTTTTCTTTGTCCCCAGTCCATTTGTGCGGCCGTGGCGTTTTTCTACAGTAACTACCTTCTCCTCCACTGGCAACTCCTGGTCATGGTGATATTTGGGTTTTTTGGAACGGTTTCGTTCTTCGCCGTGGAGTGGGAAGCTGCCGCCATCGTCGCCCGGGGCTCTGACTACCGAAGTATTTGATCCTGGAAGCCGGTGCCTCTTCAGACAGCAGCTGAGTGACAGGGCTTGGTCGGAGAAGCCACCTTTCATTTTCACAATATATTGGATGATATTTAGTATGGAAAAAATCAAAGAATTAAGAGTGCCGAGTCTGCTGGAGCTGGTGCTCACGTTTACAGATACTAGCTATTTAAAACAAGTGGAATAAGGAAATGTGTTGTCGGTCGTAACTGTTCAAAGATATTTTTCAAATCATCTCTCTAGAGTTCCTTATAATCATGTTATGGAATGTAAATGTCCTCTCCCTCCTGTTTCTTTGAAAGATCTTACCTCCATTCAAAATACTAGGCCATGTGTCACATGAGGCTTCTTGCTGGGTATTGAGTACGTGTTACTATGTAATAATAGGGAGCATATGGCACTCCACATTATGTGTCTGGAAATGACATTTAAATAAATCATGAAATGCTGAAACGGAATCTTATCTTTTAAAAGATTTGCACTTTATTTTTCTTTAAATGTATGGTTTGATAAGTTTTCTTACCTTGCAGTTCACAGCAAGGACTGCCTCATAAAATATTGTAAAATGATGTAAAAATTGTTTTAAGTCTTGAAAACAGGAATTTGTGAATGAGCAAAAAACACATTAAGAAAGCAAGCATATTTACTGGAGGAGGAGTTTTCCTCGTAATTTTCCTAGAAGATGTGATGCAAAAAAAAAGTGAGCCGTGGCGGCAGGTGACGTCCCGCAGGCGGCGCCATTCTGCGTGCGTGTCTGGGGGATGCACTGTGACTTTGGGGCATGTCTTCATGGAGAGGTTAACTTTCTGTCATAAGAGCTTGCTTAAAAATTTTTTTAATTTAGTAACCATAAAATTCACCATCTTAGAACATATACTTTAGATTTTTTTAGTGTATTTACAAGTTCGTACAGCTATCACCATGACCATTCCAGAACATTTTCATCGCCCCTGAAAACCTCCCGTGTCCATTAGCAGCCGCTCGCATTCTCTGGCTCGGCACCGGCAGCCACTCAGCTGCTGCTTTCTCTGTGGATTTGCCTGTTCTGGACATTTCCTATGTTCGGGAGAGCTCATTCTTAAATGTGATTTTCAACTGTACAAATGAAGAAATTTAGGGTGAAGTAAATTCAGTCAAGAGGACCAGTAATACTTGGTTTCCCGTAATTTTTATAAAAAATCTGGACAGTCAGAAGCTTCGCGGTTGGCTTACACATCTGAGGAACCAGTGGCGTGATTTCCAGACTCGACGCCAAGTGCAGGGAGTTGGAAAACCCCACGGGGCCAGAACCCTTACGGACGTTTCTGGACGTTTCGTTCGTGAGGAGCTGGAGCGCTGAGCTCTTGTTCTGCGTGTTAACGTTTGGCTTTCTTTTTTTGAAGTTGAGATAAAAACTCGACTGGCTGAGTTGATCCTATATCAGTAATTTGCGAATGCTACTTCGGAAGGAACGCACGATCCGGCCTCTTTAAGCACATTATTGTTTGTCCCGGGGTGTTAGTTTTCTATCACGTTATATAACAAAGTAGCCCCAAAACTTATGTGCTTGAAATCACACACATTTGTCATCTCACACTTTCTGGTGGGTCAGGAATTGACACGGCTCAGCTGAGTCTCCTAGATTATCTGACTGTGCTCAGCGCCTGTCACAGGCCTGTCTGTGGTCAGTATACGTATATGTATACTCAGTATACGTGAAATGTTTTTGCATGAAAAGAAACCTGAAATATAGAATAATTCATAGAAAAAAAAAATCAGGCGGGGTGGATCCACGTCTCAGCTCACTCGGGTCGTTGGCAGGAGTCGGTTCCTTGCAGGCTATTGGGCTAAGGGTCTTAGTTTCTCGTGGCTGTTGGCTGAGGGCCGCCCTCTGCTCCACGTTACATGGAGCCGTCTTCACAACATGGCAACTATCTTCATTAAAGAAGGCCAACGAGAGAGTACCACAGTCCTTTGTAACTTAACCCTGGAAGTGAAACCCCATCGCTTCTGCTGGATTCTCTTTGTTAGATGCAAATCACTAGTTCTGGCCCACACCCAGGGGAGGAGATTGCACAGGGAGCCAGACCCCAGAGTCATAGATTCTTGGGCCTGTCTGACTCGGCTGCTTACCTCGCCAACCGTTTTGCATTTACCTGAGAACTGGGTCCACCACTGCCCCCATCGTGCATTCTCCCAGGCTCTTAGAGCTCCGTTTGCTCATTAGGCGGGTGGGAAGAGGTTAACAGCCCCTGTTAATGACACTGAGTGCTTGAACCAAGGAAGAGGTCGCACCTGATCCCCACTTGTAGGCTTCCTGGGAACTGGAATGGAGTGTGGTGGCTCCTGGGCTGCCTCCCACTACTGTGTGTGATATTATTCACTCTAAGTTCTGTACTCACATTTTTGGTTGGGTTTTTTTTTAAACTCAGTTTTTATGTTTCTAAATAGCGTTTCTCTTGGCATACTCTTGAGATGACTGCTAACATTAAGCTCATCTTTTAAATTCTCGTGATTTGAGTTAAAAATGAAATGCGACAATGAAATAGTTTGATTTTTATGCTTATCTTCCACATGCCGTAAAAGAATTTTACCATCAAATCTTTAGGTGAGTAAAAAGTCTTGGCTTGGTCTCTGTGTGTGCGCGTGTGTGTGTAAATATGACTATGCTGCTCTTTCATTGACAATTTCATATGGCATGAGATTCGGCTTAGACAAATCTTGAGCAACCTTTATCGAATCACAAATGCTTTCTCTGTGCCCCGACAGGAATTGTCCTTGTCTGTAGTGGTTACCATTTCAAATGCCCAGATGGCTGCTACACAGCTGGGTGGTGCCTCCTAGATTATCTGACTGTTCCCAGAACTGTTCCAGAAAGGACCGACTGGGGGCTTTCCATGATTCGCTTTCCAGGGTTCACTAACTTGGGCAGGGCCTTCCTTCCCTGGTTAGGAATCAGTTGAAACAGGAGTGACCTTCCCTTAACTTTTGGAGACATTGAATAGCCCTCGATTCCCTTTTAGCTGACCAAGGAGGTGTCTGCGCTGTGGCCAACACCACTTGCTGTCCCTGGATCCGTGCTTCTGGAGAAGTCAAAACTCGGTTACGTGAAAGATCACGGAGCAAGACGTTTGGCTTAAAGGGTAACTCTTTCAACAGGGTCTTTCTTTGATTGGTTTCAGTCTCGGGACCCAAAATACCCTTGAAACATTGGGAATTGTCCTGCCTATAGTGAGTATAATCTCCCTGGTGTCGTAGTCTCTCAAAAGCTTTACATTCATGTTTCGCAGCTGTTAACTGCCAAGCAAACGATCTTCCTAAGAACATCAAAAGGAAACTGGAGAGAACGGCGGACTTTAGGGTTATTATGAACCTGGAACTGTGAAGGTGAAGGTCACAGAGATGAAGCAAAACCAAGGATCAACTGAGTTGCAGAGGGAAGCTGGGGCACTGATGCCTTCATTTTTGACCTCATCTCTCAGTCAAGCCGAGGTAAACAAAAGGGGGGAACCGTTAAAGAGAAAATCGCAGGCCCAGAACTGTGTCACTCATGCTAAAAGCCCATGATCCCAAACCCGGATTCAACACCTGATCCGATCGCCGTTTCCAGCCGCTCCCGGAAACGTAGTCTCAGTCAACCAGTCTGTAATGTTCTGGTCATCTGTGAGGTCATCTGTGGCCAGGGCCCTCGCCATCATCAGCCCCACCTGCAAGAGTTGATTTGCATGATAAAAACCCTTGCCTTCTCTTCCTCCCCCCACCCCCAAAGCTGTCCCGGGGGTGTTGGGGGTGGGGGAATCCTGTCCTTTGTCAGTAGCCCCCTTCCCTCACCCTCCTATAAAAACCTTCCATGCCGCATACCCCCTGGGAGCTCCCTTTTGGTTGCTGGATGGGACCCTGCCCCATTTGTGAGTTGCTTAATAAAGCCAATTAGATCTCCAAATGGACTCCGTTTTTTTGTTTGTTTGTTTGTTTTTTTAACAGCCCTAATTCTGTATGAACTGAGAAAGATAATTTAAAGAAAAAGCTACTTGCAGTTGTAGAGACGTCATCATCCAAAAAAGGCTCATTTGAGTGTTTCTTTTTTACTTCAATTCATAGGTCCTCTTTTTTTTTCTTTCCTCCCTTAAAATGTTGTCAGATATTCCCAATTCTTCAATCTTCTTTGTTTATATTCTAAGCCCGTTTGACGTATTTTTTTTTTTTTTAAATTGGTTTAGTTATCTCCATTTTACATTTTCAAAGGGATCTTTTGGGATAATTGTCACACGAACTGAAAGCAAAGTCTTGGTGACTCATCTTGTAGACACCGAGGGAGCACTCCGAGGGAGAAACAGATGTCTTTTTCTCCGCTGCTTTTGTGTGGTTATAACCGTTCAAACAAATGAGGAGCACAGTAAATGTTTTCAGTTGGCATGTTGGGTGAGTCAGGCTGTCATACTGCCGATGCTGTCAGAGGGAGCCGGGCGGGGAGGCAGGGCTGGGCTCCTGCAGGTGGCTGGACCCACAGCTACAGTGTGTGTGTGTGTGTGTGTGTGTGTGTGTGTGCGTGCGTGCACGCGCACACGCGTGTGCTCCGTTCTGTGGGAAACGATTTATTTTGCACTTGCTTAAAACCGAAGGCAGCAGCAAAGCCTCTAACTTAGGAGCCATTTGGCCTGTCGCATGACTTTTCAGGATGAAGTGCATTGTGTTTGGTACACAGTCTGTTTTCTTTCTTGAGCTGTGAGCGTTACTATTTTATTCCTTTCTGGATGTGTGGCATCATCGAACAAGTGTGGACGAAAAAGGGGCTCTGTAATAAATTTACCAAATCCAGTGACCAAAAGTAACCTCACGGGGTGATCCCATGATAAAATCTTAGCTGGGAAGCTCATGGGGGGTAGTCCCACCCCAGGCCTATGACTTTTGTAAAAGGTTATCTTTGACTTAAGCGAACCCTGTTCCCTGTTTTTGTGCATCTGGGGTAACATAGCTTTGAAAAGCCCCCTTTCAGACCCCTCAAGCGAAACCATCCTCGAAAGAGCACAGGATTTTATTTAACTAGCCTGCAATCCAGTGCCCGCCCTGTCTTCTCCCGACTCCATGTGATCTGCCTCCGTTCCTTCCTTAATTCCAAATGTATAAAAGAAACCGCAGAACTGTCGTTCTCCGGAGCATTTTTCTCAGTCTGCTGAGTGAGATCTTGCTTCCAGATGTGTCCTCTGTGTGGCTCGAATAAACTCTTAGGAAAATTTTCTCCAGGTTCGGATGTCTGTACATCAACACAAGTGAGAGGTGAACAGCCCAATGCAGAACATGACTGTTTGCGTCTCTTCGTGCGAGGCGGTCTCCGGCACATTCACACAGAGCCATGCCCTCCGAGGCTCGACTGTTCAGGGCTAATTTTCTTTGTTTACAGACCTCTCTAATACCTACTGAGTGCTTAACGACACCAAGGAACTGTTGCAACACTTTACAAGTATTATAATCTAGGTACTTTTATTATACCCATTTTATACATGAGATAAGCAAGTAGAAATGGTAATGGGAAAAGAGATAAAGTTAGTTAAACACCAAGATGGCAGAGCTAGTAAGTGATGAAGGTGAATTAAAATCCAGACATCTGTCTTAGAACTTAGATAATTAACAGCTGTGTTGCAGGTGGCTGTGACGGCAGGATGCCAGGATTGTCACAGCCGAGGCAACGTGGAGTCAACTTGTTTTCTGAGAGAGCTATAAAGTCGGGGGGAGTGTGCTAGGTAGAATAAACCCTCCCCACCATTATGCTCATGTCTTAATCATTGGAACCTATGAACGTACTACATGGTAAGGGGGAATTAAGTTTGCAGATGGGATTAAGGATGCCAGTCAGCTGACCTTGATGGGGAGATTACCCTGGATTATTTCGGTGGGCCCAGTGTAATCACAAGGGTCCTAATAAGTAAAAGAGGCAGAAGGTCAGGGTCGGGGTCAGTGTCATGCGGTAGGAGACTCAACCTGCTGTGTCTGGCTGTGCAGATGAAGGGGCCGTGAGACAAGGACTGTGGGAGCTTCTAGAAGTTGGAAAAGGAAAAGCAAGAAGACAATTGTCTCCTAGAAACCGCAGAAGGAACCAGCCCTGCCGACACCTTGATTTTAGCCCAGCGAGAGCTGTGTTAGACTTCTGACCTTGAGACCTGTGAGGTAATAGATTTGTGTTGTTTAAGCCACTAGGTTTATGGTAATTTCCTACAGCAGCCATAGAAAGTGAATACAGGGAGAGAGAAATTTTTTAAAACCCTACTTCTTTCATGATACTCGACAACCCATAGAAGGTGAGAGATGTTGTCATTTTCATGAACTATCCTGCTTCAGAAAATATTGCTGGTTCTTAATTTTCTACCCGATGAAGCCCAAACCTCTTAGCCTGCGATCCAGCCACTTCTAAAACCTGGTCCCACCTTGCCCCGTACTGCCAAACCACCTCTGCTCCCATAGACTCCAACACATAACCCTTCTCTCTAGACAAGCTTATTTCGTTTTTGCTTCGTGAATACATTCTACTGACTCCAGAATCTCTGTCTTCGTTCGTATTGATTTTTTTTTCTTGGCATGACCTATTGTCCCCCTCCCTGCCATCCGAATCCCATTTCTCCTCCCGGGCCAGGCATAAGTCCCACTTCCTTATGAAGCCTCCTTCTGTCCCTGATCACAACAGGTCCCGGCTTTAAAGCGGCTCCCACGGGCTGTATCTCGTCTCGCGTTGCTTCCTTTGTCCCGTGCGCTTTTCTTGTTCTCGCATTGAGATCAGCTCCTGGGGAGAAGGGCCGTTGGTTCATACATATCCTCTGTGCTGAGCAGGGCAATGATCTTTTTACCCCCAATACGTCCACACGGAACGTGTGGGACTTATCCCCACACCAGCCAGTTCTCTGACGCCAGCTGGGCGTCCAACGATTCCATTCGATTCAATGACCTGGAGTTAGGTTGGACCCCCTTAGGAATCAGGGCTCAGTCCCACATGAGCAATCTCACTTCAGATGCCTGTTGCAAGTCCAGGCCACCCATATCTCTGACCAACCTAGCCATAACGTCAGGGGAAAGGGTCGTTCCCATACCCGCCCCCTTTTGTGTTCAATAATTTGCTAGAATGACTCACAGAGCTCAGGGGAAAAAAAACCGGTTTACTTACTGTGACTGGTTTATTATACAGGACACAACTCAGGAATGGCAAATGGGAAGAGACGTGTGGGGTGAGGCCCGGGGGAGCGGCGCCTGGCATTTCCACACCCTCCCCCGGCATGCCACCTCCTAGCTCATCTGAGTGCTCGCCAGCCCAGAAGCTCTCCAAATCTCAACATTCGAGAGTTTTCATAGAGCTTCATCCCCAGCCCGCCCTTCCAGGAGTCCAGTGGATGTGGCTGAAAGCGCCAACCCTCTAATCTCTTGGTCTTTCTGGTGATGGGCCCCATTGCAAGGCCACTCAGGGGCCCCATCTTAACTACTCTAGTTATCATAAACTCTGGTGTACTCAACGGGGCTCATGTGAATGACAAATGACACTCCTAGGACTGAGGTTTTAGACTGTGCCTGGAACTGGGGACAGAGACCAAATGTTATTATTATACTTTAACTAGCATAGGTCTGAGCTTCAAGATAAGCAGTTAGCAACTGATTAGCTAATGCTCTATGACGATTTCGAAAACATGGAAACGTGATAAATTCAGACTGGCGGCTCTAAAATCATCAGGTGCAGACACAGAAGGAACCTCAGAGACATTTAAAACTGAAGACACGGTTAAGGAACGTAAAGGCGTTTATAGTTCTTAATGATAGCACAGAACCTCACCTCTATCCTGAACCTTGCTGCAAACTTATGCCCACTGCAGCCCTGCCCAAAGCTTAGACGTCATCAAAATCTTCCATTGAGGAGAACCCGCTCCCCAGTCTGTTTTCCTGTCATCTGATCAGATGCATCCCCGCCTGCACCTCATCATTCTCTTGTCTGTCTTCCTGCTGTTCCAGCTGTTCTTGTGGCCCTGAGTTTCGCCGTTTTCTCTTTTATCAAACATCTGGCTGAGAATGTTTTTCTTGGCATCAGAGAACTGAAGCGGTGTCCTTTAAGGAGGTAAAAAGTCCCAAAGCTGGTGTACGTGTTCAGGGAGAAATCCCTTATTCTGGCACAGAGAGGGAAGAATTATGGTCATTTATGAAATTCTCTCCAATTAAGCAGCCACCCGCTTTGTGCTGTGGTTTCTGAATTACCTGGGCCATTCATCGGTGGATAATAGCCGACTCTTGACAGATTGTTGCTGTTATAATCTTTTTTTTTTTAAGAAAATTGCACACATAATAATATGTTTGAAAAAGCCCCTAGTGTTATATCCTTATTTGTTTTCTGGCTGCAGAACTGTATGTGCAGGTAAGATTCTGTGGTTGGTTGGTTTGTGTTTGTTTCAGTACAGAAGGTATACAGACTTAGAATTTCCTGTATTTGTACCTCTATTAATATCATGCCCATCTCCAAGGTATGCAAGGGTGTTGGCCACAGTCATAGTCTGTGATGATCGGTGAGATGTATGGGTTTAAATTTAGCGATGAGGAAGAACAAATAAGTAAATGTTGCAGCTTCCGACATGAAATGCGTCCCATGCTAATGAAACCTCAAAAGCAGAAGAACGAGATCACTCAGGAGAGACGGACAAATTCCTAGAAAGAGTCTGAAGCCAACTCAAGAAGAAACAGGAAATCCGAAAAGACCTAGACAACAAATACATTTAGTTAGTAGCTAAAAATCTCCCCACAAAGAGAACTCCAGCCCCAGATGGCTTCACTCGTGAATTGTATCAAATGTTTAAAGAAGAAATAATACTTACCCTTCACGAACTTTTTCAAAAAATCGAGGAGGAAGAAAACGCTTCCCAACTGATTCCACGAGGCCAGTCTGGCCCTGAAATAAAAACCAAAGACATCATAGAAAACTACAGTCGAACTCATGAGCGTGGAGGCCAAAACATTAGCAAACTTAACCCTGATGAGACAAACATTCACAAAATATTATACACCATGACCCAGGAGTGCAACATGAGTTTACCATCCGAATATCGACTAACATAATCGTGTTGTTTTTGTGCACCAATAACCCTTCGACACCAGCTGGGTGTCCTTTAGTTAATTCAGTTCCAACACTAACTATGCAGAGTTAGCACACACCCCACTAGTTGAAGGCTCAGTCCCATGAGACAGCCCCCACCTCAGATTCCACCTCCAAGTCTCCACTGTCCCCCTGGGCTCCCATACTTCTTCCCACAAACTCAGAGGCTCCCACCGCCCCTCCCTCAGGTTCGATAATTCTCTAGAACATCTCTCAGAATCGGAAAAGTGCAAAGGCAGTTTATTGGGAAGGACACGACTCAGGAACAGCAGGAGGGGGTGCGCACAGGGCAAGGCGGGGTGGGGGGCACAGGGCTTACACGCCTTCTCTGGGCACAATACCCTCACGCTGCCTCAGTGTGTTCGCCAACGGGAAAGCTCCCTCAACCCTGTTCAAGCGTTTTTATCAAGATTTTGTTACTTAGACACGATTGATTAAATCATCGACCTCGCCGCCGAGAGAAATCGAAGACCTAAGTAAACTGAGAGAAGTTCCATGTTTATGAAAGGGAGGACTCGAATTGTCAAGATGGCAGTCCTATCACATTGATTTATAAAACTGATGCAACTCTTATCAAAACCTCAGCTGGATTTTTTTTTTTTTTTGTAGACATCAACAAGATGATTTTAAAACGTATAGGCAAATACAAAGGACCTAGAATTGGCAAAACGATTTTGATAAAGAAGAACAAGTTTGGAGAAACTTTCATTTTTTTTAAAATTCTAAACTTACTATGAAGAAACAGCCATTAGGACGGCACGCTGTTGACATAAGAATAGATCGAAGGGACATCATCGAGAATCCAGAAATCCTTATTTTTATGGTCAGTTGATTTTCAAAGACACCACAATGATTCAGTGGGAAAAAGATAATCTTTTCAACAAACGTTGCTGGGACGACGAGATATCCACAGGCAACAGAAGCGTACTTTGCATCATACGTAACAATTAATCCACAATGGATCATAGACCTCAAGGTAAGAGCTAAAACCATAAACTTCCAGGCGAGGACACTGGAGAAAATCGTGGTGACCTTGGTCGGGTAAAGAGTTCTGAGATACAACACGAAAATCGTGACCCCAAAAATTGATGGAGTGGACTTCATCAAAATGAAAAACTTTCGTGCTTTAAGGCGCAACATTCAGAAATGGAAAGACAAGCCGCAAGCTGAGAGAAAACATCTGCAAGTTATATATAAAAACAAACAGACAGACCAAAACAAACTTCTGATAAAAACAGACAGACAAAAACAAACTTCTGATAAAAACAAACAGACAGACAAAAACAAACTTCTGATAAAAACAAACAAACAGACAAAAACAAACTTCCATTCAGGATGCCAGACCACTGGGCAGATGTCCTTCTCCAAAGTTCCTTCTTCCTTCTGAGATCGTCGCTTGCTCTTGTGGCAGATGAGGAAGAATGACAAAAGAGAAAGCCAGGTACTGGTCCCCGTCGGGAGTTTTTAAACAGATCTAACCGCCCCATCTGGAAATGGGGAACATGATGGCTTCTGGGATTTCTACTAGCCAGGACAGACTCTGTTCGACCAGACAGACACACCTCTGTTTGCTTCCACGTCCCTGGTCAACCAAACACCCCAACCCCTGGCCAGTAGCTTCAGATTAAAGCCTAACACGTGGGCAGAAGTTTCAGCCATGTCTCTCTAGCCCTCTGATCCTGCGTTGCTTGCAAGATCAACAGACCCCGGGTAGAAGGCCTGGTGTCTTTTCAGCTTTCAGCCCAGGGGGTGTAGGTATTACCACTGGGCTGGTTTGGGAGTCTTGCAGGAAAGAAACCACAGAACGAGAAACCGGGCTCCTGTCCTCCTGTGCCCTGCAGAGGGCGCCCTGCTATTGCAATTGGTTTGTGTGTATCTGGAGGTGGTTGACTCTTTTTTCTGTAGCTAACACCCAGAGCCAGGCTGGAAGATTAGAACTGGCTTCGTAAATTCAAATGCAATTTATCCCAGACGAGAAAAAGTTAAGGAGGTCATCACCACCAAACCAATATTATAAGAAATGTTAAGGGGACTTCTTTAAGAAGAAGAAGGGGGAAGAAAACCCAAGAAAAACCAGCCCCTCCAGTGTGGCTGCTGCGGCACTGTCTGATTCCCGCTCTGAGCTGGTGTGGAGGCATCCGTCACCGTCCCATGGCCTCGATTCTAGCTCCCTCCTCGAATCCCCGGTTCATGGACCGTCCTTATCTTCCGTGAAAAGCACCAAGAACTCAGTTTGTGGAAAATTGAAAACCTTGCCAGACATCAGTCTTTTGAGAGTGGTTTTGCCTAAAAACATAACAACGTACAAGCTGGAGTAGGACTGATTCATTTAGCTCTTGCTGCCCTTGACCTAACAAGAAAACAGGAACAAGAAGCCTGGGAAGTAACAGCTGAAACCGATACATAAATTCATTTTTAATTAGGGGTCTATTTTTTCCCCGGCACTAGAATTCCTAGGAAGTCCAGTAGACAGGAATATACATACTTCGCCTCAGAACCATTTAATACCAATGCAGGAGCCAAGACGAGGCTAAACATTGGGCACATGGCATAGGAACCCTTAAGGCTGGCTCCCGGGGTCACGTGTCCTTCTTTCCCTTTGACACCTGTTGTTAGGCATCCCTCAACACCTGCCGTCAGAAAGTGGCATCTGCCATCCAACTTGAGCCGCCCTTACTGGAACTGGGGTGAGTTCCCTGTTCTTTTCCCAGGATGAGCCCATTACTTCTGTGGTGGGTTGTAGAGTGTTCCCCGCTCCCAAATATATATAGTGTCCCCCGCTCCCAAATATATCTGCGTCCTCACTCCCGGTACCTGCGAATTCACCTCTTTTGTAAACAGGGTCTTTGCGGATGTGATTACGGTGAGGACCGAGGCGAGATCATCCTGGATTTAGGGCGATGGTGGCGTCCTTACGTCTTTACATCCTTACGGGAGAAAGGAGAGGGAGATTGGAGAGGTGCAGAGGGGGACGGAGTGCGAAGGGCAGAGGCGCGGGCTGGAGAGGCGCACACGCCGCGGAACGCCAAGGATGGCCGTGGCTCCCACGAACCAGCCGAGGGGAACCGGGCATGGGACGTGGGACAGGTTCTCCTTCTGAGGCTCCAAAGAAACCCACCCTCCCGACACCTCGATTTCAGATTTCCGGCCTCCTGAGCTGTGAGAAAACACGTTTCTGTTGTCTGTTACGGCGGCCCTAGGAAGTTAAATCACCTTCTCCCCAAGTCCTTAAAATTTTGTCAAGGGTGTGTGAAAACGGCTGCCTCTCGTTTTTTGACTTTCGGTTAAACAATCTCCTGCTTTTGAATATTTTACCTTCCGAGACTTCCATTTTGAGATGAACCTGCTGGGCCCCCTTGCTTTGGGCCATGGTGACTTCGAGTGGTCCAAATTCTCCTCCCAGACTTCACCTGTCCTCACTGGCTTTCCTCCGGGGACCCTCGTGGGGCCAAGTGTGGGCTTTGTCTCTGCTCTTCCTGCCTTTCCTCTTGCCTTCGCTGGGATGGGTGGCCATGTCCCGAGGTCCAATGGTGTATGTCGGAAGCTGAAAAGAGTCCCAGAGGGCCGACGTGTTCTCCTACCTTGTCCTCAGTTTTCTGCTGATTTCCTAAAAACAGGCTTTCCCTTTTACTAAGCTCTCGGCTTGTCATACCTGCTCAGTCCAGTCCTGTTAGAGAGGCTGGGAGCTCAACAGCTGCTGCCGGTCCCCCCCGCCCCGCCACTGCTGGGGGGGAAGAAGGTGACAGTGTGGGTTAGCCAGGAAGCTGCTGGCTCCCGGCTATGCCCCCGGCCAGCCTCAGCAGGTGGACACCTCCGCAGTAAGTCTGAGCCACGACATTCACCCCCTCTCCCTGGGGAAGGGAGCAAGTTGACAAACGCTCACCGAGGTCGAAATGCTGTCGATCTTTTCCTGACACTGGTTTTTGCCGCTGGATCCTGAGGTGGGTCCGGAAGGGCTGGGGTCAAGATATAAAAGGCGAGGGGGTCACCCCTGGCTGTGGCTCCAAAGCCCTGGATCCAGCGGATGAGCTGTAGGAGGCTCTGTTCTGATTCTGGCACAGGGCTGTCCCCAGCACGATTTTCTCGTGCTGGGGACAGCTGACCTCCCGCTCAGCGTCACTTTACAGTGGCATTCAATACCCCACTGCCCTGCCGCCAGGATCTTCTGCACGTCAGAGCCTGTAAGCGAACGAAGTTATGTCTGAGCTGCACAGACATAAATCATCCAGTTCAACCTCTCCTTTCGGCAGCTGAAAACACGGTGCCCGTGGCCGTGTCACACGCAGAGGCCGCCCGCTGGGTCCTGGGTCCCTGAAGGAGGCATGCACGGAGGAGGGGACTGGTGGCCCCGGCCTGCCCTGGGCTTTGGGTGTGAGCCTGGGTATTAGGATGAAGAGAAAGGCAGAGCAGGTGGTGTTGGGAGGGGGCTGGAAGGCACGGGAAGCCCTCAGGGCTTTCGAGGACGTTTCTACTTTAAAGGAGTTGGTTCAATGACCTCTTCCAACACCATTTCTACCCAGCAGCACTTGGGGAATGGGATAAGGAGAACTGAGTTTTCTGGGGGGAGGAAGTAGCAAGGCTCTGGGGTGGGATGCTGCCTAGACTCCAGGGGCCTCTGGCAGGGGCGGGGGGGTGTTCCCCCTGGGGCTGCCGGTCTGAGTCAATTTCAGGGTCAAGTCTTTGGGACTACTTGAACATATTGTATTTTTAATGTGAGCATATAGTACTTTTACAGTGAAAATAAAAACTCTCTCAATTAAAAAATTTGTGTTTATGCAAAACCAAGGAAACGCATATATGCATCGCTATCTCCTCTCTTTCTTACATAAAACGTAGCACACTATAGACTGTTCTGTATTCTGCTATTTTTACCTAATAATATATCTTGGAGATTTTTCATTAAAAAAATTTGAATTTAAAAAGGTCAAATCATTATCATAACTTTGTGAATGTACTATATGACACTGAATGGTACACTTTAAAATTGTTAATGCCGAGTGAATTTTAGGAAAAAAAATTTTTTTTTTAAATATGGGGGAATATTATCACAGACCAGAGAAGATTAAAGAGTAATCAAGCGAAATTCATAAACCTAAAATAAACACCAGTTTGAAAATAAGTAGTTATAAAAGACATTCTTGGGAAAATTTAAACATTTAGATTTAAACTAGATGATTAGATAGATCATTAGATGATATTATGGAATTACTGTTAATGTTTCCATAATGTATGATTTTTTTTTTTTTATTATCTGTGACTTGTCCTTACGTTTTGAAGATTTAAGCTGATATAATTACGGGTGAACTGTCATGATGTTTACAAGAGACTCTGAAATTGTACAGGGAAAGTATATGAGAAAAATAAACATATCCCAAAATACCCTTAAAATGTTCAAATCGCTCTTTTGGTGATTTTCCCCTAACATCCTTGATATTCTGTTCTCTCCCCTCCCCCGTACACACACACACATGCATGCACACACGCGTACACATATACACGCACACCCACAAGTCACACACACACTCCACACACACGCACATGCTCACACACACTATTCTCACACACATGCACACACACGCACATACATCGTGCGACACACTACACACGCACAAGCTCACACACATGCACGTGCACACTTGCACGTTCACACATGTACACATGCACACGCCCACATGCACATGCTCGCACACATGTACGTCCACACATGCATGTTCACACATACATGTACACGTAAACATGTACACGCGCACGCACACAGGTGGTCCCTGGCGTTCCTTGGCTTCTGGCGGCATCACTCCAATCTCTGCCTCCTCCTCCCGTGGCCTCCTTCTCCTCCCTCCCGAATCCCCCTCTGCCTTTCTCTGGTAAGGACACTCGTCACTGGATTTAAGCCCAGCTGGATAACCCAGGATGATCTGATCTTGAGACCCTTAATGATATCTGCAAAGAATCTTTTCCCGAATCCGTATTTGGACTTTGCGTTAGGGCACAGCCGCAGCTGTGTTTCTGAAAGGTGGCCCGTCCTACTTCCTAAGACCCTTTCACATCAGCAGGCTCCGCCCCACCCCCGCACTACCCCCCCGCACCTTTTTGGTACCTTATAAACCCTCCTGGAGCCCAACCCAAAATAACTAAAGACCATTTTTTCAAGATCGCTTTCCCTTGAACTCCATTCACCCCGTTTTCCTTAGCTCCCAGTCGGCACAGAAAAGTAGCCCACATTCCTGGTCTCACCACCTGGGCCTCCCGCTGGACTCCGCGCCGTCTGACACCGAGCCTGCTATCCAAGACCGTAGCCGCCGGACGGAGCTTCTCGGTACCCTCCAGCTCTTACCTCGTTTCCTGGGCGGGAGCCTTCCCGCTTCCGCCGCTGGGAACACGTGGGCCAACGGGGGTCTGTACCGGGGTGGACGGGCCTGGGTGGGTCTCACGAGCTGCCTGGTGATGTTGAGTCTTCTCTGGGCCTTGGCGGGCTTAGCTGCAGGTGGTCAGACACTGGGGGGCGAAGCAGGATGAAGTGTCAGCAGGTGCATGTGACTATGCCGTGGGCGGGGAGTCCTCTAGGTGAAGGTGACTTTTCCTCTCTCCACATTCTGCTTTGAGGGGCGGACGACGGGCTGGGGAACGTTTCGAAGGCCCAGGCCGCTTGCTCAGCGAGGCCCCATCCTTTCCATGTGGCAGAGGGTTTCTTCCCGTGAGGTCTCAGCGCTGTTTCCTGGCGGAGCGAAAGTTCCTGTCTGCCAATGATGAAATGCGATGCGGATTAACTCAAACGGGGGATGTATTTATTGACACTGAATTATTTACAGTTTTCAGGAGAACAAATGATCATTTTGGCATTTTATTATGGATGTGCCAGAGCCTGTTTTTGGGGGGAGGGGGGAGGCATACTCTAAGCCCGGGCCCTTGGGATTCAGGGAGAAGCTGATCCCTTCGATGGCTTTGAGTGGCTTCATTTCAAGAAGTCTCAAGGATGCTCATTTGTGTCACCACAGGTGTGGGGTTAATGCTTAAAGCCAGAGGAAAACATCCTTCATGGTGATGGTGGGCAGAGTCGTGGTGGGGGGCGGAGGGGATGAGCAGGGGAACTTTTTAAAAAGCCCCTCCCACAGAACACAAAGCTTGGGAGCTTCATAATCCTTCCCGCCTCTCCCCAAAGAGAGAGCCAGGAAGGAGCAGGTAAGAGAAGCTACAGATATTTTTGTCACCTAATCTTGGAAGTGACATCCCATCTCTTTCGTGTATTCCATCTGCTAGAAGCAGGTCCCCAGGTCCAGCCCACAGTCCAGCTAAGGAGGTCCCAGGAGGGCGCGAGGTGAGGAGGGGGTCTGGGGCGCATCTCGGAGGCCGTGTACCTTGGCCCTCCGTGGGAAAGCATATGTGCCGGGGAGGGGGTGATGTTGGCTGTGCGGGAGCTAGTGACACCCGCAGGTTTACAGATCAGGAACATTGTCTACCCGGCCCGCTCAGCGGCCCATTAACTTACTTGACAACTGCTTCTGCCTGTGCCGGCACACCCAGCTGAAAACCACAAACGGCAGGTGTGCGTAACGGCAGGCAGGGGCGTGTGTGTGGAAATGCCGGCCACGGAATGTTGGCACGGGAAGATGTTCGCCGATGGCAGTGGTTTGTGGATGGAGGCTCTGCCTGGACGGCGGGAGGGGGCAGACGTCACCCTCCAGGGCAGCTGGGCCAGACTGCGTGACCGCGTCCACACCCTGGAGAAGCCAAGGTGCTGGGGCAGAGGGTTCTCTCTGTTTCCACCGCGGGTGAGAGTGGCTAGGTGAGCCTCAGAGCGGGCCGGGCCAGTTCTCTAGGCTCGGGGCAGAGTGCTGGGGAAGGGCGAGCAGGAATCAGGCCTCGCTCCTCCCTTTCCCGAAGGAGGGCATGTTTTAAAGCAGCCGAGAGACCCTCTAATCCTGGCCTGATTTTCCGTCTCGTCCTTGCCTCTGCTCCCACTGCCCTGACACTGCCCCTTTCCCCTCCCCGCTGTGGGGCCTCAGTTTTCCCATCTGTGAAATGGGAGTGATAATACAGCCGGACAGAGAGCTTCACAAGCGCCCCCTCTGGAAGCCTCTGGAAGCCTCTTCCTTGCCTGGTGTGGTTACAGGATGTCCCCTTCTGTTGGAGGCTGGGACTCAGAGTCCTTGGACGAAAAGAAGCACCCTACTTACGGAGAGGTTGCTTGTCGTCCAGCAGAGGTCAGGGGCGGTGGATGGACAGTAACTGATTGCGGGGGAGCCCCTGGTATTTGGTGGCTTCATGGTTGAGAGAAAGGCTCAGGGCTGATTCTGAGCCAGGGCAAGGCTAGACGTCTTTGGGCGGTGGTTGGATCACGCTCGTCCAGGGGCCGGCTGCAAGTTCTGTTCTTGCATAGACCGTGAGGGCCTCTTGAGGTTAGTTCAAGAAGGACAGGCTACCACCCTTGACTGAAGAGAGGTCCTCCTCAGCCTGAGGGGTGGCCCTCATCACTGGTCCTTGTGGCTTTGGCAAGGACTTCTGGAGAGGGGCCCCTCGGTCCAGCTGGTTGCCTTTAGCTCCCCACCCCGTCCCCCGACCCAGCACCCAGAGCAGAGCCGAGGCCATCTCCCCCTGCCTGGCCCCTCTCATTGCAGGGCCCTGTGGACTCGGGGGCCAGGCAGCCCCCCGCCTGCCGTACCCTGCGGGACATTGCTCCCCACCCCCACAGCCGCACCAGCTCTGCACCCCGCTAGATGTCCCGTGGTGCGTGATCTGATTTCGTCTTGTCTCTGATGATTTATGGCTATGTCCCGCCACCGCGGACCAGGAAAGGAGAGCCGACTTGTTCTCACGGTGTCCACCGGGCGCACGCTTTTTCGTGTGTGTGATTGAAATATCTGGAGTCTGAGCATTGAAAGTTTGTCCCAAAGGGTCTAATTGCTGATAGCATCCGGGCAGGGCGTCTTGCACGTGGTTTTTCGTGGATTTGAATCGGGAGCAGCCGGGCATTGGGAGGGTCTAAGTGATGGACAGTTTCAGCAAATCAAAGTTTGCATTTCTGGGCGGATTCTATCCTCTCTCGTCACTACCCCCTCCCCCCGCAACTGGTTACTTCGGATTTTGTCACTTCCCATTGTCTCTGGGACCTGGTACGAATTAGCAACGAGGCCAGTACAATCTTGACAGTGTCCCTGGAGGACCCGGACCAGGGGACACTGCCCCACACTGCTCACAGGGAAGAAATGCACATTTGTTGAGATCCTGTTGGGGCTACAGACGGGGTGCTCACAGCTCCACGGAAGTCAGCAGTTCTCAAAGTAGGGTCCCATGATGCTCAATGAGGTTTTCTCGGCACGTGTCAATCAAAACCCACCGAATGCAGAAACGGACACGCAAAATCCAGCCGGCTTCAGCCAGACATTAAAGAGAGCGCACGAATGCAAAACAACGCTTTTCTTCTCGCTAAAATCGTGTTGCTTTGGAAACGCGAGGTCTTTTTTTTTTTTTCATTAAAAAATGTTACTTATGTTAACATGGAATGGTTTGTTATTGCTAGGTTTAAAGTGAGTTAACAACAAAAATTCAAACGTCTCAGTTTTAATTTCTAACAGGGCAAATACTGATCGATATACCATGCATGTCAACAAAAGGTCTTTGGGACCGTCGGTGATTTTTAAGAGGGCGAAGGGACTCTGAGACAAAACGCTTGAGAACCGCTGGTGTAAATAGTATCATCGAATTCTCCAGCCACCTTTATGGGGAGCGGTGTTATCCCGTTTCACAGATGAATAACTTCAGCCCTGACGAGTCACTTGCCCACGGTCTCACAGTAGATGGCTGAGTTGGGGCTGGAAAGAAAGCACTTCATTAAGAGCAATAGTTAATCCGTAGTAACTGTGAAAGACAGTGGACTATGAAAAAAATCAACCCATCTGTAAGTCTGTCATTTAATACAGGAATATTTCCTTTGTCCCCATACTTAATTTCTACAGTTTATATCATTCCTGCCTGTGCAATTTTATATTCCAGAGCAAGGTTCGAACCCGCTCACTCCTGTCTGAACTCACCTCCCCAGGGAGGCCTTGTCCCGTGCCCGCCCTGTGCGGGTCCCTGAGCAGATAGGAGCACCGCCCCGCTGTGGGGAGCTTAAAGCAGGAGCCCTGCCCTGCCCAGCTGCCTTCCCAGGGAAAATGCCTGTGAAATGCCCGTCGGCCGCCCTGGGTCATGCCCCTGTGCCCTGTCTGTCCTCTGCCTGTCTGTGAGGAGGCCGCTTTGCCGCTTTGCCGCTTTGCCGTCTCGTCCTTGCCTCTGCTCCCACCGCCCTGACACTGCCCCTTTCCCCTCCCTGTTCTCCTTTTGGGTGAAGGGCGGAAGGAAGGAAGGTGGGAACAGGAGTTCCTGAGCCAGCGAGGAAGTCAGCATCACATCCTCATGTCCCGTGCTGCCGCTGCCGGGCCTGGGCGTTCATGCTGTGTCCTGCAGGGGGTCCCCCTCTCCGCTCCCTTACCTGGCCTGGTACCACCCCCAACCAGAAATGTCCTCAGGATTATTTCCTGTTGGACTCAGTGGGTTCCAGGTGCCTGGATGGATCCTTTGGTGCCATCAAGTCTCAAACAAACACCTCCTCTTGGAGTTCAGGGAGAAAATTAAGCTGTTCCTAGGGGAAGGGGAGGCCTGCCCTCCTGTTGGGGGGATGGGAGTAGGGGAGACTTGGGTGCACTTGGGGGGCATCCGGGGGCTTCAGGAGAGTCCCACCTTGACCCGGGTCTGTCCTGAGCCAAATGGGAAGACCTTGGCTGGAGTCTGCCCACTTCCGCTGCCCCCTCCCCTTACTACAGAGCAGGGAGCAGCAGCAGCAAACCCAAACTTCCCTTCCAGAATGAGCGCAATCCCCCCCTAATTACAAGGCAGGAGAGGGCTGCTCCCTGCAGCCCTTACTTTAATTTCTCTAATTATAGCTGAGACTCCCAGCAGTATCTCCCCCTTAATCTGCTTAATGCAGACACACACTCCCCTCACCCCACGCTTCTTCCTTTAACCCCTTTGCTGCCAGAGGGTTAGTTTTCTGAGCGGGCTCCTTTTACAGACTGAATTGTATCCCCTCCCCAGGACCTCAGGATGTGACTGTATTTAGAGATAGGTCTTTAAAGAGGTAATTAAGTTAAAATGAGGTCATCAGGGTGGGCCCTAATCCGGTATGGCTGGCATCTGTATTAGAAGAGATGAAGACACAGGCAGACAGTGGGGTGGGGTGGGGAAGGCCCCGAGAAGGTCCCACAAGCCAGGGAGAGAGGCCTCTGGAGAAACCGACCCTGCCCACACCCTCGGCTTGGACTTCCGGCCTCCGGAACTGTGAGAAAACAGCTTTCTGTTACGTAAGCTGCCCAGTCTGCGGTGCTTTGTCATGGCGGCCACAGGAGGCTGATCCTGTAGCCTTGGAAGAGGAGACAGCCTTTTCCCACTGCCTGACAAGCATTCCTTCCCTCCAAAGGAGCTCATCCAGGAGGGGTCAGGCTCCAGGACCCACCTGTGGTCCCTCGGCCAAATGGACCCGGGCCTCCTCCTCTGGCCTGGCCTTAAATTGCGACATGGGGTGGGGGAGGGGTTCGTTACCAGCTCTGGCTGGTCGAGCTTGCAGGCGTGAGTGTGCAGGCGAGAGTGGCACAGGGCGCTTGTTCCTTCATGTGTCGCCTTAGTGTGTGCACAGGCGGGAAGGACCGAGCAGGCTCAGCTTGAAGACCAAATTTCCGTCTCCACCCTGTGGGGCACACAGTGGGTCCTTGCTTCTTTTCTTAAAAAAAATCAACTGAGTCGAAGCGTAGCTTTCAAAATTAAAATGCACATCTTTTAAATGCATTAACTAACATATTCATGTTGTGACCAACAGCGCAATTAAGACAGAGTGTATTTTCCAGGCTTATCGAGGTATAATTGGAAAAGAAAATTGTATTATTTTCAAAGTGTACATCGTGGTGATTTGGTACATTGGAAAGGTTCCCACCATCATAATTCACACATTTATGACCTCATATTTGCCTTTCTTTGTGAGAACACTTAACTTCTACCTTCCGCAAATTTCAACTCTACGATACAGTGTTATCGACTATAGTTGCCACGAATGACCTCATTCATCCCATAACTGGAAGCCTGTACCTTTTACCAGCCTCTCCCAGTGTTCCTCAGCCCTCGGCCCCTGGCGGCCACCTTCCTGCTCTCCTTCCTATGAGTTCAATTTTCATTTTTCAGATTCTACACATCAGTGACACCATGCGATGTTTGTCTTTCTCTCTCTGGCTTATTTCACTGGGCACAATGTCCCCAGTGTCATCCATAGTGTTGCAAATGGCAGGGTTTCCTTCTTTTTTAAAGGCTGAATAATATGGCACTCTACACGCGTGTACACGTATGTCTGCGTTTGGGCGTATATAGATAGACAAAGGAAACGGAATCTCTCTCTCTCTCTCTCTCATTTCCTTTATCCATTTGTTCACTGACGGACACTCGGGTGGCTTCTGTACCTTGGCTGTTGTATCTAATGCTGCAGTGAACACAGGAGCACGGATATCTCTTTGCCATCGTGACTTTGTTCCCTTTGGATAAACGCTCAGACACGGAATTGCTGGGTCACATGGCAGTTCTGTTGTTAATTTCTGGAGGAAGCTCCACACTGTTTTCCGTAGTGGCTGCACCAATTTACACCCCCCGCCCAGTGCACTGGGGGTCCCTCTTCTCCCCGTCCTCGACCACGCTTCCCGCTGACCTTCTTGATAACGGCCTTCCTGACAGGTGTGGGGGTCCCTCGCTGTGTTTTCATTTGCGTTTCCCTGAGGATTAGTGATGCTGAGCAGCTTCGCGTGTACCTGCTGGCCATTCGTATGTCTTCTTTGGAAAATCGTCTATTCGGGTCCTTTGCCCATGTTTAAATTCTTGTGTTTTTGTTGTTGTTATTGTTATTTGTGTTTTCTTGTCGTTGTTGTTCTTGTATATTTTCCTTGTATATTTTGGGTATTAAGCCCTTACTGGGTAAGTGGTTTGCAAATATTTTCTCCCATTCCATAGGCTTTTTCATTTTGTCGATGGTTTTCTTCGCTGTGCAGAAGCCTTTAAAAATGATATAGCGCCACTTATTTAGTTTTGCTTTTTTGCCTGTGCTCTTGCAGGGCGCCATTTCAACGAGGATGTCAGAAAATCAATGAGCGTCTGGTCAGGTCAGGAGTGGCCGAGCTGAGCTTGTGCTTCGGTGAGCGTGACTGTCCCTGATGATCTGCAGGGAAAGAAACGGGGGCCGAGCTCGCGTGGGGCCGACGGATGAGTTTCAGCGCCCAGCGGGCCAGGTACTGTCTAGGACCCTGAGCCACACCGTTGCCGCCCCCACAGCCCCCCGACGCTCACAGTCATACCTGCGGGCACTCTCGTTGTAAGGGACCTTCTGAAGGCCGCTGCCAAATCGCGATGCCCTAGGTGCATTGTGGGTCGAGGGGAGTCTCCTCGACAGTGCCCGGCCCAGCATGGTCACCCTCAGGAGAAATCACGGGAGACTGACTGTGTGCGGTGGAAGGGAGGAGGTGTGGCTGTGGAGACAAGTCACGGGGAAGACCTGCCACAGACCAGGGTGGGCTCTACGGCCGGGAAAACGGTGGTCACGTGAGTGGGAGGGCCTGGAGGAGGTGGGCGTGGTTAGCCCACGTGGCCTGCAGCTGCCCAGTCACCAGCCCTGGGAGCAGGATTTCTGCCCTGGAGGCTTGTACCCTAGCAGTGGAGAAAAGTTGGGAGGCCCACACCAGCAGACTGTACACCCCACACCTGACTGGTCACCGGCATATCGGGCGGTTCTGTGAGGGCTTGACTCCCTACCCTGCCTCCTACTGTGCCTTCTGCCATCGCGACCCTCACCTGGACACCCCCTTCCGGTCATCCATGACGGTTCTGCCGAAGGGGTTCTGAGTCTTCAGACTGTTTGTAGCCAAGGCAACCTATAAATATAGCACAGACTGATGCTGTTTTGGATGGAGACTTTTTTATTAGCTTCCCACTTGGTTCCCATCTTTCTCTTTGGTTGCCCTGGGTTTCAGGGTCCCCGAGACTGCTCCCACATTTGGCGATTCCCTAGGAGGAGTCACAGGGTTTGGCATATAATCGTAGCCAGGGCTAAGGCTTAATATACCAAAGGACACACACAGGGTCAGAAAGGAGAAGACACGGGCAGAGTCTGGAGAGACCTGTGCCGGGGCTTCTGATGCTCCTTTGCCCCTGTAGAACAGTGAAGAATGCAGTGACATGTGTGACGCGTCTGCCCGGGGATGCCCATTAGAGACTCAGCGCCCACGGTGTTACTGGGGGCTGGTGACACTGGCATCTATACTGAGCAATTATCAACATTCCAGACTCTTCTGAGCAAACTAAGCATTCATCGTTTGTATAACATGTCTAGACGAGGCAGATCCATCGAGACAGACATCAGTTAGTGCTTCTCGAGGGCCGGAAGGAGAAAATGGGGAGTGACTGCCTAGTGAATATGGGGTTTTCTTTTGGGGTGATGAAATGTTTGGAACTAGATAGAGATGGTGTTTATAACAAGAACATTTGCCAGAAAGACCCAGCTCGGCGGGAAGGGCTCTGTCCACACGCGGTGGATTCTGAAAGGACAGCAATGCTGGGGGCCCCCGCCAAGTGCGTGCTGCTGTCCCGTGTCCCCACGCCTGGCTTCTCTGGGTTCCAGAGACCAAGTGGGGGATCTGTCAACGGTACACTCTACCATGCACGTTAAACACAGTGAGGCATCACATGTACACCCAACCAGCAACCGACCAAAGTAGCTCTGGGGGCAAACTCGGAACCATGCCCTCCAAAGAACTGCACTTCCCAAACGCACAGGAAATGACAACATCTGCTATTATCTGTCTGTCTGTCTGTATCATCTATCTATTTATAATTTTAACTTTTATTGTTTTCAATTATAGTTGACACGCAATATTATTTCCTATTAGTTTCGAGTGTACGGCATAGTGGTCAGACGTTTATATAGTTTATGAAGTGATCCCCCCGGTAAGTCCAGTGTGCACCTGGCACCACGCACGGTTATTGCGATATTATCGACCACACTCCGTGCTGCACGTCACATCCCCGTGACTATGTCATAGCTACCAGATCATCCTTGACGACATCTCCGTTAACCCCAGGCCCGCGGCGTGTCCAGGCTGGGCGGCTTGCGGATGGATTACGCCGAGGGAGGTGCCAGCATCGCCCGAGGAGCCACTGGCAAGTCTGATCTACCGCAGGCGCCTGCCCTCGGAGGCGGGAAGAAAGAATGTGTTCAGCTCCGTCCGTGAGGCCGGACGGCTCATGCTGGACCTTGGCTGAGAAACCGATCGAATCAGGAGAACGGGGGCATGGGCTCCCGGGGACAGACTCTGCTGCTGTGGGCAGCCTTCTTGCCATCAGGGTTTAGGTGATGGCGTTTGGGGGGAGACAGCACCAAGCCGTGGGGCCTCCCTATGAGGTGACGGTAGGCAGCCCCTGAGCACTCACTGCGCTCTGACCCCCGTGATCGCCCGGGCTTCTCCCCTGCTGAGGACAGAGGTGTCCTCAGGACCCCCCTCCCGCAGAGGACGAGCCCAAAGCTCTGCCAGGCAGGGGACGAGCTCTCATTCGTGCAACTGTTGTCCGGTGCCAGGATTTGGACTCAGGGCCGTTTGACCCTCAGCCTGTGTTTTACACGCGACACGATCCTGGAGTTTTAGGGTTTAGCTCGCTGGGAGGCAAAGACGCTGCCGCCAACCGTGTGCAAGTGGTATTTCCACGTATTTCAGTCATCCCACGCCAAGTGTCAACAAGCCAAGGAAGGCCTTTTGCAAGAGAATGGTTCTGAGCCATCAAGGCGTCCTGGAGACCCAGCACCCTGGAGGCTGGGAGAAGCTTGGACGACTCAGGATGGGGACTTAGGGGTAAGCTCCTACGTGCCTGGGGGTCCCTACCTGTGACAACTCCATTCTTCCTCCAAGGCAAGAGCAGCCTGGAAGGACAGAATCAAAAAGTTCCACCGCTGGGTTCATTGAACTTCCCCTGGGGTCAAGGCTGAGTCTAGACTGGCCATACCTGTGGGACAGGTGGGCCTGAGCACAGCCTAGAAGCATGGCCAGGTTCTCTGAGACCTCCCAGCATGTTTCTGAAAATACACAACATAGCTCCTGCTCCCACGAAGTGGGGGATCAAGAGGGGGTGCAATTTCAGAGTCCCCCAGGAGATGGGAGAGAAACGAGCAGAGGGAATGGGGCCAGGTGGCGAGGTGGGGGCCGGGCCTCATGAGCGAGGTGTTCGGGGAGCTCTGGGGTCCTGTAAGAGAGTTCGTGCGGAGGTGACTCATCCCTCAGGGTCGCCTTACCGAGCTGCCTCTTCTGCTGATGTTCCCAGATAAGACCCAATTCATTATCATCCTAAAAATTGCTTTACAGGGGGAAGAAAAAGAAGAACCCTCAGCTCAAAGAACCGCTGAGATCTGGGATGACTGATGGCTTTATTAGCGTACTTCAATTTTATATTTATCAAATTAAACCAGCAGCCAAGGGGCACTTAATTAAGATTCTTTCTCATCAGCCGAAGGAGAGAAGATGGGGAGAGAAAGAGCCTGTGACCATATTCTAGAAGGAAAGTTCTAAGTGCCCGAAATGCCATGCTAGAGGCCTTTTCTGGGGCTCGATGGGTCACAGGTGGGGATAAAGGGCTGTCTCCACGCTGAGAACCTTGGGGCCAGGTCTATTCCCGTGCCCTCTAAACGTTTTCTCTTTTTTCAACGTTTGCCAGCCAGAGAAGCAACATTTATTTAGTGCCTGGTCCACAGGACGCCCTTGACTCTGTGTGTGCAAATCTGTAAGAGCACAGAGCAGTCAGGGACGCCGAGCTTGGAGGCAAAATCTGGGTTCAAATCCTAGCTCTTTTCTTTACTAATTGCGTACTCGTGGGAAAGTTCCTGCATTTTTAAAAACTTGAGAGAAAATTCACCCCTTTAGAGTGTACGGTTCAGTGGTTTTTAGCAGATTCGTGAGATTGCGCAATCATCACCGTTATATTCATCATCCTAGACATTTTCATCAACTCAGAAAGAAACCTGATACCGATCGCAGCCTCTCCCATTCCACAGCCCTCCAGCCCCTGGCAACCACTAACCCACCTTCTGTCTGTCTGGAGTTGCCTGTTCTGGATATTTCTCATAAATGAAATCATAGACTATGTGGTCTTTTGCGTCTGGCTCATTTTGCTTAACATAATGTCCGTGTCAAGGCTCGTCCATATCGTAGCACCGGTCAGAATCCTTCCTTCCGAAGGCCGATTGATAAGCCGCCGTATGGACAGACCACACTTGGTTCCCCCCGGACATTTAGTGTGCTGCCCGCCTTTTGGTTCCTGTGAAGACCGCTGCCGTGAACCTGGGCCTACAAATGTCTCTTCGAGACCCTGCTTTCACCTCTTGGGGGCACATACCCAGAGGTGGAGTTGCTGGATTGTAGGGTTGTTCTGTTCTTCGTTTCTTCAGAACCATTCCTTTCGAAGGCTGAGGAGCGCTCCACTGGACGGACAGTCCACATTTTGTTCATCTATCCATCCATCGGTGGACGACTCGTGTGAACATTGTGTACAGGCTGTGTGTTCTCCTGGGCACAGACCAGGGCTGAGATTATTTCGTCCTTTGAGCCTCGGTGTGTGTTTGTGAAACAGGGGTCGCGATCTCGCAGGCTCAGTACCAATTGATGAGATGCACGCCTGGTGCGGGGCGGATGCCCGAGAAATGGAAGCTAATAACGACCATGATTTTGTCTTTCTCTGTACCCGAAACTCGTCCTCTAGGACCTTGTAATTGAGAAGGAAAATAAGACAACAACAACAAACAACAACAACAAATCAGTACTGACTGTGTCTCGGGCCCTGTGAGAAGTCCTTAGGTGCCATTGTCACTTTAGAGATGAGGAGACCGAAGCTCTAAGAGAAATTTGCCCAAGGTCACAGTCAGGAGGGAAAGGCAGGATGGGAGCACAGGCCCCCTACTCTCATGCAGTGAACAAGAAAGCTTGACCCAGGGCTGAGAAGACCCCGCCCCACCCTGCAGGCACCGCTGCCCTGCAGTGGCCCAGGTGAGCATTGCACAGCCTCCTGTGTTACCTGTGCCTTTGTGGGCGGGGCAGGGGGCTGGGCCACACCCGGAGGGCTGTGTGGATAAACGCCCAAGAGAAGCCAGGACTAGGGAAGGGGGGCTGAACCTAGGGGCGATGCCCAGAGTAAGTGGGGATTTCTGCAAAGGAACCAGGTTTTGGGGCCCAATCTCCCTGCCGGCTCACGTCTGCCCCTTGGACCCCTGGACCAGAGTTTCAAACCCGGTAAGTGACAGTGGGTAAGAGCATGGGCTCAGGGGTCTGCTGGGCCTGAGTTTGGAGGCTGGATGTGCAGGGAGCCTTGGGCACGACCCTGGACCTCAATTTCCTCACCTGTGGAGGGGTGACGTGGGCCCATTCACGAGGAGCATGGAGCTACACCATGCCTAGCAGTGAAGGCTCTGAAAAGATGGAGTGTTGGCTTTCTGCTGTAGCTGTAACAGACAACTGCACGCTTAGTGGCTTAAAACAACACACACTGACCATTTTACAGGGCTAGAGATCCGAAGTCCAAAACGTGTCTCACGGGGCTAAAATCGGGGTGTCAGCAGGGCTGCGTTCCCTCTGAAGGCTCTGGGGGAGGATCCACCTCCTTGCCTGTCGCGCGTCTAGCGGCGGCCTGCACGCCCTGGCTCGCGGCCCCTTCTCCTATCTTTCGAGGCCAGCAATGGCTGGCTGAGTCGCCTCATTGTATCATTCTGACGCTCTTTTCCTCTGCCTCCTCCCCTGTGATTCCATTAGTCCCTCGCCCAGGTTATCCAGGATGAGCTCCCCACGTTAAGCTCAGCTGATTAACAACTTAATTCCCTCTGCAACCTTAATCCCAGGTGTCGTGCGACATAACGTAGTCACAGATTCCGAGGATCAGGATGTGGTCATCTTTGGGAGTCTATGATTCTGTCACCCCCAAGTGGCCGCTCCCATCTTCCTGCAGTGTGACCTGTGATGTGACTGGGGAAACCGTCCAGAAAGAAAAGGGGTCATTTTTTTTTTTTTTTAAAGTTGCTCCGCTAAAGCCAATTTAAATAAAATAGTGATGTAAACATGGCATCGCATTTAGAGTCTCCGGGTTCTTTCCCGGCACGTAGTAGGTGCTCAGTCAATGGACTCTCATGATCACGTTAAAGGAAGCGTGTGTCTCCAGCACCCGGGAGGGCCCCCTGTCTGTCCCGCCCCTGGTGTCCCCGCACCTCTGCCCACGCACACACACGTGCACACGCACGTGCACTGACACCAACGGCATCGCTGCGGCTCACTTCCCGACAGACCAGGGAAAGTACAATAGCTGGGCTCGCGGCCCCCACAAGCGGTGCAGCAGAACGGCCCTCGGGCATAAATAAAAATAAACCCCAGACGCTGCTTTTCAATCGGAGGATTAGCCTAACTGCTGTGGAAGCATGAAATATGCATTGGAGAAATAGCTCTCCCCACTCCCCGGCTTCCCCGCTCAGCTCGGGGCGGCTGGCGTCTATGTGGGGCTGCTTGTTCCCACCCGGCGAGGCTGTAGATGATTTGTGCCCAATGTCAGTACGTGCTGTTATGACATTATTAATGCTCCGCACTCCAGCCAAGGACAATGGCCTATTGCCTCTTAATGCGCTATCTGCGGCTGCGGTCGGAGCACATTAAATGGGGGTTTCAAACGTCGGAAACTGCTCGTTTCTTCCTTTCTTCTTCCTGCTTCAGGCCCGTCTGGGAGTTCCAGAAGCAACCTTGAAGCCTCGAGAGGGTGGGAGCTGCAGCCGAGGCTCCGATGCCCAGGGAGGATGGATGTGGGGAGACAGCGAGGGGCAAGGAGGCCCCCAGGAGACCCCCAGAACGCACCTAGTGTTGACCTTCCCTTGGGTTCGGGGGGCATCTTTGCGGTGGAAGGGTGGGGGGTTGGCTGCAGGAAAGCAGTGGGCTCCCTGCTCTGCCTTCTGGGGACACCTGCAGGGGACATAGCCGACCAGTGGATTTTATTGGTCTTGCACTAAAAATTGAGTTTACGCTTTAAAATTATGTGACTTCACATGAGAAGCCTAGATTTCTGACTCTCTGGAAATAACTGGGCTCACATTCACACAAAGCAGCGGTGGCAGGTCCCCTCGGGGACCTTCAGTCCTTCCCATCTCTAACCACTCTGGCCCCTTTTCACTAGGTTCCCGTAACGGGTCGAACAGTCTTCTCCCCAAATTCACGTCTACTTGGAACCTCAGGAGGTGAACTTATGTGGAAGCAGGGTCTGTGCCGATGTAATTGATTAAGTTGAAGTCGTTCTAGATTCGGATGAGCCGAATCCAATGACACGTGTCCTATAAGAAAAGCAGAGAGATGCGCACAGAGAGAAGGCCCTGTGCCACAAGCCAAGCAAAGCCAAGGACCACCACCCGCCCCCACATTCAGAGCGCCTAGGCTGACCCGTCTGCACCCCTTCCCGATGATAGCCTCGAAAGAGAAAAACAATGGCAAGGGGAGGGTTTGGGAACCCGGTGTGACCTGATGTTATCGGTTGTTGGGTGCCCCCAGCAGGGAGTGGTGACTCCAGCTCTTCCGTTCGCCTCCAGCTTGCTTAGCGTGACTTCGCTTTCTTACCAGAAGGCGGCGGGTACTTATCTAGAGCAATGGGTTTCAGCCTTCCCAGTTACGTGGGCATGACCTGTGGCAGAGAAGAACGGATGTGTCCAGGCCTCACCTTAGGTACCATATCAAGGTAAGGACCCTGTTCTGTCACATTCTGCAGGTGGTTCTGCTGTGAGTCCAGGCGGAGAAGCATTAGCCTGTAGGGGAGGGTCTGGGTTCGGGTTCACCAGAAGTAGACTTTGAGACAAGGATGAAAGTGCCAGAAGTTTATGTGGGAGGCGACCCCAGGCCATGGACAGAGGAGGGGCAGGGAAGGGAAGGAAGCCAACACGCGGTGTATGACAAAGCCAGTCACCACCGCCGGCAGCTGGAGCTCCGTCTTGCTGGGGAATGCTGGGAGCCGGTGTGGAATGTGCCCAGTGACCCACCTGAAGGAGAAGGAGATGGGGATCTCTCCATTTCTTGAGGGCTCTTCCAAGTGCATTAGTTCCTTGGCACTCCTGCCTTGCCCCTGCGTGTTCAAACATATTCCCAGAGCCAGAAAAATGAGCCTCAGGCATGGTCACATGCATTCTCTGTCTTCTGCCTTCTGGCACAGAGGGGCGAAGGATCAGGGAATAGGGCGGGCACCAACAGCATCTGCTACAGGTGGACAAAAACAAGACACGGCATCATCACCAGGCTGGGAGGGCTCATAGCTGGTGGGCAACGGACAATTTACGTGCATTAACAGGCTCCATTCCACAAGGGCCCTGTGAGGCTGACTACCAATAGCCCGATTCACAGCGGAAGAAACAGGCATGAGAGGTTGTAGCCAAGGCTGCATGATGCGGGGATTCACAGTTTTTCTCCTAATATCTACAGCGCAACGGAGAGCAAGCGAGGCCATTTACACTGAACCTCACAGGAGACAACAGGCTGACTAAAGGGAAACAGACTTTGAAAAGCAGAGGCAGCTGGTGGACTGCCCTCTTACCACCCCGGCCTGGCCCGAGCCTCCATCGGATGGAAGTGGGCACTCTCCCCCTGCCCACCTCAAAGCCTGTCCCCAAGACTGCAAGTCCCAGAGGGAGTGGGGCGTACCCCGCTCCCGCCTTCTGAATTCTCGCCTCCGGCTGAGGGAAGGCCACCTCCCCAGATGAGTCACCCCAGACATGGCCATGCCTTTGGGCTCCCTCACCTTCTCCCCTTCCCTTTGGCCTAAAATGCCAACCAGCTATAAATGCAACCTCCTCAGGTTACATGAGAGACACACAATTGGAAGGGCCATTCCATCCCTTAGTGTAGATGTGGCTCGCCTTGATATCCAGGAATTAAATGATAACCGAAGTGTGTGACAGATGTAGGCATCCAGGCGTGAGGTATGATTTAGAGGCGCAGCAGAGACCCCTGCCCTCCGATATTTCCTTGGGCAGCCTGCCGTGATGCCCGAATTTCCGGCCGCCATCCGTCACTCTTCTGCACAAAGGCACAGTCAGCATGTCCTTGTTCAATGCAAATTTGTTACCTAGCTGGAGTAACACATTAATCCGCCAACACCAATTCATCATCGGTTTCCGCGTTCGCTCAGAGCAAGGCGATGAGATAATGGAATACAGAACAGGTGAATTTCGATGAAGAAGGAGCAGGAAAAGCAGGGGCGTGAGTCCCTGCTGGTGAGAAATGGCTCTGAAGGGGGCCGGGAGGTGGGCCAGGAGGGCGGTGAAGGGGCTGGTTGGACAAGACCGCACAGGTGGATGAGAATTCAGGTTTTCTCCTGTCCTGAGCCAGGCTGCAGAATCACTGCCTGGGATGGAAAGACCCTCAGGGTCACCCAGGTCATTTCACACATGGCTCAAGTCCTTGGGCTCTTCCCAGCGCCAGGCTCCCATGTCTACACTTGCCCAAAGTCTGGTTTGGCGAGAGCTGTTGCTGCCTGAGGATTTACTGGAAGCCAGGCCTGGCTCTGGGAGCTGCCATTGCTGGGTGCTCACAGGCGCCGCTGACGCATCTCTGCAACCGCAAAACAAACCCACCTCGGAGAAGTGGAGGGGACCCAAGAGGACCGTATGTAAATGCGTTATAGAGTCGGAAGGAGCCTTGGCGAACTTCCGGTCACTCTCAGTTCATAGTGGAGAAACCGAGGCCAGGGCGACCCCGTGACTTGCACCAGTCACTCACTGGTTGTTGGAGGATCTGAGGCTAGAATCCAGGCCCACAGAGCGCGCCCTGGTTTCTGCGCTCAGCGGAAGAACCTGAGTGCCACAGGCTGAGCTTGAACTCAGATCAACAAGCGAAGGGGAGTCGCAGCTGTCCCTGACCAGAGAGGGCACGACCAGAGAGGATGGGTGAGGGCGGCAAAGCAGAATCAGAGCGGGTGTGAAGGGGCCGGTGCAGAAGCCCACGGGGGCGACAGGGGCAGCGGCCCGAGGGAGGGCCCTGGCACCCGCCAGAAGCGGGTCTCTTCCCCGCGCCGCCCTCTATGTTCTGCAGGAACCCAAGCAGCAGCCCTCGGCCCTCGGAGCTGGTGGCGCCCAGGATGCTTCCGAAAGCGGACCCCAGGGAAGTTGCATCGCTGGAGCGAGGCGCCGGGATCCCCGCCCTCGCGTCCTTAGCGACGCCCCCCGCCCGCCGCCGCGGAAAGGGCGCGCTGCCGGGCCTCGGCCACCAGGTGGCGCCGGCGCGCCGAGGAAGCGCGGTGGCCGCTCCCGGGCCGCCCCAGCAGCGGCTCCGCCGCCTCCTCCGAGGAAACAATGCGGCGCCTCCCCGCGTAGCGCCGCGCGGGCCGAAAGCCGGACCCCACCGAGCGCCTGCAGCCAAGCGAGCGGGCAGCAGGGCGGGCGCGGGGCGCCCTCGCCGAGAGCCATGGGCGCTGCGCGGCGCCGGGCCGGGAAGCGGCGCGGCCCGGAGGCGCGGGGCGCCGGGGCGCGGGCCCGAGGCCGCCGCTAGCCCGCACCGAGGGCGCGGGCCCGGGGATGAGGGCGCCCGCGGCGGGGAGCCCGTCCGCGCGCCGCGGCGCCGTCCCGCCCAGCGAGCGAGTCGGAGCAGGCAGACGCACGGCCGGCGGTCTGGGGGCGCGCCGCCTCCCGGCCCCCAGAATGTGAAGCGCGGAGGGCGGAGACGCAGAGACGGCCCGGCCCGGCGCCCTCGCCGCCCTCTTCCCCGCCCGCCGAGACCGCGCCGACCCCGCGGGCCGCGGCCCCAGCCGCGAAGCCGCCGAGCCCCCGCCTCCCCCGCGCGCCCGCACCCGGCCTCGCCCGCGGCTCCTCGCGCAGACAAGTTTGAACAATGATCACAGTCAACCCGGATGGGAAGATAATGGTCAGAAGATGCCTGGTCACCCTGAGACCCTTTCGGTAAAGTTCTCTCCCGGTTGGCGCGGGAGATCTTTTCCCCCGAGGGGGCGCGGGGTGGGGGGCGCGAGGTCGGACCCCGCGAGGGTGCATGACCCGTGGCAGACAGGGGCGTCTTGTGCTTCCGCCCCTGGCGACGGCTGGCGAGGCTGGGGAAAGTGATGGAGCTGGGATTCGGCTTCGCTTGGTGGTGGTGGTGGGGGGGTTGTGTAATTCTGGGACGTGTCCCGAGTTGGTTTAGGTTGGAAGGGACTCCGGGTGCGAAGGTGGGAATGGGGGCAAGAAGCACCCAGGTTGTGGTCCCGAGCTCGAGAAGTCACACCAGGGCGCCCCTTCCCTCCCCCTCAGGGCCTTCTGCACCTCTGGACGCCCCCTTCCCACCACTCCCAGCCCGCGGGCGGCAAAGTTAGCGCGCTGTGCGGGGCAGCACCCCGCCCTGCCGGCCGGTCGACCTTGGCTAGGCTCGCCCACCCCTCCGCTGTGCCCCCCCATCCCCCGCCTTCGTCGCGTGCTCCCCTTCTTGCGGCGGGGTGCGGGCCTTTCCTCTAACGGGAGGGTCACCGAGATTGGGGCAAGGACCCCTCTGCCGGGGGATCCGACGCCTGATCGCGGGCGGTGGAGGGGCGGGGGCAGGGTTGGCTCTGCGGAAGGGCAGCGGGAGCCTGGAGGCAGGATGGAAGCCAAGACCGGTTCCCCGCTGCCCCGGCCAACCCCAGCCTCGGGCGGCCGAGGCCAGGCAGGGCTGGGGCCCTGCGGGGCTGGCCAGGCTCTGCTGGTCCCACCCCACAGGCCCTCAGAGCCAGGCAGCTAGCTCCCTTCTCCCAGGAGCCCGTACAGCCCGGCCTGCAGCCTGAGTTGGGAAGGGGGCGCTAGGCGAGGGGTGCCCAGCGGGGTCGGAGTGCCACCTCGCCCAGGGAGTGGGGGACAGAGGGCGCTGAGGGAGCCAGCAGTGGAGGCTAGGGCGGGGGCCGCACTCGGAATGCGGCCACAGGTGAGTCCGAGGGCGTGAAGGAGCCGGCTAGGGCAGGACCTGGGCATGTGGAGGCTCCTGAGGCTTGGGCCGTGGGAGGGGCCAAATGTGAGCCCCTTCCCTCCAGGCCTCTGGCCGGGACCCCGACCCCTCCCAGGGCCCCCTCCGGTCTCCTCCAGGGGAGGCGGTGTCTTACGTGGCTCCTGATCCCCGCACGTCCAGCCCGCTCCATCTGTCAGGTTTGTCGTGCGGGGCTGAGGATACAGCCTCTGGGGACAGCAGGGGTTATGCCAGACCGCCGCAGTCTGGAGGATGCGGGCGGACTGTAGGGCTGGGAGGTGGTCTCCGAAAGTAGGGCCTTGGGTCAGTGATTGGAAGGGTGTTTGGAGCCTCCAACTAAGGTTCCCATGGAAAGCGGGCGTCTCTGGAAGGGGCCTTGCTCCTCCAGGAAATCCTCTAATCTCTAGCCAGCCAGTTCCGGTGAGAGGGTCTTCACCCCGTCTCACCCACCGCACGTCCAACCCGTGGTCCAGGCCGCAGGAAGCCCAGCCGCTGACGCTAGCTTTATAGCTGGACGGTTGCGGTGGGCTCCAGCACCACGGACAGCGCCTGCTCCAAAGCGCGTCTTCCCTCTGGGGTCCCGCCCTGGTTCTTCTCACGCTTTTACCTGAAGGCAGGATTCAGAGATGGGATTGCACAGGTTCCCTTCCCCGCCCCCTCCAAGTTGTGTAACTTCACCTCAGTCTCTCCTTAGGCTTCCCAGACACCCACTGCTTCCAGTGGAGTCTGCGTGTCCCCTTCAGACAGGGGTGGGAAGGGACAGGCCTCTGACCACATCACCCCTACTTGTAATCCCCAAGCATGGGCTAGAAGGGCTCTGGGACTGAGGTCTGGCAGAGAGAGATGCAGACGAGGTGTGTTGGGGGCGTCAGGTTCTGAGCTAAAGTCTTAGATGCCTTCGCATAGCGGGTCTTTGGACCCTGGCAACTCAGGTCCCCAGCTCCAAGTACCACTCCATAGCGGGGGAAGTCGGAGGAAGTGAGGGATGAGAAATTTGTCCTCAGGCTGGGAGGACAAGCAGCTGATTTCCCCAGGTCCTTCCTTGGTGTGTGACCACCTCCTTACACACTGCCCCTCTGGCCGTTGGCCTGAGCCCAGCTGATTTCATCTTGAGGATCCCAGGGCCTGAGTCCCACCCCTGAGCTTGGTGGAATTTGGTGAGGGTTCCCTGGGAGGTGAGGGAGCAGTGTCTCTTGTGTCATCCGGCCTGTCCTTCCCGTTCTCTCTTGGGAGAAGCTCGCAGTGCCCTCTCTGCTTTTGGATCCTGCCCCGTCTCTGGTTTAATCTCTAGCAGCTTCCTTTAAGTGCGGGCTGCGAATTTTGTTGTGCTTTTATTTTCTTCCACAATTATGTGTTTTCTTTAACGGACCAAATTTTAATTAAATGCCGCTCTGCCAGTTTCAAATAACGAAGATTAAAATGCATAAAGCGAGTCTTGCAAATGTGGGGTTCGAGGCGGGGGGTGGGGGTAAGAGGGATGGAGGTCTCCATGACTTGTGGGGCTCCTTGTAAACTCAAGATGGAGTTTTTCACCCTGACCTTGGAGGGAGGAGGGCCCCCTTTCAGCTCTGCTAGCTCATCAAGTCCTCTGATTGATCCAAGGTCCCAGAACAGCTGCCACCTCTGGCCAAACAAGGCTGCTCTGGGGAGCTCAGTTCCCCTGTTAGGGGCCCAGGATCTAATATGGAAGCAGCAAAACCCTAAGGTTGGACTTGAGGGTGGGTTTCCTATTGTCTCTGTGGCTACCCTCGTGCCTGGCACCTGCTAAATAATCAATAACTACGTGTTGGAGCAATAAACAAGTCGCGTTATGGCCAGCTCTCCTGACCAGCTGGAGAATGTACAGCCAGGTGACACCCCACCCACAGGTGTCAGCTCACTCCAACCAGTCCACGGTGCAGGCCGACGACCTACCATGTGTCTGTCTGGTGAAGATGTGGGTTAGGGAGAGTCTGGGCACAGAAGGTGGCCACATGTCCCTGCCCTTCTAGGTCGTAGCATCTGGTAGTGACGGGGGCACACGCCACCCCCCGGGAACATGATAAGGAGGGGTTCCGGCAAGCTCATGACTGATTGCTGTGGCGAGGCCTATGTGGCGAGGCCTATGTGTACAAGAGCTGAGTGGGGCCTGGTGATTGATGGGATCTAGGTGGGTTTCGTCTGGAGCCATTACTTGCCTTCCGACTGGCATCAGGGCCTGCTGTTTCCGTCTATGCCGACGGTTCGCAAACTTTAGCATGTGCCAGGATTGCCTGGAGAGCTCGTGAATACAGTGCTCATCCCACCCCCAGAGTATCTGATTCGGGAAGCCCGAGTTGCGACTCACGAATTTACATCTCCGGCATTCCCAAGGTGATCTGCTGCTGCTGGTCTGGGGGCCACACCTGGGGGACCTCTGCTAATGAGCTAGGCTCTAGAGGAGGCTGGAAGCTGCCCAGCCTCGCCCCTCAGCGTGTGGCTCGTGTCCGTCCGCTCCCTCGTCCTGGAGCTGTCCTTGTCCTGTGATGATGGGAGACCTCCCGGCCCAGGAACTCGGCCTCCTGACCTCTCATTGTCCCCCCACCCATCCCGTCCTCACTCATTCATTTGTACGAGCCCCGACTGCATCGGGGCGCACGCCACTGACCTGCCCCGTTGCTCTCCGCAGGCTTTTTGTCCTGGGCATCGGCTTCTTTTCCCTCTGCTTCCTGATGACATCTCTGGGAGGCCAGTTCTCAGCCCGGCGCCCGGGAGACTCCCCCTTCACCATCCGTACAGAAGGTATATCTCGATGGGGGAGGGGTGTCAGAGTGGGTGCAGGTGTTTGCGGGTGAGGAGAGGGAGGCCTTTGAGCCTAGCACCACAGGTGGCTTTCAGTGGCCCTGTCGCAGGCATCCTGCCCACCTCATCGGAGGACATGTGAGTTGAGAGGGGCCTTGGCTTGGGCTGTGTGACCTTACATGCTGCTTTGGTCCTGGCTGCAGTCACCAGGGTTCCTCTGGCCTTGACTCTCAGGCCAGGGTAGGGCCTTTGAGCCAGCGTCTCCCAGGCATCAGGAAAGGCTGCCTGTGTTGCTTCTTTAGTGGGGTGGGGGAAGAGTGGGTTCTGAGTATGACACCTGTCTCTTTGAGACACACATACTCTGTGCCTATGGTCCAGGCTATGGCCATGGTGGGGGCAGAGGGCAGGCCTGGCTGTGGGCTCACGTGCCTTATCTCTGAGCTCTCAAATTCAGTCAAGATCTTCATTGCTCCTGGCCCACTTGAGATTTTGAGGCAGTGAACAGAGGTTCAGATCATGGGCTGTGGGACCAGATGGACCTGGTTCATACCCTGGCTCATCACCTACCAGCTGTGTGCCATTGACCACGTCACTTAACTCACCCACAGAGACGGAAAGCAATGGTTGTCTTCAGGGGTTGGATCGAGTGAGCTCACCTGGCATGGGGGTGTGACCTGGGCAGCCTCCTCCTGAGGCGGGTCCTGCTCAAGGAAGGTGGAGAGCAGTGTGGAGTCCCGCTCAGGGAATCTCGGGGGCTCTTCTGGTCAACAGTGGGAAAGAGGAACGTAGGGTGTTCGGGCAACAGAGGCAAATTTTCTGGACTGGCTCTGTAGGCTTCCCTGCCCCCGGGAAGTCTCTCTTTGATGTCCAGCCTCTCGAGCCCCCAAGGCTCGGTTGCCTGGCTCCCCTGTTCCAGGTGAACGAATAGACCCTCTAGTGGAATAGTCGTCATCTGGGGTGGGGGGTGCTCTAAGGGGCACTTATTATGTCATCCATCTGTGTCTCATCATTGGAGTCATTCGTTTGGTTTAGCATGCACTTCTTTAAACTTGCAAGGCTCCTGGCAGGAATTTCACATTTATTAGTCATTCAAGCCCGAGTGTAAGTTAATTTATCCCGTCTCTCCTCGTGGAGATCCCGCAGTCTCTCTGAGCCTTCGTTCTGCCTCTCATAAACGGGATGATGCTTCCCTAAGATTGTCACGACGGGGTGTTCAGAGAGCAGAGAGGAAGAGTCTCGACCGGCATCTGGCCAGTGGTCCAAGCGCCACCCATGTTTTACTGGCTGCGTTGAGTGCGAGGTGGGAGCGTTGGCAAAGAGGGTATTTAGGGAAAAGGACCAAGAAGATGCCGGGGTTGCTACGTAGGAGACGGCTGAGGATTGAGGCTGGACGAGCAGGTGGGCCTGTGGGAAGGCGCGCCGGAGGGAAGCTGGGGGAGGGATGCTGGAGGTCACGGTGGTGGAGGTGGAGCTTGCGAGGATGGGGCACAGGGAGTGATGCTTGAGCTACCTGGGTGCCACCCCTGGACTGGGGATGGGTCTGTCTGGGTAGGCTCCTGAGAGGGGCTTGAGGAAGCCAGACCTCCAGTAAGGTCAGAGATCCAAGAGATGGCAGTCGGAGGCTGGGGGAGGAGGGCTGCTTGGCTGGCTGCATGGTTCTGCTTTTCTCCCTGAGCGGTCGGGGCCCCGTCCTGGGCCCAGCGGCCCGGAGTCCGAGGGGCTGGCGAGAGCCCTGCCGACCACTGCACTGTGCAGCTTTGCCGGTGGACGGGGGCGGCGCTCAACTCCGGCCCAGGGCTTGCGTCTTAGGGGTGGGCAGAAGCTTCGCGTTCATCTGCTCTACTGTCGGTGGACGTTCGGTGTTTCCGCTTTGCGGCTTTGGTGGACAGTACGAACATTCTTGCACGTGTCCGGATGACACACACAGGCACCCCTGTTGGGTGTACCCAGGAGTGGAGTTGCCGTGTCGCCTATTGGAATAAGTGCCTAGAATATGGAATTAAACAGTGAGGAGAGGAGAAAATGGATGGGGGGGGGGCCTCTGAGAACCCCAGAGGCCTGACCCTGATTTGCTTCATCTCCCAATTCTCCTTGGCCCCCCATTTTCTTTCATGCCCTTGGATTAAGCTGATTTGCTCGGAGAGATTCAAGTGTACCCCGTGGGTTTAAAATCCTCATCCTGCAAGAGATGCTCCCTCAATCGACACCACACCCCACACTCGCGTGGGGCAGCCCTGCCGCAGACTAGGAGGTGCCAGCATTTCTGCCTACGCACTGCTGGAGGGAAGGTCTGGGTTGGAAGGGGCCTGGGGAGGGACGCTGGAGGTCATGGGTCGTTTAGGTTGGATAGCGTTTGTTCCTGGAGTCTGCACGGCCTGAGGGCAGAATCAGGAGAAGGAGACCCATATTTAGAAAAAAAAAAAAATTTTTGCATCGGTCAACAAAATCATGTGAGCCCAGATGGGAAAACACTCTCTCCCGCCTGTCAAGCCTGAGGGAAGTGGGGTCCCAAGGGGACATAGCCAGGCAGGGGCGGTGAGAAGGTTTTTCCTAAAAGGAGCGAAGACCCTGGCACAGCCTCGGTGGACTGTGGCCTCCCTGAGGAGGCTCCAGTCTCCCCTCTGGTCCGGTTTATATTGTTTGATAAAGTTCTCTAGTTTGGAGATGAAAATGTGACAGACGTCTCATTCCACATTCTGCACACTCATCTCAAGATTCAGGAGAAGGAGGCTAAAGGGAAAAGCATAACTCGAGGAGGTCTAACCTAGTTCTCTCCCGCGCTGCAGCTGGGCCTGGCTTGGGCTCGGGGCGAGGGTTTCTCCTGCGCGCCCTCCCTTCCCGCCCCAGTCCCTCCTTCCCGCCCCAGTCCCTCCTCCCTGCCCTCTGCCTCCCCTGCCCTGCTCTTGTTTTAAGGAGGAACAGGGGATGCGAAGTCGTGTCTGAGGCCTCCTTCCCGATGTGGCTGCAGTTTCCCCAGACACGTGTGGCTGTTCGCAGCCGTCTGTCTTGTCTTGAAGAAGCAGAGGTCGGAGGCTGTCCCTGGGGGCAGGTCTGCTGGCCAGAGGTCCTTGGGTCAGCCGCGTGTGTCTGCATTAAGTTTCCCCCCAGCCCTGCCCTGCCAGACCTCCCGGCCCCCCGCCAGGACTTGAACCTGGGGAAATAGTCCCGTGCCCCATGGCTGTCTCTGGCCCTGGACCTCGGGGCTAAAGGGTTCTGGGGCGTGTCCTCTCCGAGGCTGGAGATGGACGGGTGGGCCAGGGCCTGTCCTCATCTCCACTGCCCAGGGCCTGAGTTCCCACGGCCTTAGCCGGTTTCTGAGGGGGCCGGCTGCAGAGGGACAAATGTGCTCACAGCTCCAGCTGCTCAGACGCCACGTCACAGCCCCCAACTCAAGAAAGGGAGGACAAGCGAGGACGAGAGACTCAGAAACAGAGCCCATCGGGGAGGGGGCAGAGCCTCTGCGGGCCATACTGCAGCCAGGTCTGTAAATGTGAGGAGCCATTCGTAGCTCCCATGTCCTCGCTTGTCTTATTTATAGAAAGAGGGAGGGAACGTGTGTGAGTTCTGAGATGTGTCACTGGGGCCTCACATTAAATACATTTCAATTTAGCCAAAGGCAGTGAGGTGATTCAGGGCCAGTCACGTCAGGAGCTTGCTCTGCTGACAGTTCTGAGGCTGGTGGTGACATCTGGGGAGTGTGTCGTGTTGGGAGGGCAGCTGGACTGGCTGTGCAAGGCCTGCTTCCCTCCCAGGGACACCCCCCCCCTCCACCTTGCCCTGGACAGAAAACGTGCCTGGTGCCCCGGGAGCAACGTGGAAGCGGGGTGGGGGTTTGTTTTTGTGTGTGTGGGGGGGGGGAGGTGGAGGTGGGGGGAGTTGGCTGTCTCCTGAGGTCTCAGGAGCTTCCGGAGTCCTGTGCCATCTGCGGATGATGGGAGTGGTCCCCAGCCCAGCTGCAGGGAAGGCGTCTTGTGGTCTTGGCCTGGTCTGATGGAGGCCAAGACCCACCTGAGAGGGGAGATCCGTCTCCTTAGTGATGACCATAGTCCTCTGGGGTCACTCTTTCTGTTGACATTTTTAAGAACTGGCTTAATCCCTCCTGCGGACAGTTCGGATCCCCGAAATATCTTGAATGACTCTCCGGGGCTTGTGTTTCCCTGGTCACGCATCGCTCTGATCTGCTTCCGTTCATTTATTCCACTCGGCGTCTCCCCTCTGGCCTCTGTTCCCCGCACTGACCAGGTGGGAAGGGCGCCTTGGCCCCCCTCAGCCCTGCGCGCAGCACAGAGGGAGGGTAATGGGCTGGGGCTTGGAGCTCCGCTCGGCAGGGCAAGCACGTGACGGTCCCTCTCACATCCTCGCCCCTCAGAGCCTTGCATGGCCCCCGCACCATCCTGCAGCGGTTGCTTCCCCACCTGGCCGCCCCTGCCTCCTGTCTCTGTGCCTGTCTCTTTGTCCCCCAGGCCGAGCAGGGAGCCCATGCCGAGTGGTGGGGGGTGCTGGAGGCAGGTGTGCAGCCTCAACACGCACCCCCACAGCTCAGCGGGGAGGGGCGGGGTGCTGTCTGTCATCCCTTTGTCGCTGATCTGGAGACAACGTGAAGAATCCAGCTTTCTCCTCGTGTCCCTGCTCCGGGTGTCTAGACCCTGCTCTGACCCACCTGGGGGTTTAGCGAGACAGAGCAGAGCTGCCTCCCTAGGGGATCCTGCCAGCTCTTCCCTTTCCCATCACCCTAACCCCTAGAGGCAGGCGGGGGAAGGTGCTGGCCTATATAGAACCTCCGGGCTCAGTGAGTCCACCTGCTCGCTTTGCAGGAAACTGAGGCACAGAAAAGGAAAGTGACGTGCCCACCCGTTCGGGTGATGCCCGTTTGCTCCAGCACCCAACGCCACCTTGTGTCGGTCTCAGGCAGCTCCGCGTGCGTGTGTGCCTGTGAGTGTGCGTGCGTGCGTGCATGTGTGTGTGCCTGTGTGAGTGTGTGCGTGTATAGATAGTGTGGTGTGTCCCTCTCTCTTCTCATTCAGGCTCATTCTTTTCTTTGGAGCCAGCGACCCTGGCTCTTTAAGGGACCTGTGGCTCCTCCCTGCCCTGGATGCCCAGCGGGCACTGCCGGGCACTCTGGGTGCCTGCCCTGCAGAGGGGAGGGGAGGGGGGATGGGCTCCCGCTCCTGACCCCTCCTCTTCCTGGGAAGAGGGGAGTGGGACTGGGGTCTGAGCCACCCCAGTCTGGAGACCAGGTGGCTTCAGGTGGCCTCCAGGCTGACTGTGGCCACGCTGCGCCCACAGTGATGGGTGGTCCGGAGTCCCGAGGCGTCCTCCGCAAGATGAGTGACCTGTTGGAGCTGATGGTGAAGCGCATGGACGCGCTGGCCAGACTGGAGAACAGCGGTGAGCTGCACCGGGCTGCAGGCGACAGGCACTTTGCCCTGGACAGGTGAGGGGGACGGTGGAGGGAGAGGGGCCTGCGGAGTGGCGGGGGTGCTGGGGGCGGGTGTGCAGCCTCAGCATGCACCCCCAAGGCTCAGCGGGGAGGGGCGGGGTGCTGTCTGTCATCCCTTTGTTGCTGATCTGGAGACAACGTGAAGCATCCAGACAGTAACACAGCCCAGAGCGCCTTTCGACCTCCCAGATTCGACCTCCCAGATTCGACCTCCCAGATTCGACCTCCCAGATTTGACAGCCGTTAGCATTTCGTCGCGTTGTTCGTTTTAAATAAAACACCACAGATGAAAGCTGAAGGGCCCTTAAACCGCTTCCCCCGAAGATGAGTGCTTTCTCGAATTTGGTGTAAGTTCTTCTAGCCCCTTCTAGGTACTTTTACACGTGCGTTTTATACATGTACACGCCGTAAGCTCACAGTGTGAAGTTTTCACAGATCTTACACAGGTAGTGTCCCGCAGGACCTATTCGGCACCTGCTTTTGTCACTCAGCGTGACGATGTTGAGCTCTGTCCGTGCAGAGGGGCATGTGTGGGTGTCCAGGTGGACTGTGATGGCCATAGTGATCATCTGCTCTCCACCGACGGCCCCGAGCCACCTTTGCCAAAAAAAATGTTCTGGTTTATTCATTCTAAATGTCCCCCTACTGAGGCCAGAATGTGCAAAGCTCCCTAAGAGTGGGCACTACGGTCCCACGTGCCTCAGCAGCGTCCCCAGGGACCCAGGTGGAGTGTCATCGGTGTGTAAGCGGTCTCCAGACTCTAAGGATGAAGCCAGGGCATGCCAACTGGGAGTCCTGGTCCCCGGTCTCAGATGTTGGGGAGGGGGCTTGGACCTTGCCATCCCGGGGAGACGAGCTACACCTGATGTTTTTGATATTGGGGTTCTTTAAGAGGTGGATTTGCTCAGTGTATTCCAGCTGCTGAAAATTAGTTGGAAACCCACATTCTGACACAGTTTGGGGAAAGCTGTACCTCAGCCAGCGTGATTTGCTAAAAGTGTTCACTGCTAAAAAAATGTGCTTGAAATCCACGCTTTGAGACAATTTGCAGAAAAGCTATATCTCAGCCAATGCATTTGATGTAGAAGCCGAAGCTCCAGCAATTTCCAAAAAAAAAAGAGGCGGGTCACTCCAGCTTGGCAGGTGGCAGGTTTAAGAAGCGAGGGAACTTACGTACCAGGCTGGTCTTGGGTGCCACGAGACGAGGCAACCTCACCTGCCTGCCAGAATCCGACAGTCTGTGTAGAGGCCTTGACCGGGGTCAGTCGTGTACACTGTCCAGGCGTCCTCAGCAGCACCCTCCTCTTTCAAGGCCGTGTCCTCCAGCTGGCTCCCACCGTGCGGACAGCGGGCAGGGCATGCGTTCCAAGGGCGGGGAGAGGCGAGGACCCACGATGGCCTGGGTCCAGCTCTCAGGTCAACCTGCGATCATGTCCTCTCGATGACCTCCCCAAACGAGGAGGACACCGAGGCACGGAGGAGTTTGGGAACTTGCTCGAAGTCGCGCAGCGGCGAAGGGGCCGGACCTGGTCTGGGCTCAGACCGGCTGCCTGCAGAGCCCACCTTTCTAACCACCGTGCTCTTGCTGGCTCCTCATTAAGTGTGCCACTCGTGGGGGCTAGATTTTATTCCTTAGCAAGACTTTTTGTATCAATTAATTCACAGCTCAAGGGGAAAAAATGTTTTGGTTTGACTTTTGCTCGGATTTTTTGGTTTGGAAGATGTGGGCACGGAGATTATAGTTCCGGAGCCTGGGATGAAATGTGTTCCCGGAGGTGAAGGGCCTAGCACGGGGCTTGGCTCCGGCCCAGCACGGGGCTTTGCTGGCCCCTGGTGGGAGTATTTTGCCCACAGGAGCTCGGGCCTCCTGGGTGGGCCGCTGTGTGGCCATGTGCTGGGTTCCTGTTTAGAAGCTATCTCATCATCTGGGGGCTGCGTATCTGACTGAATAAATGAAAGAGATATACTTATGAAATACGTATTGGACCTACTAAGCGCCAGGCACAGCTACAGGTACTAAAGATACAGAGATGGTCCTTATAACTGTGGGGGAGAATGGCAGTAACTGAGCAAAAGCAGTGAGTGAGATGATGTCAGCTACAGATCGATGCTCTGAAGGATCAGGGTTAGGTGACTAAGAAAGGGGCTGTTCGAACAGGTGGCCCGGGAAGGCCCTTCTGCGTTGGTGATATTTCAGCTTGATTCTGAGGGATGGGAAGGAAGAGCCAGGTGCAGGTAGAGAATTTGAGGTAGAGAGCAGCAGGTGCAAAGGCCCTGAGGCAGGAATGAGTTTGGCGTTTTGGAGGAAAGGACCAGTGTGAAGGCTACTGGGGCAAAGTGCGGTGACAGGTGGGAGGGGTCCACGGGACAGGTGGCGTAGGGTTCACGGGACAGGTGGCGTAGGGCTTGGTCAGTCCCAGTAAGGAGCACTGGGACACTATTCTAAGAGCCGTGGGAGGTCGCTGGGGGGCTTTCGACCAGGGGGTGATAGGACCTGGCTTCTTTTTAAAAAGATCATTCTGCTCCGTGAAGCATAGGAGGTGGCAAGAAGGGAAGCAAAGGGGCCAGTGACAAAGACGGGGAGATGCAGGCCATGCATGTTGGGGCCTCCGGGTCCCCTCTGAGGTGTGAGACCGTTTTCTTCTCCATGCACCCGGGTCGATCTTGCCCGATGCTGTCTGTGTCCCCTCGGACCCAGCCCCTCCCACAACCCCCCCTTCCATCCTCCCCATTTTCCTCCTGCCCCCAGATGTGCTGCCTTCCTGGGCTGGCGACGCCACTGCCAGCACATTCAGTGTGTCTGGATTTCTCGCAGCCCTGGCCTGTCCCTCCCTCCCCTGCCCTGCCCTTCGTCTCCTCCAGAGGAGCTCACACCTCCTCCCAGCTCTGTCCAGGGAAATAGCAGCAATCCATCATGGCGGCAGAGCCCATCAAGCCCCACAGGCAGGGCCATAAATTTCAAGAGCACTGTTGCTTCTCGTTTCAAGGAGAGAAAGGATGGGTGTTTCCAGGGCTTATGAGGCTGCTTGCTCACACCTGCCCTGTGCACAAACACTCCGGCCCTGTCCCACCCTTAATTCACTTGGGGTTGACCAGCCTGGAGCTAGACAGGTGAGAGTCCCGTAGACACACGGTCTGCAAACGCTCGGTTACCTGCGCTAGGATTCCTCACTCTGAAATCATCTGTGGCTTAAAAAGATGCCACCTTTTATCTTCCCCTTGCCCTTGTGCAAGCTTCTTGGCTGTCGCCTCCCACCCATGAATAGTGTGTCCTTGGGAAAAGAAAATTTGCTTTTTTAGCCAAGGAAAACATAATTAGGAACTATTTGCAGATTTGCTGCAAATGGCATCCTATTATGTATCCTAAAGTCAGATAGTAATGGTTTCTGAATTTTCCATAAGGCTTCTCAGCCACAGCACAGATGACCGGAATTTGAGGCTGTCTGCCTCCGAGTCAGTCTGTATTTGTTGAATCCTACTGTGTGCGGAATCTGGGCTGGGATTTGGGGAATGGATGGAGAGGACACAAGGGACAGGACATAACACTCTGTCCTCGAAGTGCGTATGGGCCTCCTGGGGAGGCAGAGCCAGCTCCCCATCCCCGGGCACAGCTAGAGAATCACTACCAACAGGTCTGTGTTAGAAGTCACAGGGTACTCTGCCCTGGCTGGCCTGGTACAGTCAGCCACGGTGATTAAGCCCCTGGGGGCTTAACACACCTTGTGTATTTTCATTCATTGTTTGTTCGCTGTCTGTCCCCCATGCTGGACGGTTCTCTCCATGAGGGCAGAGGTCCTGCCTGCTTCACTCTGGTGTCTCCAGCCCCAAGGGCGGCAGTTTGCAGGTTCTTGTGGGAAAGAGGCGAAGCTCGGGTGCCCTCGGGTGCTGTGCTAAGTGGACATTGAGGGGCTGTGACGGGACCCCGCTGCCCAGCGTGATGGGGAGATGGGAGCACGTGAGGTTCTGGCCGGCCCCCCACCCCGACGGTAGGGCCGAGCCTTAGTTCTGCACGTCCAGGAGGCTGGACCAGCTGGGGGTCCGAGCTGGCGCTGTGCTGCCTCTGAGCATGAGCGGCTCAACCCGGGGCCACCGGCCACTGCGCGTGGAGAATCGTGAGTGTGGCCACGCCCCTGACCTGGTCGTTCAGGAAAAGAATCCTAACTCCAGAAACAGTTGTTTGACATTTTGGTCATTGTGACCTTTTTCTTATAGTGTCAGGAAGTTCGAACAACAATCTCAGTGCTGGCTGGTGAGGAAGCAGTTACACACACACATATGC
>NW_024355990.1:3794563-3795177 GCF_902729225.1 Pteropus medius | reverse complement strand
ACACGCACGCACACGCGCGCACACACACATGCACACGCACGCACACGCACACACACATGCACACATGCTCTTGATGGCACCCCCTCCGGGTGAGCTTATGCAACCGTTGCAAAGCATGTCGGTGGGAAATGAGGGGATTTCGATGGTTGGGAAAACGCGAAAGAAAGCGGTTATGTAATTATAAATAGAGCTGGGTTACATAGAGTGTAAAACTCAATAAAAATAAAATACTGCAGAAAAGACGACAGAAAGGAGTTGCATCAAAATTCTAGTCTCTGGGTAATGAGATGAGGGATTTTTCTTCACCCTCCCTTTTTTTTTTTTTTCCAAAAAGAAGCTTTATTTAAAACTCCAAAATTCTTCTGGGCTTCCCAGCCATCTTTGTGCTGGTAGGGCCCGATGGCCTGGAGAGTGGCTTCCCTCTGAGTCTGTGTGTGAGTACAGGGCCCGGGACAGGGGACACTACCTGTTAAAGCACTTGGGGCTCAATTTTAAAAGACATGCTTCATTTCTCACAGAGCGAGTGCGGGGCTGGCCCCGGGCTTTGCCCCTTCCTCACAGGACAGCGTGGGAGCTCGTCTGCCTCCGGGGCTGGAGAGAGGCGGGGGGGGGGG
>NW_024355990.1:3698904-3794552 GCF_902729225.1 Pteropus medius | reverse complement strand
TAGGGAGGGATGGCAGCGGGGTGAGTCAGAAGGTCAGGCAGTCAGTCCTCCAGGGCTGAAATCTATCGAATGTGACTATAAATGTGAATGGGTTAAACAGCCCTGACAGAGACACAGATTCTCAATGTCCGGTTATAGCCATTTGTAAGACAGACCTAAAGCTGAATGACTCAGAAACCGAAAACGAGAGAGAAATGTATCTAGACATCGCGGTCGAAAAGAAAGCTTGGGTGGCAATATTTGCACCAAAGAAAGCGGAATTTGAGGCAAAAGAACATTTAACAGGACAAAGAATGTGGGAAAAATTTCAACGTCACCAATAGTAAAAATTCCACTTTTGGGAAACAGCGTAACTTATCAAGCTGGCAAATACGTTTTAATGATAAGACTTATGTCATTGAGGGGACAGCCAGACAGACACATCTGTCTACACGATATCGTTAAGAAGACAGTGGGGGAAAGGCCCAGGCAGTATGGACACCCATGATAGGGTGAAATGTAACCGCTAAAAATCATATTTTAAAAACTATTTAATGAATGGCAATGTACTCGTACAATCTAAGTGAAAGAGGCTAGATACAAGGCATGCACAGCGGGACCGCAATGTCTTAAATAAAATATACATGCGAGATATTTTTTTAAATCCTCCAGAAGAAGGCTGGGTCTTGGGGCGGATTGGGGGTGCTGTTTCCCCCAGGCCAGCTTTAACACCCTGGCTTCACCCCATTCACTGGTACTGACCCTGTCCCCACGTGATGAAACTGCACACCGCCCACTCCAGCTCTGTTCTTATCAAGAGTGGAGACGTTATCTATCATCTATCTATCTATCTATCTATCTATCTATCTATCTATCTATCTATCTATCTTCTATCTACCTACCTACCTATCAATCATCTATCATCATCTCTCTCTCTCTCATCTCTCGTCTATCGATCATCTCTCTATCACTTACCCAATATCAGTCTGTCTGTGTGTGTATTTCTTGGTGCAGGAGAGAGGGGACCCCTCTCCGCTCTTGCTTGGGGCGGGGCTGGCAGATCCATGGTCATGGGCATCTGTTTGGGGCCCCCACAGCATCAGGGGCTCTGGATGAGGGTGAAGAGGGGCGAAGCTGAGGAGGGAGCAGTAAAATCGCAGGGAAGGCTGGACACTAGGGCGGGGGCTTCCTGGGTCCCGTGCGGTGTGAGGGAGAGGGAGACAGACGGACAGACAGACAGACGGTCTCGCCTCCGCTGCACCCGTTTCTGGCTGTACACGCTCGTGTCTCCCAGGGCGCGTGTCTGCGGGCACCCAAGTGAGGGAGTCTCCATGTTTTTAAAGTTAAAGGATTGGTTTCATAACAAAATAACAACTCTCAGCAAGATGCTGGCCAACTGTGCAGAAATCGATATCCCGTTAATTGAATGCGACCCTCATAAATCATGGGAGGAACCCACAAAATTAAACCTCTTTCCCCAGGCGCCCTGAAAGCTCTTCAGGGGCCAGGGCCATGACGGCCGGGACTGGTGATTGCCTGGCGGTGGGGGCGGGGGCGGGGGCTGGGAGAAGGGGCCGGAGCCTCAGGCGGTGTCTCGGTCTCTCGTAGTGGACTCAGAGGAGAAGTGGCCACTGGTCACCGGCCACTGGCAGGAGCCAGAATTCCCCTGGCCCTGGGGGGTGTGCAGGGCAGAGCGTCCTGTGGTCAGTGGGAGGCTTATGGTGTTGGCTGTCTCTCTGGAGGGTCCTGGGGCAGTGCCCAGAGCCTGGCCACACCAGGGTCAGCCTTGGGGCCAGCTGGCTCCAGGAGGCCGCTTGTGTCTGAGCGAGAGGGGCTGGTGGTCAGTCTGTGGATGCGAGTTGGGGGTTACTTGGGCAGGAGCACTTCAGATGGATACTTAGAATACTCCCAGGGTGGCCCCTGGGGCTGGGGTGGCGTGACCCAAGCCTCGCTTGGCCTTCTTGGACTTTCCAAGTAAGAAGTAACCGTTGTGTGGGACCCTTCCAGCTGGTGGGTCAGCCCTGCTGGCCCTGAGAACTTCCCAATAATGCGGAAGGTCCCCAGCTTCCTGCCTCTGCCTGTCACCCACAGCTTAGAGGCTGGGGCCAGGGACCCTCATCGTCCTCTTGCTGGTGGTGGCTGCGAGGAGGCCCCCAGCCTGGCTCAGAAATAACCTCCTAATACAGGATTAAATGCAAAGGCCTGGGCCACGCTCGCCTCAGCCAGGAGCCCAGGCCCTTACAGAGTCCGGGGGGACATCATGAGGCTGGCCTCCTAGTCAACCTCCCAGCAGGGGCCAGAATCATCTCCCCGGCCTTGGATCCACTTAAACCTCTGGGTCAGCAGTTCGGCGTTGGGAGGCTCACCACTTGCAGATGTGGTCTGTTCCGTGTGGGGCGCAGCTAATTAGGGGTTCACCCTCTGCACAAGGTGTGGGACCTCACTCGAGGCACCCGCCACGAGTAATAACGACAATAGGTGCCCTATGAGTGGCCATTGAAACAAAGGGCTGAGCACTGCGGGCCAGGCTCAGCGCGTCGTCCCACGCAGTCCACCAAGCAGCCGAACGGCCGTCGCCTCCAGGGCTGGGCCTGCGTTTGGTTCTCCTGTGTATCTCGGCCTGCAGGAAATCCGTACAGAAGGCTCACCTCGGTGGGACCCCCGAGACCCCGGGCCTGCCCCTTCCCCACCTCTCCCTGACACAGCTCTGGGTCTTCCCTGCCCGTGCCCAGGCCGCCCTGCCGGAAGCCCCCGGTCCAGGCTCCTCTGGGTTAGCCACCTTCTGCTTTGAAAACGCACGCACCAAAGATGAGAAAGGAGAGAAAGGAAGTATGCCATAAGCAGGAGGACAAAGGGGTCTCAGTCATCTGCGCCAGCGGAAGGAAGATGGGGTGCACTGGGCGGTGGGGGAGGGCGAGGGCATCGACCCCGTGTCTCCCCTGCCTGGGTTTGCGCCCTGGTGACAGGCCCTGCAGGGTCAGCATGGGTGTCACTAGGAAGACTGCAGCCAGAGCTCTCTCTGCCTTTGCCACCTGCCAGGAGGGTATTGACCATTATCGCAGTCGAAACTGCTGAGGATCCCACAGCCAAGGTGTCACTGTCTAGACCAGGGAGGGCCTGTGGCCTTCGGCTCAGTCATGGCCTTGGTGCCGATGCCCTGCCCCCGTGCCCGCCCGGAGGCACAGTCCGCTCCTGGGTGAACTGGTGCACTGCCTCGCGGCCCACTTGTGGGTACCACCTGCCCGGGATGCAGGGGATGGGCAGTGGGTTTTCTTCACGCGGCCCAGTTACGTCCCAGCGCAGCCTGCCTTTGCCGAGCCGCTTCCCGTACTGAGGACACAGGACTGGGGCCCTCGTGCCAACTGCAAACTCTGCACGTGGGTCCACGCATTTGTCTGGAAGGCCCGAGCCTCTCTCCTCCTGCAGCGCCTGTCACTCGGCCTCCCCCAGGAGCCGCTTCTCCCATCTGCTCCTATGCAGCATGGCAGCCATGTCAGCAGGAACCAGGCTGCCTGGCTGGAGCCTGATTCTCGCATTTAAGAGCCGTGTGACCCTGAGCAAGAGCCTCGGCCTTGCTGGGCCGTGGTTTCCTCATCTGTACCGTGGGGCCATGAGAAGGACTCATGGTGCCGGCAGAGTGAAACGAGGCCACGCACAGAAGGGCCCTGGCAAGCGAGTGCTCCCTGGGGGCTGTCGTCATCACCTTCGCAGGATGTCTCTGTCCTGTCCTCCTCGCGGACTGGGAGAAGCGCCACCTCCCCCGGGCCGCACCAGGATTACAGGGCCCCTTCCTCCAGAAGAAATAGTAAGAGTTACGTTGGTTTCCTAGGCCACTGTGACAAAGTGCCCTACGCCGAACAGCTTAAACAGCAGAAATGTGTTTTCTCTCCGTTCTGGAGACCGGAAGTTCAAGATCAAGCTGTTGGCAGAGTGTCGGCGGGGCCACGCTCCCTCTGAAGGCTTTTGGGAAGGATCTGTGCCGGGCCCCTCTCCCAGCTTCTCGTAGTTTCTTGGTGGGGGGCAGCATAACCCCAGCTTCTCCTCGGCGTTCTCTCTGCGTGCGTGCCTGTGTCTAAATCCCCCCTTTTATTAGACCAGTCGTGTTGGAATCGGGGCTACCCCTGCCCCAGGATGACTAATGACATCTCAACGGCCCTATTTTCAAATAAGGCCACCTTTTTAGATACTGGGGTTTAGGACTGCAACATACAAATTTGGGGCACAATTTAACCAATAGCAAAATTATATCTTATGACAGCCTTGGTAGAGACACAAGTATATTAACATTACATATAAAACATTTCCTTTGACCTATATTTGTTTCCCGATTTTTAAAGAAATTAAATATGTTTATGGACACCTAAAAGCATTGCGGGCCCTGGCACTGCACCCCCTGGGTGTCAACCCTGCCACGGTGACAGCACCAGGCCTCTGGGTTCTCTTGGGTCCCACTGGGCGGAGGCGGCTGCATGCCACCTCCTCAACCCAGCCCCCCTGCCCCCCTTTTATTCCCATTTAGGCATTTCCCAGGTCACAGACGTGCTGTGATGTGAGGTCTCGTGGCATGTACTTTCATTGTCACTTAAAAATATCTTCTCAAAGAAGCCTAATCATATATTACTTGAAAATAGAAAAGTGCCACACAGAGGCTGAGTCCAGTATAATAATCGTGACGCCAAGTAATTCTGTTTCGAACAAGTTGAACTTGTTCAATCAGACAGATGCCATCTGCACTATTCAGAGCCCATGCTAGCGATGTGCTTTATGCAGAAATGCTTGTCGTAGGAAAAGTGCTGAATCCCCCAAAAAAGTAAAGTGCTTCGCTCTGTGGTTAGACTTGTGATACTTCCTCTCGGGGACAGGGTGACCGCTGTAGGCAGGGAGCGAAGGCGTCACAAGCATTTATTGAGTATCTACTGTATGCCGAGCATTTTACATTCGGTCTCATGTCTAATCCTTGCAGTCACTCTGTGAGGCAGTTTGAGATTGTTCAGATTTTATAGGAGCTGACCTCTGAGTTCAGAGGTCAGGGAACTTGCCCGAGGTCACGCAGCTATCCAGTGGAGCCAGGATCGGAATCCAGGACCTCTGACTTCGAAGCCTTCACTCTTTCTAATCTCTGAATAATATGGGGAGACCCAGGGCTTGGGAAGTCAAGGGCTCCCCCCAGTTCTTCATGTCCTGTGACAACAGCAGCAGAATGAGTCTCTGCCTCCAGCATCACATGGCTGTCTTCTCCCCGTGTGTCTCCATGTGGCCTTCTTATAAGGACACCGGTCGTTGGACTTAGGGCCACATTAGTCCAGTATGACCTCATCTAATCACATCCGCAGGGACTCTGTTTTCAATTAATGTCATATTCTGAGGTTCCAGGTAGATGCGAATATTTGGGGACACCATTCGACCCAACGTAGTGATGTTGCCCTGGGCCCATGGCCCGTGCTGGGCAATGTCAGGCTCCACGTACGAGAGTGCCTCCTTGTCCTCTCTGGTCACCTAAATGTTCATTCCGGTCACGGGAGGGTCCATCCCGTCTCCAAAGGTCGGTGGGGAGACAGTTCCACAACCCTCACTCGGGACTGATTTCAGAGCCCAGCGAGGTCAAGGTCATCACGTTTCTCCTCTGGTCTGACCCAGGCATCTTAGATATGACAACAATCTGTGGCTCTCCACGAGCCATGAGTGCACACAGAGAAGCAGAACACCTGTGTGCTGACGTTCCCGGGGGGAGGGTGAGAAGGAAGAAATGTCTAAAAAGGCTCCTCAGGCAGGGGTGACAAGGAAAGAAGGTCGAGCGTGCCCGGTCAGCCCGAACCCCGTTCGCCAGAGCCCCAGCCGCCCCGCAGTGGTCGAATATGCACAGGCTTCCTCCACACGGGCGTTGCCGACCTGGGCTCGTCACGTTTCCCTCACTCAGGCCCCACGACGACCCTGTGAGGTTGGGGCCATTATCTTCTCCGTTTTGAAAGAGGAAAATGCCGAGGCACAGAGAGGGTGAGTGACCTACCCGGGGTCACACAGCCCATCTCCCTGTGTGCGTCTGTAAACGGAAGACAAGCCAACGTTCTCTTCCCAACAGCACTCCTGATGATCTGAAGACAGGAGAAATAGTCCTGCTTTTTCCCCGAGGACCTTCTGAGCAAAAGAAGCACATTTGTCTTTTAAATCTCTCCTCATTCTTTGTAATCTCATAGGAGGCTTTCGTGGGTTGAGCTGCGTCCTTTGCAAACGTTTGTTGAAGTCCTAGCCTCGTACCCGTGACTGTGGCCTTCTTTGGGAATAGGGTCCTCGCAGATGTAATCAAAGTAAGACAAGGTCACGCTGGGTGGGGTGGCCTCCGTCCAACGACGGGTCTCCTTATAAGGAAAGGGAGTTTGGGGGCACAGGGAAGGCCAAGTGAAGACAGACACAGAGATAGGAGTGATGTGGCCATAAGCCAAGGGATGCCTAGGACTGCTGGCGGCCACCAGAGGCGGGGAGAGGGGCCGGGGACACATCCTCCCTCAGAGGCTCCAGAGGGGACCAGCCCTACCGGCACCTTGATCTCAGACTCCTGGCCTCCAGAGCTCTGAGCGAATCAGTTTGTGTCGCTTTAAGCCACTACATCTGTGGCGGTTTGTTACAGCAGCCCCAGGAAACGAATTCGGAAGCATCGCCATTTTCCATTCGAGTTGCTTGTTTTTGAGCAGATCGACCGATTGTGTGTGCACTGTGGTGTGTGTGTCTCCCCTTCCTGTCACCTTCTGCCTTTGGTCCCCACCCCTACCGCCTTTCCGGTCTCCCACACTAGCCACCCTTTTCAGAAAGCAGAGGTAGGAGGGGCGGGTGGCCTGAGACGGCCAGCAGCCACCGAGGGTCACCAACGCGCCTTCTCTGGTGGCCAGGTCACCAGTGCAGAAGAAGAGGGGAGGGTCGAAAAAATCCTTCGTCCGATTCCAATTCTATGCAGCGACAAAGAGCCAGTCTTTGTAAAGGGATAAACAGAGCTTAAACGGGGCCTGCGAGGCCCGGGGTTGGCGTGAGAATCAGAGGAAACGGAAGGAACGTGCTCAAAACGGCAAGTAACTTCCTGAGCAAGGCCCCGGGGCCTCCCGTGAGCGGAGACCCACCTGCCAGCCGAGTGAGACCCGCCTCCTGGGAGTGTTTGCCGTGAGGTGGACCCTGCGTGTGACGGGTGATAAACTCCCCTGAGACCTGAGTGGCGGTCCGCATGGAGAAGTAGATTCTCCCCAGATAAAGGGGACATAGGTATTGGCGGGGCGGGGGCCCCGACGTTCGTGGCAGTAGACACACAATTAAGGTCCCTGAAAGAATTTGTTCTCAGAACCCAGCATTAACTTATTAGGGGCTTAAGAGCTGGCCAGTCCGTGGGCTGCTTTGGGCGGAATTTATTTTATCGTGAGCTAGCCCCTCTGGGAAGAGAGAAAGAGAAGCTGGCCGTGCCCAGGAAAAGGGCTTCTGTCACCTAGGGTCCCTGGGCGGATGCTGTCCAGGCCCTTGAATAGAATTCCCTGGCCTGCTTCGACACCCATGCGGACACGCCTGGCGCCTGCAGCTGTGGCCTCTCCCGTCCAGTATAATGTGTGCGGTTCTGTTCGTGGCATGGTGGGGGCCCGTGGGGGCCGGGAGCCCTGTGTCCCCACTGCCTTTGCTTGCTGGCCAAGGCCCGGCTGGGGAGGCCACCCAGGCGGGCTCCGCTGCTCAGCCCTGGCTTCCCCCACTTAGGTTGCCCCCCGGGGCCGGCCTCATGGAGCGGATCCAGGCCATCGCCCAGAACGTCTCGGACATTGCCATGAAGGTGGACCAGATCCTGCGCCACAGCCTGCTCCTGCACAGCAAGGGTGGGGCCGGGGCGCCCCTCTACCCCCGGGAGGCTGGGGGACCGGGTGGGACATCTGGGTTGGGGCCCCGACTTCTCCACAGCAGCCGCTCTGGCTCGTCAGTCGCCCTGTTTTAATCTCTCAGCAAGGTGACTGGGGGTTCAACCACCCTGACTTGGTGTGAGGGTGCTAAGGACAGTGGAGGTCTCTGGAGACCCAGGTGGCCCCCTCACTCCCCTTGATGTAGGGAACTGCAGTCTGAGGCTGCAGGCCCAACCTCTGCACCCCTAAAAACGGTGGGAGTACCTTTGGGTGGGTGTATGAGGTCTGCCCACCCAGGCAGTTGGTCTACAGCCAGTCAAGCCAGTTCTTCACTGGGTCCGAAGCCTCTAAGGAGGGTGGCGGTGGTGGCAGAGGGGGGCAGCCCTGGCAGGTGGCCTTTCAGGTGAGAAAAGTCAGGCTGAAGGCTGTGCCCCTCCCCCTGCCCTTTCCCCCGCCCTCCCAGACCAGCCCACCCCTCACACCTCTGCCTCCCAGGCTCCATCCAACACCCAGCTCCTCAGCAAGATGGCTTCTCTCCCTACAGTGTCCGAAGGCCGGCGGGACCAGTGCGAGGCTCCCAGTGACCCCAAGTTCCCTGACTGCGCAGGGAAGGTAGAGGTGAGGCCTGGGGCTGAGGGTGGGGGTGGGGGTGACCAGCCAGGGGCCTCCTCCGCATGGGCCATGACCCAGACGAGCTCTGAGAGTCCATTGCTGGCAGGGCTATCCACTGGCCAGGGCCCCTCTGCCCAGCCCCCGGCCCCTGACCCTGGACTTGCTGGCAGAGGCCGTCCTCAGGGAAACGCTTCTCTGCTGGGGCCATCTGCGTGGCCCACCAACCCATATTCCCCAGGACGAGCCATGTTTCCGTACTGCTTTTAAATAGCAAACAAACTATTAAATACATGTGTGCTACCACCAACAGCCTGAGTCCCAGCGCATTCGGATGAGGAGCGGCCTTAGCCTCCCTCTCCCCATCCCTCGTGGTCCAACCAACTGGACCGAGAGAGCCCCTCGGGTGCCACCTTCGGGGACCTATGGCTGCGCGAAGTTTGTCCACCCAGGGGCCAGTGCACAGCCTTAAAAGCCAGCTCCTCACTGGTTCTGAACTCCCTCAGAGGGCGGGGCGGTGGCACTGCAGACCCCTCCTCTGCGACCGAGTAGGGACCCTGTGGCTGGGTGCTGCACCAGCCCCAGCCCTTCCCTGCTCAGAGGCCTCAAGCCCTGGGCTGCTGTGCCTCCCGCTGTGTCCTGACCTGGCTTCAGGTCCTCCTCTTCCTGGGCCTGGGGGATGGCGGTCCAGCCCGGCCTTCCCTGAGGTTCCCCGTGGCCAGGGCATGGTCCTGGGGCCCTGGTTCAGCCTCTCTTCCCTGCTTCTGTCCCTCGCTGCATCTTCAAGGTGGGCCCCAGAGACCTTGTCCTGGGGGACCTCGGGGACATGCCTGCAGGGGGGCCGCAGAGGGTACGGGCGGGCTGGCGCGCGCTCCCTGGCCCAGGCTGGCCTCTCCGCAGTGGATGCGTGCCCGCTGGACCTCGGACCCCTGCTACGCCTTCTTCGGGGTGGACGGCACCGAGTGCTCCTTCCTCACCTACCTCAGTGAGGTCGAGTGGTTCTGCCCCCCGCTGCCTGGGAGGAACCAGACGGCCACCCAGATGGCCCCCAAGCCCCTCCCCAAAGCCCAGGTATGTCTGGGAGGTGAGCAGGCCCTTGAGGGGTGGGTGGACGGGCCAGCTGACCTCCCCGGGCTGGACGTCCTTGGGGGACAGTGAGAGGAGAAATGAGGCTGGCCAGCTCTGCCTGGCGGGTGGGCAGGTCCCAGCCCGCCCTCCTGGAGGGGAAGCCAGCCTGATGGTGCCTGTCCCAACTTCTGGGGATGCTGCCAAGCTGGGCCTACTTGAGGGGTAGGTTGGGACCCTGGAGGCACCCCTTAAGGGACTACAATAATAGTAATGACAGCTGTTACTTCAAGAGTGTGTCCTGTGTGCCAGATGCTTCGTTTGTGCGTGGCCTCCCCACATGTGTGATCGCATTTAACCGACAGCGAATCAGTGGTCCAGGCAGCTGAGCTCACTTGTTCGAGACAGACAGTTACTCTGGCCCCACAGGAAGGCGGCCCCGCCTCCCTGCCATCTGAGCCTCTGTTCTGGCCACTGTCCTCACTACCTCCTTGTAGCAGCTGGGACCCCCGGGAACTGTCACAGCTGACGGCCTCCTGGAGGGCTCGGGAGGCTGATCAGAGCTGGGCTGGGACGGACCAACTTGACTGGGGCGGGAGAGCTGGGCTCCCCAACTGCTGGGGCCAGTTGGGGAGAGAGAAGCTGGAGCAGGCCCTGGCCTCACTGGGAGGGTGCCGGCCCCTGTCCCCGGGGCGTCAGGCGACAGCAGTGGCGCAGCTGCGGGTCTGGGGTTAGAGAACCAAGGCCTGGGCTTCCCTCCAGGCAGTTTTCCGGAGCAACCTGTCCCACCTCTTGGAGCTGATGGGCAGCGGGAAAGAGTCTCTAACCTTCATGAAGAAACGGACCAAGCGGCTCACCGGCCAGTGGGCACTGGCTGCCCAGCGCCTGGCGCAGAAGCTGGGGGGCATCCAGAGGGACCAGAAGCAGGTACCTTCCCCTCTCTGTGTGTCCAGGAAGCTGAGCTCGGAGAGCTTAGGAAATGAGCTCAGGGCCCCAGGATTCCAAGGGGACCCTGGGTCTGCCCTCGAAAGAGTTTTATAGAATTTACTCGAATTTGAGCCAGAAGCCGGAGGGGAGGCAGAGTCAGGATAGATGTGTGTGGTGGCCCTTTACAGGCTGGGGACTGAATGACGAGTCCTCCTGCCCCCTTAGGGGTCCTGCATTCTGTAGACATCTTATTCTTGTCTGGCAGAAAAGTCATGGCATTTGTCCGGAATGTTGGGAATAAAGTAGCCTGTTTGGCAGAGGTTCGTTGGTCCATGCATCCATCTGTCCATCTGTCCGTCTGTCCGTCTATCCATCCATTTATCTGCCCATCTGTATCCAGCCAGCCAGCCATCTAATAAACACTTGCCTGACTCTCGGGCCACCCTGTTCCTTTCCGAGTCCTTATCATTTCATGAAATTCTCTCTTGTCTGTGTCCACTGTCGTCTCCTCTTCCATCTGGAATGTCAGCGCCTTGAGGGCAGTATATGGGGGAACTGTCTCGTTCCCCCGTATCCCCAGTGGCCAGCGCGGTCACTTTGCTTCTTGGTTCCCCTGCTGTGCCAGAAAGCGCCTGCCCAGGCACAGCCTGGAGACAGTGTCCGCGGCTGGCTGAGTCTCCCTGGGGTGGCAGGCTGGGTGCTATTGCTCCTCTGGGTTGACTCTCTGTGTCCCTCCCCTGCTGCCCCCCACCGCCCAGATCCTTGTCCACATCGGCTTCCTGACCGAAGAGTCTGGGGACGTGTTCAGCCCGAGGGTGCTGAAGGGTGGGCCTCTGGGGGAGATGGTGCAGTGGGCGGACATCCTGGCCACGCTCCACGTCCTGGGCCATGCCCTGCGGATCACCGTGTCCCTGAAGGAGCTGCAGAGGTGAGTGCTGGGGTGCGGGGGGGGGAGGGCGAGCCCGGTCCCCAGGAGCTCCCGCTCCACCTGCTCAGTCTGCCACCCACCCCCTCCTCCCCCACGGTGACACCTGGTGGCGTTCGGGATGCTCCGAGGAAGCATATCTGCGTCACGCTGTTCCCATGGCTGACTTTCCCATCTCTGGGCTGGTGGCGTCCGCTGTTTGCACTCAGAGGCTGACAGATATTGGCTTGTGGATTGAGCCATGTGATACAGATAAGTCCCCTCTGCCCGCTCTCCTGGTGGTCTTGGGGCAGACTTGGAATTTCTCTTCCGGAACTGGGCTCCTTCCTGAGCCTGTTATGGGGGCTGGGGGACCAGTAAGTCCTGAGGATGGTGAGGTGAGCTGCTGATGCCCACGCCGTCCCCAGGGCTTGCCTTTCCAGGGTCCCTCTAATGCCGTTGCGGGTGGGAGACTGGCAATTCAAGGGGCGTAGGATTTTGTGGGTGAGCGAGTATAATTAGGTTTGTATTCAACTACTAGATCTGTGGGATGTAGCAATACATATGACTTTTCTTATTTTATCTATTGAGGTTGATTATCTGATACATACAGAAATACATGTAACATATTTTGTGAAGCACGTGGTACAGTGATGTCCCATGATTCCGCCGTCCGACTTAAGAACGAGAGTCTTACTCTCCTGTGTTTGCCTGGGGCCCCCTCTATCGCCCATCCCTCGGCACCCCCCACCCCGAGGAAACCTCTAACTGGGATTTTGTGTCTATCTTTCCTTCGCCATTTCGAAGAAAAAAATTAGGTTTTCTTTCACATACTCATGTATCCATAAATAACATACGGGTGAGTCGTGTTGTTCGTTTTTGAGCTTTGTAAAAACAAGTCGTCTCCGAGGCTTGCTTGCTTCACCCAACACCATGTTTCCAAGATTTATCGACATTGTTGTGCGAGGTCCCTTCTTATTCATCTCACTGCTGTGTGATGAGATTCTGCTGTGTGAACGAACCACAATTATTTATCAGTTTTTCCCCGTCCGTGGATTTTTTTCCCCGTTTTTACAAGTTATTTTGAACGATGCCGTGGCGGACCCATGTCAGAGTTTCTTTTGGGTATAAACTTAGGTGCACATTTGCTGGGACTTTGGGAGTGGGAAAATCCAACTTTACAAGAGAACGCCGGTTGGCGTCCTAGGTGATGGCCCCAATTCAGTTTCGCCACATGTGGGTTCCCTGGGCCACATTGTCACCACGCTTAGTGTTATCGGGCTTCCTAACCGAGGGCGTGAAGTGGCATCACGACATCTCGTGACGGTTTTCCTGACAGTGAGGCCGAGCATGCTGTCCTATGTTTGTCTGTCCTTCTTTCCTCTTGAGGAAATGCCCAGTTGTGCCGTTTGCTCTTTTTTTTCTGCTGGGCTCATTTTATCATTTCCTTATGGAGTCGTAGGAGCCCTTCATGTATTACGAGTATAAATCCGGTGTCAGTTGCATGTGTTTAAAAATCTCCTAATTTATGGATGTCTTTGTCAGTTCCTTATGTTTTTTGTTTGTTTGTTTTTGTTTTTGTTTTGAGGAAGAGAAGGCCTTCATTTTAATGGAATCAGAGTCCTCCACCTTTTTCTCTATGGTCAGGAATTCTGTGCTTGATGGATTTCTGTCCCCCTTTCACTGGCATTTGGTGGACAGAGCTCTAACCTCGCCCCGGGGAATAACTAAGGAGGGCCCCAGAGTTGTTGGCCTGCGAATTGACTTTTCTTCATCAGCCCATTAACTCACTCTCAGGTGGTTCGCAAGCTAAAATGTGACTCCTGTCCAGAGCCTGCCCACCATCTGCATGGTCTGCTGGTTCTAGATGTCTCTTTCTGATTGTCGATGTCTCTGTCTCCATCGACAATCTTGGGTCAACTGCCTACCAGTCACTCGGGCAGAGCTTGTCAACCGCAGTTAGAGGGAGGTACCACGGCCAGCCATATCGGGTAGGGGAGGAAGGAGGCTGAGGGTGGGTTGTGCTGTGAGCCCACTAGGTAGCTAGTGATTTGAAGGTTTTCATCGCTGTGGCTTGAAACTCACACAGCTGGAGTCATTCTTTTAGGCAGATGCACTGGTCTCCCGTGGGCCTAATCAAATGAACAGTGTCTTCAGAGAGGGGCAGCACGTGTAAGTGAGGAGGTGATGGGGACGGAGGTGACAGGGGCTAGCGAGGGGCTGCGTGGCGGTGGCAGTGTTGGGAAGCACAGTCCCAGACGGGCAGCGGGTTCTGGGGGAGGAGGCACCACCTGGAAATAGCGCCTCTGCTGTGTCCAGCTGAATGCCACCTGAGCTGGCCGGGCCTGGGCTGGGAGCTGTCCCCGGGTGCTGGTGCTGAACCGTCAGACTAGCTGCCTAGTGCTGGGAGAGGGAGCCAGCAGGCCCCTCACGCTGGCCCTCCCATGGTGGCATTTTGTTGTCAGACCAAGCTGTTCAGATTGTGCGGGCCACTCCAGGGCCCGTGTGCCCACTCGCTGCCCGCCAGCGCACAGTGCTGCTCTGCGCTGTGCCCACTCCCGGTCCCTCCCAACGGAGCATCAGCACTGTCTGTGCGGCAGAACGCTGCAGGGGCAGCTCGTGTTCGCAGATCATGGACAGAGGCCTCTTTCCTCGGCCTCGGGCCTTCCTCTGGGGAGGTAAGGCAGGGTGGGGGTGAGGAGGAGGGAGGAGAAGAGGGACTCAGCGTGTGGGAAGCCAGAGAAGTCTTGCAGAACTTATGGATGGCACAGCCAGCAGCTGTGGGAAGCCACGGGGCCAGACCTGCCTCAGGCTGAGTGGCAAGCAAGGGTCCGAGGGCTCTTATCCCCTGGGTCATCAGAGATCCCAAGATGCAGTGGGACGAATCCCGTGGGTGGGAGCTGTCCAGAACCCTCATCCCAGGCTCTGCCACACATGAAGCCCCCCGTGAGTGCGGAGCTCCTTTCTGTCAACATCGCCAACACCGCGCTGCAGGTCAGGGTTAGATGAATTCACGTTCACCAAGCAGCCTTCGACTTGATACCTCCTTCCCGACCATGCATCCTCTGGGGCCAGAGAGGTGAGAACTTCCTTCCTTTACTGTTCCCTCGGGGAATGGAAAGGCTGGTCCCAGGCATTTATGACGGTCCAACACCACGCTTAGAGAATCCATTTCTCAGCCATGCTGGCTGTCTCCTCTTTTAACCTGCACCCTGAGTCCTCACCTGCCCAGAGTACTCTCCCCCTACCCCCGGCCACACCCTGGGCCTGGCGCTGGGCCTGCGGTCAGCGAGGCTGCCATTGCCTGTCACAGGGCCAGGGCAGTGAAGATGAGGCCACTGCACTCCAGAATGAGGCCCTGGTGAAACGTGCCAAGATCTGAACTACCCTCCATCTGCCATTTCTTCTACCACGCATATGCGCCCACGTGCACACACGCGTGTGAACATGCCAGAGCGCCACTGTGCACAAGCACACATTCAGACCCATGTATCTGTGCACACACGCTCTGCGCATACCGCATGCATGCACACACACAGGCACATCACATCCCTGCACACAGATACACACCTCCACACACATGCAAACACGCCCTCGCGCATCCCCCTGTACATGCAGCATGCTGCACACACGTGCACACGTGCACACACCCATGCACAGCCGCACACACACCCCACAGAGAATCCCTGTCTTCCCACCACTGGGTCACTTCCTGTCACGCTTGTGTGAAATTCCCAGAAGCAGGGGCTCCAGGGAGAGGTCACCCCACCTCTGATTTGCAGTTCGTTAAATAGGCAGGCGCAGGGCTGTGCCCCTTCGGCTCTGCCCTCTGTCCCCTGTGTGGTGAGGTGCACGTAAACGCTTTTGCTCAGACAGGGCAGAACTGTGCGAACAGCTCAGCTACCTCAGGGGACAGCCTTGGGGAGGCACTTTCTAAATCTGTCACCAGATGTAATTTTAGAACAACTAAAATAATAAAGAGGAAAAAAAAACCCACCTCACCCAGAGGCCACAGCACAGTTCTGTCTACAAAATGAACGGCATCAGCTGTGGTTGGAATAGGTTTCTGGTGGGGATTATATGCCCTGCCGCAGCAGAATCGCCTCAGAGAAATACTGATGTTTGGGTCCCACTCTTGGTGTCTCTGATTTAATTGGTCTGGGGCCGGGACCCAAATATCAAGTTTCCAAAGCCCCCCAGGTGACCATGAGCAGTGAGATTTGAGAAGTGGGGAGCTGAGGCTGTGGCATCTCTACGCACCCCTCCCCCACAATACACTGTCTGAGTGGGGATGTGAGAACCAGCCCGCGTGGCTTATTCAGAAGAGCTGTCCTCTGTGTACCTTGTGCAGGCCCTGAGGGGCAGGATCAGGGCCTGGAGTGGGGGCTCAAGGCTCTAGAGGATTTGCCGAGTGTGTAGGTTCCTCTCGAGCCTGCATTTGCCCACCCGAAATGAAAGCATCCACGATACCCTTAGTTGCAGGGGTGGAGGGGGCGGGCCAAACCTCACCACCCTCAGAGGTGGCCCAGATAGTGGGGACTCCCACACCCCTCCCAGGGTGTCAGGTGGGAGCCTGCTCACCTGGCATGGGTTTATGCCACGCCCTATCTTGGAAGTATTTTTTTCCCCCGCGACAAATGTGGGCCAGGGCTGTGAGCTCCTGGAGCTTGCTCTCGGCCGGGGCCGCCCCAACACTACATAAATGCAGCCCTTTCCTCCCAGTGGAGACTTCAATCCAGACATGTATTATTAGTTTGCTAGAGTTGCCGGAACCAAGTGCCACAGACTGGGCAGCTTAAACAACAGAAATGTTCTGTCTCACGGCCCTGGGGGCCGGAAGTCTGAAATCAAGGGGTTGCTTGCTTCCTTCGGAGGCCGTGAGGGGGAGCGTGTCCCAGGCCTTTCCCCTAGCTTCCGGCGGTTTGTTGGTGATCTGGGGCGTTCGCTGGCTTGTAGAAGCATCGCCCCGATCTCTGCTTTCATCCTTCATCCATATTCCCCTTTCTTATAAGGATGCCGTGCATATTGGATTAGCGCCCACCCTCACTACCTCATGTCAGCTTGATGACCTCATACAGACCCTATCTCCAGATAAGGTCACATTCCGAGGTGCTGGGGGTTAGGACTCCAACACAGGAATTTGGGGAGGACGCAATGTAACTCATAATGTGACAGTGGCCGTTTGTGACCGGAAAGGGACTGTGGGCAGAGACGCCGTTGAGGACACGTGTGGTGTTGCCGCGGGGCTCTGCAGAGGGAGGCAGAGTCGTCCGGCAGCCTTGCCTCCCAGCCTCGGGGAGCTGTTTCATGCGAGCGGCACCAGGTTAATTTGAAAATAGGTCAACGGGATGTGAAGGTAATCTGAATTCTGAGCGTCGCAGCTTGGCTTCTGCGGCAGAAACGTCTCCTTGGGCCGGCGAAATGACCCGTGTGGGGAAGGCAGCAGGTCGAAGATGCTGCTTGTACGTTTGTTCTAGTTTATTCACAGATGTTCACAGCAGATGTCTTGGCCACCGACTAGGCAACAAGGCTGGACGGATGAGCCGCTTTTCTCTGCTCCCGTGTTTTTGGTGTTTTAATTAACCGGCTCACTGGAGGGGTGTTTAGGGCGGTGTGCAGAATCTGCAGCTGGCTTTGCTGCTGCAGGATGCTTTCGGGGTGGGAGAGGTGGCGGGTGGGAACAATGTGACAGACTGCAGGTTACGTCAGACGGTCCCACCTGCGCCCCCGCCGCTCGCAGTGGGGAGGAAAGGTGAAGTCAGAGCCCCCAGCGGCCGCACCCTGAGTCGTCGTCATGAAGGCACAGCGGGCATTTTAAAGTTGAGACTTTCCCTTCCGCCTGCCCAGAGTTGGCTGCGCTCGTCCATTTTATTTGCATAATTTCAAGCATCATTAATAGTACATGGCAGGAGGAAAAATTACTGAGCTCTTCCTCCATCCATGAGTGAAATTGGGTTTAGTAGAAAATTAGTTGACTTAACTGGCAAATGATGAAAGCTGAAGAGGAGAATGTTTAAATAATGGTGGGGATGAGGAGCGAGAACTCTTGGCCGTCAAGCATGAGGCTCCGGTGGAAAATCGTGTCCTGGCCTTTTTGTTTGTTCAATGTTCATTCAGGGGACATACCAGGAGGGTCCCTAGAGAATGACAGGGGCAAGGACCACGTCCTGTTCCTTAGGATCAGCCGAGCTTGACCAAGCTGCGTCTGCCTAACCCTCTGAGGAGCCATAGAGGCAGGCCTGAGTTTGAGATCTGGCCGTGATGGCTCCCACAGGCCCGAACCAGGCTGAACTAGCTACTGGGTGGTTGGTGGGGCCATTCTCTGAGGGGTAGGGGGGTGGAGAAGAGAGAAAGCATTGGGTTTGGGGGGCATCTAGAGAAGACCTTGAATTTGGGTTCAGACATGCTGACTTAGAGGTACCCATGTGGAGGCAGCTGAGCGATGCGGCCAGGGCTCAGAACGGAGACAGCACGTTGGCAGCTGACGGTGCCTGAACCTCGATGTGAAGGAAGTTCCCAAATGATAGGGGGAAAGGCCAAGAGCAAAGCCCGAAGAACCTGCAACGGTTCAAGGCCTCCTGGAGGAAGAGGTGCTGGCAGCGGAGACCGAGATGGAGTGGCCAGGACGGTGTAGAGTCATGGGGGCCGAAGGAAAAGATGCTTCTAGAAGGAGGTTGTCGCCAATGCTGTCAAATGCTCATAAAAAGTAAAAAAGAGGTAAAACTCTGCTGCTCTGGCCTGGGGCATTTTTATTCCCGGTGAAGCCGGCAGAAGCGTGGGACGGCGCGAATAACCCCTCGTGCTCCTCCGGCTTGCCCTTGAATCATGAAGGGGCTTGGGCGAAAGGGCGGCCTTTTCCTGGGGGCCAGACTGGTCTCCCCTAAGCTGCTCTGGAGCGGACCCAGAGCCCCCCGTGTTCGCGCCCAGCATTCTGGCTGCGTTTTTCCCTTGATGAGCCCTCCCGCAGGGTTCGCGCTTGTAGGGCTGAGCGCAGAGTTCCTTCCCCTCTCCCTGTCCTCCAGGGCCCTGCACAGCTTGGTTCTCCGCGAAGGTTTGTGGAACTGGATAGGCTAGCGAGGGCTCTGGGACCTGAGGTGGGGACGAACGGAAAAGCCAGCATCCGGATGACCAGGCCCCACCCCGGAGCGGTGGGGTGGCATCGCTGGGGCCGGCCTGGGCGCCAGGAGCCATGAGGGTGTCTCCACAAGTCCAACCTGCCCCCCGGGCCTGAGAGCTGCCGCCCTGCGTTAACGCAGAGCGTGGAGGGGAGAAGCCTTGGTCCGTGCTCAGTGTTCACAGGCATCTGTTACATTAATCGGCCCGTCTGCGAGGAAGGAGGCAGGGAATGGCCAAGGGGACGGGTTCATGTCCCTGTTCCCGCCGCAGTAGCCCAGGCAGCTGTGGGAGTGAGTGTGTGGTTTCCTGCAGCTGTCCCGGGAGCTGCAGCCCCGTGCTGAGCAGGAAGGAAAGGCTGGGGAAGAACGGGTCAGCTTTGGACAACCAGGCCACTTGGTGCGGGGGAGATGCTGCCCCCTGGGGTCTCCTCAGAGCCCTCCCGCCCCTGCTCCCCTTGGTTTGGGCTAAGGCATTGCTGGAATGTGCTCCCATCTATTTCTCCTTTGAATTCCCTTCCCTCCGTCCCCACTCTGCTGGGGACCTGGAGGTCCTCCGAGGGCACAGGGATATCTGCCTCCTCAAGAGATGGGAGCCGAGGGTAGGCCATCTCGGTGGCATCATCAGGCTGCTCCTGCCGGGCACGGGATGCTCGCTCGTTTCCGGGCGAGCGCAGGAAACGCCACAGGAGACCGTTGCTCCCTCGTTAGTGACCCTCCCCTCCCATCCTAAAGCGGCTCATTAGATGCCCAGTCAACTCCCAAGGTTGCCTTCTTCATGTCCCTTCGTGGGAAGAAGCAGTGGCTGCTCTACTAATGGGAGAGAGACGGGCAGGGCCATCATGCTCAGGAGATGGGCACCGGGCGGGGGCAGAGGGACAACAGGCCCCTAGGGAGACAGAAACATCCTGGCTCGCAGCTAGTGTGCTCCGGTAATGAGGTGGATCCAGAGAAGCCGAGGTGCCCTGTGTGCACTTTGGCACCCGGAGCCAAAGATCTCTGAGCACTTGGTAAGCATCCTTTTTAATTAGGTCCTTCCCACACAGAGGAGAGAGACAGAGAGAGTCGTGCGTTCCCGATTTGGGGCACTACCTGGAGAGATGCTTTGCCGCTGCAGACCAAAGGCACAGGGAGAAATAAAACCGGAAGGCTTTGAGCCTGGAGGGGACCATGCAGACGCATCTGACCATCACATGGTGGGAGCAGAGGCCGACGCCTGAGCAAGTCTGTGTCGTGCTCACTCCCGGGATGGAACTCTGCATTTCGATTTCCGGCTGTGCGTTTTTTCTGTCCTCTTTGGGGGTAGATGTATTTTGTTCTCCCTTGTCCCATCTACTCATCCTACCTTTTGATCCTCTAGCAGAGAGAGGAGTTGTCTCTTCTCTGGATATGTGCTGACCCCCCCCCCCATTGTGGCTAGCTGGGAGTCCCTGGGGGGTCCGGATAAGATGGGGACGCTGGCATGTCCTCGTGGAGACAGACACGGGTCCTACGAGTGTGGATAGTTAGGCCTTTTTTCTAATGGTAGTAAAATACACATAATATAAAATTTACCATTGCGACCGTTTTCAAGTGTACTCTTCAGTGGCGTTCGGCACGGTCACGTGGCTGTGCGGCCGTCATCACCACCCTCCACTCAGAACTTCTTCATCTTCCCCAACTGAAACTGTCCCCCATTAAACACAGCCCCCGCCCCACAGGCTGGATTTCACGTGGATGGGTTTGGGTTGGGCCTGGGGGCCAGACAATAACCCGCTGACCCCCGGAAAAGCTCTATTTCTTTAGGTCACCCCTCCCCCCAGCCCTTCCATTTTGCATTTCGGCTCCCACGCAGGTGGCCTGGGGCCTGGGGACTGGGGACATTTAGAAACGTATTCCAACCACCCAGTTCCGAGTCCACTCCCCAGTTCTTCCAAGCGTCAGAGACAGCAGTGGGCAGGTGGGGCCACCAAGTCCCCTCACGCTGAGATGCCACCTCTCCCCAGCTCCCCTGAGCGCTGAGGGCGGGGCGGCCCGGAGAGACCTCCATCCCCCCACAGCTCGGGGCTAAGAATCCAGAGAGAAATGAGGACTCTTGGCCTTGGAGGTCCGAAAACTCCTGGACAGGGGCCTTCTGAGGAGTCAGCGCGGAAGGCGGGGTGCTCGGCTGAGCCCCCGTGGGTGCCGTTGGCTGAGACTGTTAGAGGCGTTTTTCAGTTCACGTCCCTGCTCCAACCCACCACGTAGCGATAACACCACAGCCCCCCCGCCCCCGCCCCCAGTAGCTGACCATCCACTGTCCTCCCTCATAAGAGCAGGAGTCACCACACTTCCTTGTCCCCCCGTGACGTCATGAATTGAAAACCCTGCTGTTTTCTGGGACTGGGGAACACTGTGGGGGGGCTGTGAGGCTTCTCACGTGCTCCTCCTGGGAAGGGAACAGCAGGCTCTGGGCCAGTCACGTCCTCCTGGTCTCTCCGCGTGTCGCTTCAGGACGAGTGGGGCCATCGCGTCCAGCCCAGGCGGCTCGTCATCCTTGGGCTCTTCTCCCTCACGCACCTTCTCGCCCCTGAAAAGCTTTTCTTGGCCGGACGTTCAGCCTCTAAACCAGTTCTTACTAAGGGGGCTCACCTGGTTCATTGGTTTGTTTATTCATTCATGAACACAACAGATACTTTGGGGCCAGAGCCGGTCCTGGCTCTGGGCTTTCAAAGATGACCTGGCCCTGCCCTCAGGGGACTAGGTCCCCTGAGGAGGTGACTCAGGACAGTGCAGAGTGAGGGCAGGGGAGGGATGGAGAGAACCAGGGAGAGGGGCGTCTTGCTCTGCCCAGGGATCCAAGGAAGACTTCCTGGAGGAGGAGGAGGAGGCAGAGGTTGGAGCTGAGGATCAGGAGGCGAGAGACCTCCCGCTTCTCGGTGAGAACTGACCAGGGCCTTCAGTGGGGTACGTGTGAGCTGGGGGCGGGGGAGGGCGGGTAGCAAGGAGTTGCCGGTCAGCGGGACTTCCACTCCCCCGCCTCGCTTGGTCCTACCAGGAACCCCGTAAGGTGGGCATTTTCATCCGTCTTTTGCTGCTGAGGAACATGAAATTCCTCGAGGCTTATGCCTCCTCCGAGGTTGGCAAGGAGACTGGGACTGGAGCCAACTCTCTGCTGGCAGCCTGGGGATTCGATTTGGGGGGGCGACACTTTGGTCTGACCACCTACCCCTTACTGTCCGATGCCCAGTGGGCCTGGGGAGGCAGGAAGGCTTATCAGTGTGTGCGGGGGCCGGCGGGGGAGTGTCAGCCTGACTGCCTGGGTTCCCGCCTCAGCCCCGCTGCTTCCTGGCTGTGTGATCCTGGGTCCGTTACTAAACCACTCTGTTTCCTAATCTGTAAAGAGGGGAGCAGGATACTAACGGGTCTGATCTCGTCGGGAAGTTGCCCAGAGGGGACGGATGAATGAATTGGAAGCGCGGACAGTGGTGCCTGTGTTCCCAGTGGCCGCCGGGAAGGTGACGGCTGGAACTCGCCCACTCGCTGGAACTCGCCCACGGCGTCTGGGTTCACCCTCTCTTGCTTTCTGGGTATTTCAGCAGAAAGCCCGAGAAGCATGGCCCGCCTTGGAAGCGGGGGTTCTGAGAAGCCGACGTGGAAAGCGGTGGGGAGCCAGTGCAGGGTAGGCTGGATGTGGGGGGAGCCCTCGGCCGTGTGTAAGTTTATGGATCAGAAATGAGGAGAAAATGGTTATTCGATGTTTGCATCTCCCTCTCTTCACGTAGCAGCCGAGGTTCCTGGAGACGAGCCAGGGTGGGGAAGCTGGGTGAGGCTGGGGGCACTGGCTGGTGGGGGCCAGCACAGGAAGAGCCCCCCCGCCCCACTTGCTACCCTTCTCCATGGGGCGCCAGCTGACCCCTGCAACTTACCCCACACCTTTCCATAGTGTGTGGCCTTGTCATTTGGTTACCATGAACCTCATTGTGAAGGTGCCACGTTGGGCAGTGTGCTCAGGGGACAGTGCGCACTGCTTCTGATGGTGACGTGCTGAGCGTGATCAAAGGCAGCACAAAGACATCCAGGCCGGTACTTTTCCGCCTGACTCGAACTGTCTCAGGGAGCCCGAGAACTGAGCGATTGTCACCCTTTGCCGTTAATGAGCCAGTGACCTTGTCAGAGCTTCTCACATCCCACCTGAGTTTGCTGGCCGCAGGGATCCCCGAAGGGGCGTCTGGACCACAGAACCAAGGGCGGCGGGAGATGGGGAGGCAGGCCGCTGGGCGGGGGAGAACACCGCTCTCCGCCTGGCTCAGACAGCGCTGACGCCGGGCGGGAGGCGTCAGCAGACTAGGCAGGGGCGAGTTTACACTGGCTGCTGTGGCCAAGTCCTTCAGGCTCCAGCGAGATGACCCAAAGGCTCCAGCGCTAGGTCCCCAAGGCAGCTCTGTCCCAAATGAACATGATCCTGTAAATACTCTGGCATGTGGGATGCACTTGCGGGGCGGGGCTGGGCGTCTCCGTGGGCCAGGGGCTGGTCGGGAGAGCCGAATCGTGTCTTCCGAGGCAGGGAGCTGGGGACCCTCCAGTTCCAACACTGCGGCACACTGAGGACCACGGGGGGTGTTTATGGCGCCCTGCAGGGAGCACGTCTGTGGAAATCAACCAGAGGCGCCCCTTCCTCCTGGCAGGTGGCCCAGGCCAGCTGCGTGGTGTGGCACGCACGTCTGCTGGCCTGGGCTGGGTCTCGGCCTCACTCGCCCCTCCCTGGTGTCTCTCGTGCAATGAGGAACCACCACGGCTGTGCCTGGCCACCCCGCTCGTGCCCTGTCCAGGAGCCTGCTAGCGCCCAGGGCAACCTCGCTTTCCCTTCCCACGCAGGGCCGGTGGGCAGGTGGGTCTCTGCAGCCTGTGGGTCCCGCTGGGGGCTCAGACTCTGAAGGGCTCTTCTCTCAGTAACTTAGGGGTGCCGCCAGGCCGGGGGAACTGCCCGCTCACCGTGCCCCTGCCTTTCGACCTCATCTACACCGACTACCACGGCCTGCAGCAGATGAAGCAGCACATGGGACTGTCCTTCCGGAAGTACCGGTGAGAGGGCGGGATGGGGTGGGGGGGGTGACCGCACGCAGCAGCCCCACCTGCTCCGGCCCCACCCCACGTTCCGGCTGCCAGCTGGCCCCCAGGGCGGGAGCACTGCATGCTCCCGGGGCCCGCGGTGGAAGGAAGACGGTCCTGTCTTCTGTGCTCCCCTCCCCCACCGCTGTTCTCCAAGGACCTCTGCTTCCCAGCTGACTCGGGGGACAGTAAACCTGAGGGACTCGCTCCGGTGGCCCTCGGCTGCGTGGCAAGCTGAGCGGTGGAGGTCAGAGGTCACCAGAGGAATTGCAGGGAGGAGTGGAAGGGTGTGGGACAGTGGACTGGGGCTGTGACCTCTCCTGTGTGGGGTTCAGCACCCCCAATGCCCATCTGAGGGCAGGTCGTTCTGGTCTCTGCAGCCAGCAGGACACGGGTTTAATTTACCCAGGGAGCCCTGCTATTTATTACTCCAGCCCTATTGACGATCCCACATGACTTCATTAGGGGACAAATGTGACAGGCAGTGCTATTGCTTTTATTATTAATGCGTGTTCTCCGTGCATGTGGCGCCTCCCCCTCATGACCAGCCCTTCTCCAGGGGAATAGTGCTGACCTCAGCAGTATGTGGCCGATGCGGGGTCACTGGGAAGGAGGCGGGGTGGGGGAGCGCCTCGTGGGGGCATCCAAGTCCCAGGTGCCCACGCCCGGGGGTGGGTAGACGGAGGGGTTATGGCCATGAAGGGCAGCCTCAGAGTGGGACAGAGGCCAGACTCACAGAGGTGACTTTGAGGCACTGTCTTCCTAAAGATGGGCTCGTGGCAGTGGCTGGTCTACCCAAGGCCCTGCCCTTCTACATCTCGGCCAGGGTGGGCCAGGCACAACCTGGAGGTGGCAGGCTCCTGGGCACAGGGGCTATGGACCTGAGTGACTGCTGCTCCCTGCCCGGGATAGTGCAAACAGGACAGGTGTCCCCTGGGGCAGTGGGAAGGACCCCACTCCAGGCAGTGACTCCCCTCCCAGGGTCCCTTGGGGCAGCCGTAATAACTAACAGTCTCTGAGTGGTTCATGGTTCAGGTGTCTCCATAGGGCCCTGAAATAGTGGGACCGTTGTTATCCTCACTTGAGAGATAGGGACACAGACCCAGAGAGTTGAAGGTGCCTGCCCATGGTCACATAGCTAGGTGGCATCTGAGCCTGAGCTCTGACCGCACGTTGCACTGCCCTGACCAGCCAGCGGCCGGTCACAGCGCCCACAGCAACCCTGGCCCAGGGAGACACGAGAGGCTGCTGATCCCGGTTCCTGGTCCCTGGGGGCAGGTGCCGAATCCGGGTCATCGACACCTTTGGGACGGAGCCCGCGTACAACCACGAGGAGTATGCCACGCTGCACGGCTATCGGACCAACTGGGGCTACTGGAACCTCAACCCCAAGCAGTTCATGACCATGTTCCGTGAGTGCCCCAGCCACATGGCGTGGGCAGGGCCGAGGGGAGATGGGCCCCTGTGGTTCTCGGAGGCGGCATTGGAGGAGGCAAGGTCTCACTCCCTCCCCAGTGCAGGGCTGGGACGTGGCAGGCACCGACCTCCCCCAGGAAAGCCTCCTTCCCCTTGCAGCAAAAGTGTGACGGGAAGGACGCCTCTGCTGGCGTCTGGGGACAGGGGGCATGGAGGGAGCAGCCTGGCGGGCTGCTGGCCTGGCTTCGGAGAAATGTGGTGACCTTTCCAGCACCAGCGGGATGTGGCCTTTGCCGTCCATGAGCACGTGTGGCTCTCCAAGGGTGGCTGAGCACAGTTGCAGGACAAGGAGGATTCTGTGACCTTCCAGAAAGAGAGGCCAGAAGTGGCCTGAGTGTGAAGGGGCAGGGCACACAGGCTTTTCCACACGAAGGGAACAGAAGTAGTGAAGGTGGATGTGGAAAGAACTGGAAGGTTCTGGAAACTCAAGCGCTCCGGCAGGCTCCAACATCGGGGATAAGGGGAAGCGAGGCTGCAGGCAGGGGCCGGGGCCCCCATGCGACCCCTCGGATGATGGGCTTCGGGCAAGGAATTAGAGCTGGGCTCTAGCTATTTTTAACGAGACTCTAAAACATATAACATACGCCGACCTACCCTCTTACATGCGACATGTCAGAAATAATTTAGCCTTTTCTTGACAACTCGGTCAGTTCTCTACCTCCCTGGTGTAGGGGGCCTCCCCCGGGGACGGCAGAGGTGTGCAGAGCTGTGTCCCCTTGCTAAGTGGCCTCTTATGTCACTGTTTGATACAGCTCTTTTTCTCCTTGTTGGGAGGCTATCAGCTGTCACTTTTAATTGCTGTCAGTGTATCGGCCGCCGGCAGCATCTTGCACATCTAATCCGTGGCTCTTGAAGGCTCGGATCGGAGAGCTGGATCAGCACCCCCGCCAGGACTATAACTAAATTAAGGGCGAAGCGAGTTCTGAGCAGGGTCCCAAGGAGCTCGATGCAAGTAAAGTAGCTGATTTTCACTTAGTCTGTCAAATCGGTGCGTCTCTTGAGGCGCTGAGAGTTTCCATTTGATTTGTTCTCCCGGTTCTAGCTGTGTTAGAGGCAGACGCCGATTCTGGGTCTGTAAGTAATGGCTTGATTGGCTCCCAGAAGGTCGGGAAGGCAGGAAGCTTCCTTGGAGCCCAGATGAGGAAGCTGAGGCCCAGACAGGTAGAGTGTGCCATCTGAGGTCACAAGGCTCTGTGGGGACCAGACTCCCACCCCAGGGCCCATTGCAAGGTTGCGTGAGGCTTCTCTAAGAAAAGAGTGACTGTCCTAACGGGCCATCTAACGGGTCTAACGGGCCTAACATGGTGCTCCCAGGGGGGCGAGTGCAGTGGGGAGAGTCCCAGGGAGCAGATTTCTGGAGGCGCAGGAAGTGGCAGGTAGCAGCACGCATGATAGAGAGGATAAAGAGCAGAGTGAGCGCCTTGGAAAATGAGCTCCGAGGCGCGTGAGAGGGACACGGCGGATCCGGGACGGGGGGCGGGTCTTTTAGCAAAGGTTCCTGAGTTTATATTGGATGCTGTCATTTGAGATTCACTGTAGTTTCCTGAGCTAGAGAACGCCACGGAGAAAAGGGTTTTGGAGACACTTTATTCCGCAGACTGCAGAGGGGCCAGTGGTAGAGGAGGGGGAAGCAGGAGGTGGGTTAAGAGCTTCTGCCATAATCTGTGCTGAGAACATGAGAACTTGTCCTGGGGTGGAGTCCCCCTGGGTGTGTGGCAGTCTGAACCTGGCAAACTCCTATCCGTTCTCCAAAACCCCAAGTTGAATGTCCACTCTCTACCGTCGCTTTCACTGACCGACTCCTCTCATCTTATTCTAGGCAGAGTGTTTCGTTAACTCTTAAACCTCATTCTGTTAAAGCATATATTGAAGGATCTGAGAGTTATTTGCTTACACATTTGTTTCGACCGATAGATTATCAATCATACAAAAAGGAGCCATTGGCTGATTTATCTTTATTTCCCTGGAGACTTGCGAGGTCCTCAGAAAATGGTCATTGATTGAATAAATTAAAGAGAGAGAAAACAAAACCCAGAGAGGCTTGCCAATGTGCCAAGTGCAGGATGAAGTTCACAGGCAGACCTCTCTCCCCATCTAGCCACTTGATTTCCCCGGTGAGCTAACTGGGAGGCCGGCTGCCTGGCCCAGCCTTAACCTTGCCCTGGCCCCCGAAGCTCAAGGCTTAATGGTCCCTGTTATTTTAATTGGTTGTAATACTTCATGTCCCATGTCCACTGGTTTAGCTCATTGTGTCTAAAACCTGTCTCTTCCGGAGGAGGTGGCGGAATGGGGGATAGGGAGGAAGTAGAATCTGGGAGAGAGGCCTGGGCGGCGGCCCCAGCCAGAGCCAGAGCAAGGCTGGAGCTGGGCGGGTAAGTGGAGTCAGGGAGGGTCTGGTCTGCCCTCCTGGCCTCCCCTGGCCTGGGCAGAGCCTCCCGAGACAGGACGGCTGCTGGTGCCCTGGCCGTGGCAGAAGTGACGCCAGGCCTCCCGGGCCCCCTTATGCCTCTGAAGCTCTAGATCTTTTGCCTGAGACCAGCAGAGACCCGCCCAAACCAATGAAAACTCAGGTCTTCATTCCCGAGAATCCATGAGCTTTCTGGACACTTCAGCAGGAAACCATCACCTCTTCTGAGATGCACCAGATATCGATTGTGGCTTTTTGCGGATGTCGAGGAGTGGGTAGAAATACTATATTAAATCTGCATGTTTGACCAAAGTGTGCATCTCAGTTTCAGAAATGCTCACATGTGGATAATGGGCATCCGAGACGAAGAGATGGGGTATCTGGTTAGAATCAGGGCTGTTATGGGGAGGCAGCCTCTCTTACCCGGGAAGGTAGAGTCTAGGTAACGGGGTTCCGGGGTTCGATAGATATTCTATTCAAGGTCCTCTACACGGGAGGGAGGGACCTCGTGCCTTGCAAGTAATGGCACGTGTGCCTGTGCCTCCATCCCTGCCATGGCAGACACTGACCAGTAGGTAGCACAGGCTCAGACACAACCTCTGCCTCTGGCGCATTGCGTTCTGGGGACGGGTAAGTCGGCGCGAGCTCTGAGATTTAACGGATACCCGAGCATAGTGTGGTGGGGCCGCAGAGGGGAGGACACGGGGACCCCAGGGAAGGCTTCTGGGAGGAGAGGAGGTGACATGTGAGGGGGGTTCTGAAGGCTGAGTAGGATTTTTCTCATCTAAGAAAAGGGAGGAGGGCCCTCCCTCTGGGCAGAGGGCAGAGGGCAGAGGGCAGAGGGCAGAGGGCAGACGCTTGGAGGTGAGAGCGAGATGCCTCCCACGTTCCCAAACCAGCCCCCCGGGCTGTCCCAGGGGCTGAGGACACAGAAGTGAACAAAACGGCTTCTGCCCTCACCAGGCTTGTAGTCTGACAAGAACACGCGAACAAATCAATATACAATACGATGTCCAATCAGGGAGCACCGGGACCAAAAATAAGGGTAAGGGGCCAGAGACTGACGGGGGCCGGAAAGGTCCCTGAGCAGCGCCACGTGAGCAGAGACCTGTGTGAGCGAGGAGTGTGCCTGGCAGGGCCTGGGGACGGGGCGTGAGGGGCCGTCGCACTGGGCAGAGGGCGGGGAGCAGGTCCTGCAGGTCTTTGTGGGGACAAAGTGTATGAGGCCACAGTGCAGGATTTTGTGCAGAGGAGGGACCAGATCGGGCCCAAATGGGAAAGGATCGCTCGGGAGAAAAGGCGCGAGGGCAGCGGAGGTGGGGGCGTGGCCACCAGGGGCGTGGCCACCAGGGGCGTGGACACCAGGGGGCGTGGACACCAGGGGCGTGGACCAGGGCGGGGCGCTGGCCGAGGTGGCAGCGTGATGGGCTTTGCCCACCTTGTGCCTCAGTTCCCTCGTGTGAAAACAAGACAAGGAGACTAGGTGACCTCTCGGGTTTCCTCTGCTCCAGGGCACGAAGGGATAACCACCCCCTCTCCCCATCAGACGCCCCCCGGTCCCCAGCCCCCTGGTCCCCAGCCCGCCCGGGACCCCTCCCTTGAGGCTGGTCTCAGTAGACCCGGGTGTGTCCTCGGCTGTCTGGTGACCCCCTCCCGACCCGTGGTCTGGCTGCAGCTCACACCCCGGACAACTCCTTCATGGGCTTCGTGTCCGAGGAGCTCAACGACACGGAGAAGCAGCTCATCAAGGGCGGCAAGGCCGGCAACATGGCTGTGGTGTACGGCAAGGAGGCCAGTATCTGGAAGGTGAGCTCGGCGGCCGCCCGGGGCCCCAGATACCAGCCCGCCCGCCCCGCCCCCGGGAGCCCCCCCCCAGGACTGGGCTCCCATGGGTCACCCCCAGCACTTACTGGACACAGAAACGTCCCCACTCATGGATCAGAGAAGCGGTCCCTAATTGCCACAGGAAACACCAGCCCGGGAGCTAGTAACTTGTCCTCCTCCCCACCCCCACTCTCAAATGCCACAGACTCAAATGTCCTTTATCGAGGACTGTGACCTAACTTTCCACCCTCCCTAAGATAGATCAACAAATGCTGTAAGCCCAGCAAAGGGGCTTTAGGCTGGACTTGGGGGTTCCCGTGGGAGGAGGCAGTGGACGAGGCAGGGGAAGGGTGGGCACAGGAACCCACCCTCAGGGCCGCCCCCGGAGAAGTGCCTCCCGTGCGGAAGGGTGCCCACCCTCCCGGTCACTCACCTGTTCTCTCTCCTCTTTCCTCTGCCCCCTGACGACGAGGCAGCTCCAGGTATGGTGACCGTAGTGTGCTCCCTCCTCCTCCTGCTCCTGTCCCCTCTCACACGGTCTCCCTGGGGATGCTCCCGCCCCATTCCATCCGGCTTGCTGGGGTCACGGCACCTGTGAGGGGAGAGGCAGGTGCTGGGGAGGGGCGGGGTCCAGCTCCCAGGTCAGGCTATCGACCTGGGCAGGCACGTGAGGGGAAGGTGAGTGACAGAGATGCCGACCTGGGAAACGCACTGCGCAGTGCCTGTGCCCTGCGTCGCGTCCCGTCGTCACATGGCCACCTTACTAATAATTCGCACACTGTGTTGGTGAGGACTAGGCTAAGCTAACAGTGACTTAAACAAGATGGACGTGTGTTTTCTTCCCTGTCACAAACTCTGGAGGTGTCGGTCCAGGGCCGGTGTGGACTGCCTTGGCCTTGTCTCCTCGCCGACAGTAGTTTCTGCCCCGAGTCCTGCCTCGTGGGTCAAGATGGCCACGACGAGTCAGTCATTCTATGTGTCCTCCAGCCCGCAGGAAGGAGGAAGGGGCCAGGAAGGGCCACGTTTAGGGCTGTTTCCTGGACGTCACACACTACCCCTTCCCCACACTGCCCCTTGGCTCGATCCCGGCCACGTGGCCCTGCCCAGTTTCAGGGGATGCTGGAAGTGGCCCTGCTCCAGGCAGCCACGTGCCCAGCTCAGTCCTGGCCTTCTGTGACCGAAGGAGGAGGAGAAAGGATAGATCAGCTCATGGGCTGTGCTGCTAACATTCATTCGCCCAGAGCTTACTGTGTCCTAGCGCTCACATACGCATACCCGCCACACCGTGAGGCAGGTGCCACGTGGCATCGTGCCCATTACACCTGAGGGACCTGGGCACAGATGATTAGAATGACAAGCTCGTCATGGGCACAGCTGGAATTCGAACCCGCCTCCAACTCCAGAGCCAGGACACTTAACTCCAGCTCTCCATAGCGTCCCGGGTTATAAAGCCTCGGATCGTGGCAGACAGAAGCTCTGGGGGCAGGACCGAAGGTCCCACACCTGGGCTGAGGTGTCAGTGCCTGCTGCGGGCAGAGGGACGAGAGGCCCTTATCAGAGGATGCTCAACGAGCTGGCTGCCACAGAAGCCCGGGCACTGGGGACAGGGGATAGCACAGGCCGTGTCCGCTTTTATCAGAAAACACCGTTAAGAAACTACCCCGAGAGCATGAGAGCCACGAAGTCTGGGGGAGAAGGGTTTTCTCTCCCGCTCGGGAGCCACTGTGATTGCCAGGAGCCACGCTGTTCAGCAGGCCTCAAAGAAGCCGCTTCCAAAAAAAAGACAGCTTTGCTCTGTGACTCTGTTTGTGACTGAAGGAAATCAGAGGCGGCTGGATGACAGTGCTATCGGGGACCAGGTGGCAGGGAAGTGGAGGAGGGAGGAGAGAGGGTGACGTCAGGTCATCGCGTCCTGCGCGAGTGGCAGCCAGGGTCAAGGTGGGGGTTTTGCTGGTGGCTGTGCCAAGGAGGCCTGTCTTATTCTGGGTCCCCAGAAAGCAGAGCTCGAGGCTCAGGCTTCCTGCTGCCATTTTAGTAGAGCGTGAAGTCCCAGGGGACAGGAGGGGGAGAGGCCACTGGCTCAGGCGCAGGGCAGACCCTCCCTGAGGCTGGAAAGATATTCCAGATCTCAGAATCACTGTCTGCGGGAGCCTGGAGGGTTTTCAAACGGCAGATCGCAACCTATGGATGAGTCGTGGAATCTACTCAGAGCTCTGAGATTTGTCTCAACCTTTTTGAGGTGTAACTGACAAAGACAAACCGCATACACCTAAGCTATGCAGGACGATGGCTTGATGTCCGCATCTGTCGTGAAATGACCACCACGGTCAAGCTCTTTGACACCCCCGCCTCCCATAGTTCCCTTTGGTTTTGGGGTGGTGAGGACCCTTACGATTTACTGTCTTAGCAAATGTCAAGTGTGCAGTGCAGTAGTCATCACACCGCCCATGGGATCCCTTAGAACCGAAGGTTTCTCCCCTTCGACCAGCCTCCCCCCCACCCCGTTTCCCACATTTACCCTGGCGACCACCAGCTACTCTCTGCTTTTGTGACCTCGACTCTTTTTAGATTCCATGGATAAGCGAAACCCTACAGTATTTGTCTTCTTCTGTCCACTGGGAGAGTCTTAACAAGCCTTTTAACATGAACTAGAACGACACAGAAATAATAGAATTAAAGAATATCATGGGACCTTCCGTGTATTAAGAGTAAAGATGGTTTGTGACACTTTGTTTACATACGTACATAGGGTGTGAGAGAGACGAGGCGGGAAAAATTTGCCGAACTGTATGACGAACCTATCAGCGTGCGTGTGCCTTATAGAGGCACCCAGAAAAAAGCACGCGTGATCGCTGCCTCTGGCAATGGAATTGGCAAGTCGAATGAGGACTTCAGCAACATTTTCTTATACTTTACATTGCTGGTCTGATTTTTTTCCCTATGAGCATATTCAGTTTTAAAATTAGTCCTTTTCCATTTAGTATGATTGTTGATGTCATTGGCTTTGACTCTACCATCTTCCTAGTTGATATCTATTTCTTTTTCTTGACTGGTCCACGTTCTTTTCCCCCTTATTTCTTGTCTCTTTCACATTGATATATATTTTTAAATCCACTCCCCCCTTAGCTGACTCATTATACTCTTTTATAGTCCCTTAAAAAGAGTATAAAAGTGGCTACCCAAAGGTCATAACATGCATCCCTGACTTACCAAAGTTTAATACAAATTAATACTTTTACCTTTATGGGGTAATGAAAGAACCTTAAAATGCTTTAATTGTATCCATTTCGCTGATATGCTCTTATTGTGTTTTAATTTTACAAACATTTTCTAAAAATGTCTTTATTTCACCATTATTCTTGGAGGATATGCTGGCAGTAGCAGAATTCTAGCTTAGTCGTTATTGTCTTTCAGCCTTAGGAGAATATTCTATTGTGTTCTGGCTTCTATCGTTTCTGTCGAAGAGTCAGTCAGTGTCTCACTGTGGTGCCTTTAAAGGTCATCTGTATTTTCCTTTGTCCGCTTTTATGACTTCTGTTCGTTTGGTTTTCAGAAGTTTTACTAGGAGATGCTTCATGTGGTCTTCTTTGGATTTATCCTACGTGGAGTTGGTAGATCTTTTCAAATCTATGGTTTGATCTTGCCCTAGTTTTAGAAAATTCTCAGCTATTATCTCTTTAATTATTGCTTCCGGCCCAACCTCTCATTTACTTCTCGGACTCCAATCGCGCGTCCGTCGAAGTTTACATTCTTTACTTTAGTTTCTACCCTTTAGTTTCTCTGGATAGTTTCTTTTGCTCTTTGACTCAATGAATCCTGTCTTCAACTGCGTTTAACCTCCTGTGTTATTCTGCTGTGGTTTCGCATATTCTGGGTCCTTCCATCGAGTTCTTCATTTCGGTCACGGTCGTTTTAATTTCTAACGTCCCTATTTGATTTCAAATCTTATTTTCTATTTCCTTGACTCTATTCAGCCTATTTACCTTGAAGTCTGTGTCTGGTAACTAACTCCGGCTTCTAGATCTCCTGTGGGTCTGTGTTTATTGTCTGGCTTTTGTCATCTCCTCCTCCTCATCTCCAGGCCACCGGTGATCTGCTTTCTGTCGCTTTAGATTTGTTTTCATTTTCCATAATTTTCTATAAACGAAGTTATATAGACTCGTTTTGTGTGGATTTTCTCACCGAGCATAATTATGTTGAGATTCATCCATAGCGTTGCATGTATTAATAATTTATTCCTTTTTAATAGCTGAGTAATATCCTATTAGGTGGACTTACCGCACTCTATTTATCCGCTCATCTATTAATGGGCATTTGGGTGGTTTTGAGTATTTGGCTATTACAAATAAAGCTGCTATGAACATTCGTGTTCTAATCTTTGAACGGAAGTTTGCTTTTATTCCTCTTGATAATACCTAGAAGTGAAGCGGCTGGGTTATATTGTAAAACTATTTGACGCTTTAACTTTTTTAACAAACGCGGTTGTGTTATTTTACAATCCTGCCAGCAACGTCTGAGAGTTCCAACTCCTTTACGAATTCATCAATATTTGGTCTGATCAGTCTTCTTAACGTTAGCCGTTTTAACAGGTGTGCAATATCTTCTGTGGTTTTAATTTGTAATCCCCTGATGACTAATGATGTCGAAGATATTTCTGTGTGCTTATTTGTCTTCCATATGTCTTTTTTTAGTGAAGCGTCTTTTCAAAAATTTTGCCTGTTTGAAAAATTGTGTCAATTATTTTCTTATTATGGAGTTGTTAGAGTTCTTTACATCTGCTTGGCAAATATCTTCTCCTAGTCAGTGGCTTTATCTTTCTCTCAACAGCATCTTTCAAAGAGCAAAAGTTCTTCGTTTTAATGAAGTTCAATGTTTTCTTTTATGGATTGTGCTTTTGACATTATATCTAAGAAATCTTTGTCTAACCCAAGGTCACAAGGATTTTTTCCTGTTTTTTTTTTTTCTATAAGTTTTATAGTTTTAGGTTTTACATTTAAGTGTATGATCCATTTTGAATTAATTTTTATATATGATATGAAGTATGGATTGAAGTTCTATTTCTTTTTTTGCATCTAGGTATCCAACGTTCTATGACCATTTGTTTAAAAGACTATTCTTTTCCCACTGATATATCATTGGACCTTTGTCAAAAATCAATTGATCGTACCTATGTGGGTCTATTTCTGTTTGGTTCTGGACTCAGTTTGGTTCCATTGATCTATCTTGAAGTCACTATCACACCATCTCGAAATCAGGGAATATAATTCCGCTCACTTCTTGTTTTTCAAAGTGGTTTTGTATATTCTAGGTCCTTCCCATTTTTAAATGAGTTTTAGAGTCGGCTTGTCAATTTCTACAAAAGGGCCTGCTGGGGTCTCGACTGGGATTTCATTGGTTCCTTTTTTATTTTTATTTTTTGGAGTTCTGGAAAATGAATACGGATAATTGTAGAAATCATTTGAGGTCAAGGATGGTGCTCTTTTCTTCCGGAGAGGGCTTACTTCTTCTCTTGGCTTTCGGCTGGGGGCTCTAGCAAGCCCGGATCACTTTAACCCATGACGGTGACTGAGCTGATTTAAAACAGTTCAGCCCCCGAAGGCCCTAGTTCTGGTCCAGCCTCTCTTTCAGGTGTAATTCCTCAGTTCCAACCCAATGTATGGGATTCATCAGGCTTCCCTCTCCTCTGCAGGGAACTCTGCCTTTTGTCTACCAGCTCTGCAAGGCGACCAAAAGCTCTGCTTTGTCACCTAGATGCTGCCCCTGGAATCTGCAGGTGCCCCGCCAGGGGGAAAGCCGACCCCATGCTGGCCTCAGCAATCTCTCTTTCTTCTTCTCCTGGATCTTGGCCTTGCAATTCTTCATTCGCTGTTAGAATGTCATGGCCTTCACAGGTGTTTCCACATAGCCCCATATTTCTGGGTTATTCTCAGAAGCAGGGCTGGTCTTTGTTACGCAGTGTGCTGTTACCCAGAGTGGAAGGCCTCCTTATGACAAATTTCCAGTTTAAGTTTCAAAATGTGAATTGTTCATTGTGTTGATGTACATCGATAACATTCTTCAAAGCTCCTTGCTGTCTGACCTGTCATGGCTGGCCAGCAGGCTGTGGGAGGACCATGGGTTCTTTCTCTCTGGCCCGTTGGCCTTCTGGGAACCAGCCTTTCCTGAAAAGAGCCCCCTCCCCTGTCCCCATCCTTGTCCATGATCTTGAAGCTACTTTCCACCCTGCTTGTCCTTTCCTCTCTTCTCAAAAAATCCCGAGAAGCAGTAAATCTCATGCTTATACCTACTGAGGTTCCATACTGACCACAACTCCCAGCTCAGGGCCCTGGCCCTGGGGTCAGATGGGTGCCCAGAGGCCGAGGTGCCCTCTGTTTATCTATGCTCTGCCTCCCTTTGTCCCCTTCCCCTGCAGACTGGGTCCGTGTCCGTGTCCAGCCCCTTTGGGTTGAGGGGAAGGGGAACCTGGATTTAGGATTCTCGGGTCTGCAGGGGCTGACCCTTTGCTAGTCTGTAGGTTTTTCACTCACAGGTGAAAAACTTGTCCTCCATGAGAACAAGTACTCTGTCTGGAGCCTGCTGTGCTCCCAGCACTGAGCTCAGTGCCACTACTTAGCAGGTGCTCACTAAATATGTGTTGCATGGATAGATGGGTGGTTGGGTGGATGGATGGATGGATGAACGCTATATGCGTGAATGGATAGTAGATGGGAGGAGGAGGGATGAATGGATGAACAGGATGGGTGGGTGGGTACGTGGGTGGAGGGAGAGAAGCAGAGATAGTTAGACGGAGGGTAGATGGAGAGATACATGGATGGATAGATAAATGGGCAGAGGGAAGGATGAAGGGATGGGTGGATGAGGGATGGATAGACGGGCTCCAGAGAGTTCCACAACTCCAAGGTCCTTGGAGGTCACCAGGGATTCAGGGGAGGCCAAGCAGCTTCACCTAGATGCACTCGAATGTTGGTCCCCAGAGAATTTCTTTGGAAAGAAAACAGTTCCACAGCTAAAAATAGACTCGAAGCCTCAGCGAACAGACTCGACGAAGAAACTGAGGATCGGAGAGGAGAGGACCTTTCCCGGGGTCACACAGCTGGTTGACGGCCCCACGTCCTCTGACCCCCAGTCCAGGGGTCTTTCCCCTGCCGGCCTGGCCTTCCGTGGCGGGGGCGGGGCTCCCACCTGTCTCTGTCCCCTTCCAGGGGAAGGAGAAGTCGCTGGGCATCCTGAGCAAGTACATGGAGATCCACGGCACCGTGTACTATGAGAGCCAGCGGCCGCCCGAGGTCCCCGCCTTCGTGAAGAACCACGGCCTCTTGCCACAGCCCGAGTTCCAGCAGCTGCTGCGCAAGGCCAAAGTGAGCCCCCCGCGCGCTCCTCGGCCCAGCCCGCCGCAGACACCGAGGGGCGCCCCACGCGCCTGTCTTGCCCCGTGTCATCGCTCATGACGCCTTCCGTGTGCGGACAGGCCCCAGCTTGCTCCGCTGCCCTGAGCCTCAGGTCCAGGCCTTCCGGTGGCTGGCCAGAGCTGGGGACAGAAACGGGGTGTGCACCAAGCAGGGGGGGCCCCACAGTGAAAGGCTCAGTGATGGGGGAGAGGTTGGGCCACCCGCATACCCCGGCCCAGTGGACTCCGGTCAGGCCTAGTTTCCAGAGCCAGTGAGGGGGTGACAGGCTGGGGATGGCGGGGGTGCTCCTAGCTGGAGTCCCGTGGGGCCGTCAGTTCTGAGTAATTGCTTCTGGAAGTCCCTGAGTTGTGTCCCTGGAGTGGCGGCTGGCACAGTGGGCAGGACCGCAAAGTGTCAGCTGAGGCTGGAGAGTGTCCAGCCAGCTTCCAGGTCCTGCCCTGACCTCACCAGAGCTTCCTTCCTCAGGCTCGAATGTGTGTGTGTGCGTGCGTGCATGTGCACGTGAGTGCGCGTGAGTGTGTCGGGGTGGAGAGAGGGTACCTTTGTGTAGTGAACAACCTGAATACCCTTACACGGCAACCCAGCCTTCGGAATCGCTTATCAGGTGCCTTCCGGGGGGCCGGCCCTGGGGGCACTCCTAGCACAAGCGGGGTGCTGAGTGAATGCTTTCAGGATGAGTGAGTAAAGGTCCTTCGAGGTCAGCTGCAGGTGTGGGTCTGAAGCCTTCTGAACTCGAGACCCTCGCTGTTTCTCCTCCCCGCAGCATCTTAGCCTGTCAGAGCAGGAAGAGGCCATTGATATTGCCTAATGGGACCCCCTTGTTCCCCAAGCGGGAAAACCGGCCTAGAGAGGGAAGTGCCTGCCACACGCACGGCTGGTCCAGGCCGTCTTTACTGCCCCGCTGTCTCCTGTGAAGGAAGGTCCCAACCCCAGCCTTGCTCCTGGCCTCGCAAGGCTCCTGGGCTGTGGCGCCTGCCCTGACCTGTGTCGCCTGGCCTCTTTAGCTCTTCATCGGGTTCGGCTTCCCCTATGAGGGTCCCGCCCCGCTGGAGGCCATCGCCAACGGCTGCGTCTTCCTGCAGTCCCGCTTCAGCCCACCCCACAGCTCCCTCAACCACGAGTTCTTCCGGGGCAAGCCCACCTCCAGAGAGGTGAGTGGGAAGGGTCTGAGGTGGGGACCCCTGCAGCTCCTGGGAGAGGGAGACTGAGGTGTGGTGTGAAGGGAAAGGTGGGCCACATGGGTTGGGGGGTGGGGCCTGGGAGGTCAAAGGAGGAGCTGCCAGAACCCCTGCCCCGGCCAGGTGTTCTCTCAGCACCCCTATGCAGAGAACTTCATCGGCAAGCCCCACGTGTGGACCGTGGACTACAACAACTCCGACGAGTTCGAAGCGGCCATCAAGGCCATCATGAGAACCCAGGTGAGATCTGGACCCAGCCAGGACTGCCCCAGCCCCAGAACATGCCGCGGACCTCTGCCATTTTTAGAAAAGATGCCCCTCTCGGTGACTTCAGACCCACAGGCCGGGGCCGGCAGATCTGACAGCCTCGCAGACGTGGGGAGACGTGGGGGAGGGGTCCCTTTGTGCAGTGAGCAACCTGTACAACCCTCCCTGGCAGCCCTGGATCCGGCATTGGCACAGAGCGGAGCGCCTGGGGGCGGGGACGGGGGCGGGGCAAGCCCTCCGAGCACTCCCGGCCCAAGTTAGGCAGTGAGTAAGCGTTCGGGATGAACCTGGCCGTCGCTGCGGTCTGTGGCTCTTTAGCCGCACACCTCAAACTCTCACGTGCAGAAAGATTCGGCAAGTCCTGCCTTTCCAAGGAGGGCTGGGGGTGGCGCCAGGGGTGTCCACCTGGGAGACACCCTCTGAGCAGCACGGGGCTAGAACGTTCCGGGTGTGCGTTGGTGTGTGTGAGCGCACGTGCGCGGGTGGGGGTGAGCGTGAGGAGGGGCTCGTGAAGTCGCACACCCCCGTGCTCTTCTGGTGCCTTCGTTCCGGGAGGGGGCCAGGCCGTGCGAACAGCCCCCTGCACGCCACGGTCCCCGCGGCCCCACTTCTGGCTGTAGCTCAGACGCCAGGACGAGCGGAATAGGCTCCGCCGCCCAGCGTCCCCGTCCCCTTCACGGCACCGTGTCCCTGGAGCGCTGCTTGCGATGAGCTCGTGGGTCTAGGGGCAGAATCAGAGATCGTGAGACTTGGGGGGTCGGAGGCCACTGCAAGCGAGTGACATGATGGACAGGTTCTTTCTGCAGGGGACGGCCCCGCCCGGGGAGGACACACAGCGGCTGGCGCGTCTGCCTCCTCTGGGATGTGGGGGCACTGCTAGGCTCAAGGGGGTGGACCCCCGCCCCACAGGGTCGTGAGGCCTGAGCTTTGGGCCCAGAGCCCTGCCCGGCTGTCCTGGCCTGGGACAGGGACAGGGTCGCAGTTTTTAATGCCCTCCCCTGCACTCGGACCCGCGGCCTTTGTCCATCCCCTTAGCAAACGGCCTCCAAATCCCTTACCTACCCCACCCCCTCCAGCATCCTTCCCACCTTCCGTCTCTTTGTGTTTCTCTGGTGACAGTGCCAAGAAGGACACTGCCCACACCCATCTTTGGTTGTACAGATAGGGCCAGGTTGACCTACAAAGTGTCTGAACGTGACCCTGTACCAGCTTCAGGGGAGGGGAAGAGAACCCCCGGCTTGGGCTTAAGCACATCTCCCGTGCTGTTAGTTGCTCCAGGTCCCGGATGGTCTTAGATTGGGTCCCTCTACAAGTGACCTGGAGGCAGGACTTGAGCATTAGTAGTTTATTTGGGAGGTGAACCAGGAAGGCAGGTCCTGGAGCGACAGAGTGAGACAGGGTGTGTCATCGAGCAGGTCACCTTGGCTCAGCCCCAGTGCCAGCCGTGCCCTCTGAGAGGCAGGTATGTCGGGGAGCAGGAAACCGAGGCACTTACCTGCCAGCTCCATCCACCAGCACTCCCGCCTGCCCCTTCCGAGCTGAGCCAGCGAGAGCTGGCTGCACGTGGGGCTGCTCCAGGGAGCCTGGGTGCTCCAGGGAGCCTGGGTGAGGAAGGAAGGCTCTGGTTTCGTGTGTGTTTTGGTTTTTCACTCCTCAGTAGGTACCTTCTGTCTCAGGGATCCCATTTCGCAATCCTCCAGGGCTTCTATCTCAGGGCGGGGGTAGGGGGGGTGCGAGGGGGAAAAGGCTCTGTCCACCCCTTGGTTCAGGTCTGGCCCAACCTCCTAGACAGATTGTTAAGCTCAGTGAGTAGTGTACCCAGCCCTGTGGCGAGCCTGTTCCCGTCCTCAGGAAAACCGGGGGGTTGGGGACAGGCGGGGGGAGTAAATGTGCCCACCCACACGTCACTGCTGGCTGGACGCTGGACACACAAGAAATTGGTAACGCCGGCTGCTCTGGGGGAGGGGCTGGGTGTCGGGCTGGGAGGAAAGCTTCCTTTTACTGTTTTTCCTTTTAATTTTTTTTTTCCATGAACATCTGTTTAATTTTGTTAATTAGTCAATTTAAAAATTACAGTAACCAAAGAGTCAAGGAGCTAAGGTATGATGAATCCGCCAAGCTGAGACTGGCAGCTGGGCCCAGAATGCGTCCGGGGCCCCTCTGCTCTCAACCCCGCCCTCGGAAAGGTCACCCCCTGACCTGAGAATCACCTGGGGAGATTGATTCCCGGGCCGTCCGGGGGGGCGGGGGGAGGGCCTGGGAGTGCGCATTTTAAACGTGCAGCCTGGGAAATTCCCAGAATCCTATTTTAGAAAGCTGACGTAAGGACGGCTGACAGCGGCTGAGAGAGCCAATGACAGTCACCATCAGGGGACGGAGCTTGTACTGCGAGCCGTAGGACGGGGCCTTTCTCGGGGCGGGGGGTAGGAGGAGGGGAGAGGGACCCACGGCACGCAGCCCCGCTGTCCCCCAGCTCCGCGGGGGGGCCCTTTCCGTCACCTCTCGGCCTCGGTGGGCTTGCGCCTCGGCACCTCTCCGTCCAGGCGCGGGGAGAGGAGGGTGCTGGCGCTTGACGGCCGCTCGTGATCACGGGCCGTCATTGTAGGACCGGCACCTGTCGCTGTCGAGACTGATTACTGCGCACACCTGTGATTAGACCTAATGGGCGCAATTTCAAGGCGGGCTGGCTCCTGCGGCGGGGGGTTCACCGCAGGCGGGACGCGGCTGGCTGAGAACGCTCCCGTCACACAGGGGCCTTTGAGTTACCGTGTGACAGGGGCTTCGAACCATGGGGGGGGAGGGGTGACATGGGGGAAGTGCTGAGTAGCGCAGGCAGTGACATTTGGAGGGGAAAATCTTTATTTATAACCAGGACTTGAAAGCGTGTGCTCGAGAGACGTCCCCCAGAGACCAGGCACTGCTGGGGCACAGCTGGCTGCAGGGGCCTTCGGGGGCCACCAGCTCCGGAGGAGGGTGGTTGGGACCTGGCTAGGCTGAGCTTAGGGCTGCAGGCTGCCTGGTGGGTTGGCTGTGACATGGTGGCTGGATGCAGGACCTGGGGGTCCCCTGGGAATCTGGAACTGCCCCCACTCACAGTGCAGGTGACACTGGACTGGGGACAAAGTCCGCTGGGTGGGATCTTGCCCCGAGAATCAGTTCTGGTGGCCGGGACCAGTTTCATGGGCAGCAGTGGCTACTGCTCCCCTGGGACCCTCTTCGGCATGAGTGTCGGGGATGTCCCCTTGGCCAGAGGGCCCAGGACGGGCCTCCAGCCCCGGGGTCTTCAGGAAGCAGGACGTCTGCCACCACCTGCTCACGGGCGGCGGGCACCTCCCCCATTCTCTTGGCTCCTCCGGCTCCAGCTACTTCCTCCCCCGCCCCCATCTGCCCCCAGCCCAGGCTGCTTTAAAACTTAGATATTTCCACGGACGGCGTGTGGCCTCTGCCATCTCGCTCCACGTCCCTGTGTTCCTTTGTGGGAATGCGCCTGAACACCTACCATATGCCAGGCAGCGGGGGTCGACAGTGAACAAGTCACAGTCCCGGCTCTTGGGGGCTCACAAAGCCTGAGAGACACAGAGAAGTGATAACGCGCTGAGGGAGCCTGAGGTGCCGCGGAGGAAAGTGCTCCTTGGGACTGCTTCCTGGAGGAGGTGTCGCCTCAGAGGGGAGCATGAGTCTGCTGGGTTGGCTGTGGGAAGGGCAGGTGTCACAGCCTAGGACCAGGTGGAGTGCTGAGTTTACTGAAGTGGGCGGAGCTCGGTGCGGCTGGGACCAGCGCGGGGTGTGTGTGGGGGTGACCTGGCCCGGGCCTTGTGGGGCCTGAGCCCGGGAACAGGGGATCTGAGCAGAGGTGGGTGGGTGGTTGGCTCTCCGGCCACGGGGTGTGGGGCCCAGATCTCTGCCCTCAATGCGGAGCGTGGCCAGGCCCCTGGCGGCAGATCTCCTCCCGCCCCACGTGTCTGCCTGTCCCTCCCACAGGTAGACCCCTACCTGCCCTATGAGTACACCTGTGAGGGGATGCTGGAGCGAATCCACGCCTACATCCAGCACCAGGTAGGGGGGCCCTCTCCTGGGGCCCTCGGATCGGAGGAGGGGGCCGCCCTTGTCCAGGGCAGACTCCCCGTGAGACTCCCGCTTCTTCTCCCTCCTGTCCGTCGGTCCGTTTACTTCCTTTCCGGAAGCAGCGGGGTGGAGGTGGGCGGGGAAAGCGGCAGGTACTGCCACGCTCAGCTTTGGAGGCCCAGCCCCTGTCATAACACAGAAACACAGGACTTTAGAGTCGTCTAAAATCTCGCAGCTGATCGAGTGCATGGTCAGTGTGGATGATCCCCCCCCATCCCCAAGGAAGAGTCGGCAGACTGGTTTGGGGGGTTAAGACCTCTGCCCTGAGAACCCCGGAAAGGGCCTGCTGCTGTGTAAGTGGAAGTCCTGTCCCCCACTCAGGGGACCGGAGCCTCCACAAGGGCTCACAGATGGCCCAGGCAAGCGCTGCTCCCTCAGACTTATAACCACTAGCTCTTTGGACAGATAAAATGTGGCCTCCGTCTGAACCTCGTCCCCAACCGCACAAACGTCAGGGGCTAGAGAGTGGTTCTAGCCCATTGCATTACAGACAAGACTACCGAGGCCCCCAGAAGGGAGGACTTGTTGGGGTCCAGGCCTGGGCCAGATCCTGGAACTCTGGGCTCCCAGCCACCCAAGGAATGTCATCATGATGCTCACAGAAAAGCACTTGCTGGGCCCTGCTGGCCCCTGGAGCTGACCCCTGCAGGGAGCGCTCTGGCCAGCCCCTGGTGCCTGCCCCCACCACAGGAGGGGTGCATGTGCCCGGGGTGGGTGACCAGCAGCCAGGTGGCGCGGGGTGGACAACTCAGAGATAGACCCGAGTCCCAGTCCTGCCTCCGCCCGCTGGCGGTGAGGCCCTGGGAAGGTTCCCTGACCTCCCTGAGCCTCTGTTCCTCCCCCATAAAACAGCTGGAGACACATCAGTACTCGCTTGGTAGGGCTGCGGCAAGGAGTCACTGAAATGATGCCCAGAAGGCCGCCTGGGGACGGAGCCGCGGTGGCAGTGCCTCTGCGATGGCCGTCGTCGCGAGGCTCCCCCCACGCGTCCGCCAGGGGCTTCCGTGTCCCGTTTTCCCTCCTCACGTTGCTTTCCTCCTGTAGGACTTCTGTGCAGCCCCAGGCCCTGTCCCACCAGGAGCCCGGGCCCCGCAGAGCCCCTTCGTCCTGGCCCCCAATGCCACCCACCTGGAGTGGGCCGGAAACTCCAGCTCCGTCCCCGGGGCCTGGCCCCCAGCTCACTCCCTCCGGGCCTGGCTGGCCGCCGCCGGGAGGGCCTGCACGGATGTCTGCCTGGACCACGGGCTGGTCTGCGAGCCCTCCTTCTTCCCCATGCTCAACAGCCAGGACGCCTTCCGGAAGTGAGCGAGCCCTGCCCGGCGCCCTTTCCCTGGCGGGCCAGCTCACCTGCAGCTCCTTCCTCCCGGTACCACCCACCCCCAGCCCTGCCAGCAGTTCCAGTGAGTCAGGAGGGATCAGAAGAGACCTTCCGGTCGGAGATCCATGTCACACTGCCACACTCCTGGCAAAGCCTCAACCCCAAGCCACCCCAGGAAGCCCCCTGCCCAGTCACCGCCCTCCTCCCTCCTTCCCTCAGCCCCTGCCAGCCTGTCTGGGCATCCTCTGGGTCTGGGCCATGAAAGCTGCCCGCAGCCCCACCCTCCTGCCCACCCTCTGCTCTCACAGCAGGTGGGAGAGGAGCTGCAGGCCGGGGTTTGTCCTGCCGCCTCCTGGAAGTATCTCCTTACTGGGCCTGGGGTGGGCTGGGCCAGGGAGGGGGAGGGGGCAGCACCTGGCTGCAGCCGCCTGCGCCCTGCCCGCTGAGTGACTGCCGCCCATGGTGCCCACCCAGGCTGCAGGTACCCTGTGACAGCACCGAGTCGGAGATGAACCACCTGTACCCGGCCTTCGCGCAGCCCGGCCAAGAGTGCTTCCTGCAGAAGGAACCGCTGCTCTTCAGCTGTGCCGGCTCCAGCACCAAGTACCGCCGGCTCTGTCCTTGCCGAGACTTCCGTAAGGGCCAGGTGGCCTTGTGCCAGGACTGCCTGTGAGGGTGCCCGCCAGCTGGCCGTCCCTGCCGCAGGAGAAAGCACCAGCAGATCCCAAGCTCCAGCGACCCGCCCTCCCTGGACGCCCCAAGCCGCGGCTCCCTTCCCGACCAGGAAGGGGGCGGAGGGAGCAGCTCGGGCATGGGGTCAGGGGGCAGTTTGTTCCAGCGCGCTGTGCCCACCGCAGGCAGGCTCCCCGTCCTCCTCCCCGGGGCTCGTGGCAGCAGCGTAGCCAAGTGGCTGCGGGGTTGGTCAGAAGGTCCCGCTGCCCCAGGAGCAGGTGGTCAGAGGCCCCTTGGCCAGATCTGGACCAGACAGAGAGAGGGCCCTGGTCCTTCCTGGGCCCAGGATGGAGCACCTTGATGTACCAGAGGGAGCCGGGCAATGCCTGCCTGGTGGCCCAGTGGAGGGGCCGGGGAGTGATGCCCGAGGGTCCAGGCTTCTCCCTCTGGAGTCGATGGGGGTGTGGACAGAAGGGGCAGGGGACTGGGGCAGGACAGGCAAGTTCCCGAGTTCCCGTCCATGCTCCCTCTTAGCCCCGCCCCTCCCACTTTCCCCGGCTCCCCTCCCTCTGCACCTGGGGACCACAGTCGGGGGTGCAGGGCCCACCTAGACCCTGGGTTGAATTGGTTCCCCCTCCCGCTCGTCCCGACTCTCTTCCCATTGGACTCCTTCTGGCATGACTGTGATCCCAGACCATGGGTTTGTTCCCGAAGCCTCGGTCCCCGCCCCGTCCTCTGCGGACACCCCGGAACCCTGCCCCCAGCATCTACTGTAGGCAAAGGCTTGGGGTGGGCCTTCTGCCCTTTGGCACCCTTGGCCCAGTTCCTGGCGGCCCAGGCCCCCTGACCCCCACGTAGCCCCCTACCCCGTCAATGCTGCGTCCACGTCCCTACCTCCAGCATCAAACCACCTCTGGATCCAACTGTCCACCTCTGTGCAGCATGCCTGCCCCGCCCCCGAGCCCAGAGCCTGATTCAACAGGGGGGACCTTCAGAAACACTGCCACCCTGCCCCGTTTTATAATCCCATTCCCTCCGGGGACAACCCCACCCGGCCCCCCTGGACCTGCCCCTCCACCTTTCTGGGAGGAGGAGACAGCCTGCTGTGGGCTGCAGGAGGCTGCCTCGCACAGAGAGCCCTCTCAAGGCCTGGGCACCCGCGGCTGCAGGAACTCAGTGGCCACCAAGGACGTGACCTTCCGGAGAAGCAATAGAGACTCCTCTCTCTTTTTTTAAAGATTTATTTCTTGAAATAATAAATATTTTACTGGGACGTGAGCTACAGAGGAGGACCTATGCCATTTCTCACCTTCCCCCTGGGGGTGCCCAGGGCAGGAGGGGCGAGGGGGCGTAAATGCCAGGCGGGGAGCACTGGGAGCGGATAGCCGTGGCCCCCAGGCCCGGCCCGTGTCATCGGAGCCCACCGTCTGCCAAGCCAGCGCTCTCTGCACCAGGCTGCCCAGAGGAAGTTCCCACAGGTGCCGAAGACCACGAGCCTCTCCTGCCACCCCCGCACCGTGATGCCAGGGGCTCTGCTCGCCGGCAGGGCTGTGCCCGCTCTGTTCCCCTCAGGCCGGCCTCTGCTGGCTGGGGCAGCACGAGGTCAGAGAACACAAATGCGCTTCGAGGCGAGCCCGAGCCAGATCGTGCTAAGAAGACAGGCTAATACGTACCTGGCGTTAACTGTGTGTCAGACGCTGGGCCGAGGACTTGCCGTTTTACGTGCTTGGCTGTCCTATCCGATGGGTACTATCATATCCGCAGTTCGCAGCCGAGAAAGCTGAGCACAGAGAGGTTAAGTAAGTCGCCCAAGGTCACACAGCTGGTAGGCAGTGAGGTGGGACTGGCTACGAAGTGGGGATTGTTTCAGAGTTGCTGAGAGGATTCGATGACCCAGCGGAGTGACAGCTCGGCGTGGCGTGTGGTGCCCGGGCCGCAAGTTGCAGTAACGGTTTGACGTGATCCCGTGTTCGAGACACTCCAGTTAGGGGCTTCCTTCTAGCCAGGGGTTCTTCCCTGGGGACCATCAGCTGGCTCTGTCTGGAGATGGTTTTGATTGTCACACCTGGGGGTTGAGGAATGGCCTGTTACTGATATCTAGTAGGGAGAGGCCAGGGATGCTGGTCCGCACCCCACAGTGCACGGGGTCATCCCCAGCAACGCAAAGGATCCGGCCCAAAGCGTGAGCAGCGTCGAGGTGGAGAAAACCTGATGTGGGTTGGTGGGTCTCAAGTCCGGGCACGCGTGGCTCACCCACCTCTGAGCTTATCAAGCACAGGTTGCTGGCCCCACCACTAGAGTGTCTGAATCAACAGGTGTGCCGTGGGGCCCGGGAATTGGAGTCCAAATAGAGATGCTACCTCTGCGGGCCCAGGGCCCACACTTTGCAAACCGCTGGGCTAGACCAGGAGGCTGCTAGTAGGCATTTCACCTGGTGTTAATTGATTCTTAATGTGCAATTCCCTGATGACAGAGGATGCAGAGCATCTTCCCATGTTTTTACTGCCATCTGTCTATCTCCGTGAGGTATGTGCTCCGGCCTTTTGCCCGTTTCAAAAAGAGGTTGTTCATTTTCTTACTGTTGAGTTTTAAGAGTTCTTTGTAGAGGAGCCTATTTTTGAATCCCGTCTTAAACCCTTAACGAGGTGGGTGGGGTGCGGCGGGCGCAGGGGGTGGAGGGGCGGGCTTGTAGCAGGAGAAAGGGAAGGAGAACCCACAGCCCAGATGTGAGGCCGGATGCTGGGGAGAGGGGGCGACCTGCAGGTTCTCCAACCCCTCGTCCCGGAACTGAAGCTGGCCCCTGCTCCAGCGCCCCCCCTCCCCCAACTGAATAGCAAGGGAGCGAAGAGGCCTGGCTTGTTCAGTTTGTGTTCATCTGTTGCAGGAGCCGCCAAGGTTGGAGAGAAGGGGTCAGGTGTCTGCTGCCTTTAAAGACAATAACCTAGCAGGCAGAGCGGAGGGTCCTCAGAGTCACGAGCCAAATGGCCTCTTGGCCAGGCCACTGGCCCTGGCGTGCAGCCCAATCCATTTTTTTTTTTTCCTCAGAAGAGCACAGAGCTTGCTCAATAAAAATCCCAAAGGAAAAACAAAAACGCTGGCCCCCAGGGATCCAGGCCGATCCTGACTCACACCAGGACCTTCCCCCGAAAGAAAAAAATCCAAACGGGCCCTCAGGAGCCTCAGGGGGTAGCATTCGGGTGCTCACAGCAGGAGAAGCAGGTTGATTCTGGGACTGTACCCCTCCTGCTGGATTCAGCCTTAAATCACCTCGCTTTGACTCCGCTAAAAATAGCCCAGCCCGACTTCTGCATATATTTGAATGTCGGGCTCAAGAGACCTGTGATTCTGGAGAAACGGCAGCTGACTCCCCGACGATGGGCGTGAAGCTCACAGAGCGGAAGCCATTTGTTGCCCCCATGCAACTCCCAGCTGCCCCAGTGGCTGCCCAGCTTGACCATCGGCCACCTCCTCCTTCAAGAGCCGTTGGGGATCTTCTCCAGTGAGGGCTCCAGGGCTGGGGTGGGATTGGGCAGTCGGCTTTTGGAGTGCAGCGTTGTGAGGTTCGGGCTGGGGGCTGGTGAGGTGAAGACTCCTTGGATCCACACAAGACACCCCTGATGCTTCGACCTCCCTCTGTTCCTCAGAAACCCCACCCTGTGCCTGCTCCATTCTGGGGTCCTCAGAACGTGGGGTGGAGGGGTGGGTAGAGATTGCAAGTTCCCTAAATCTAAAGCTGGATTTAGGCGTTCTCATTTTCCATCTGTTTCTCCCTCCCCATCATTCATTCATTCAACAAACATTCGCTCAGCACAAGTGCTCTGTGCGGCGCTTGGCCCAGGGGTACAGTCAGTCTCCCACCTAACGCCCGCGCCTGGGACACCATTGTCCGGGGCCTAGGCCAGCTAGGACTCACCGGGCCACCGAATCGGACGATGCTTGCTTGTCATCGGTTCTGGAGACCATTCAGCCAGCACGTCCTGGTATTCCGCCTCTCCCACAAAAGCAGACCAGCCTCCTCGTCGCTGTGCTGGAACACGCGTCTCCTGCTCTACCCTTCGTTCAGGTTCATGAGAAGCCTGACCGTACGCAGCTGAAAACAGGCAGGGGGAGTTGCCCCTTACTCAAGAAGGGTCAGCCTTTTGTTCTATTCAGGTCCTCAGCTGATTGCACGAGGCCCACCCACGTGGGGAAGAGCAATCTGCTTGACTCAGGCCATCAATTCAATTGTTCATTTCATCTGAAAACACCCTTGCAGACACACCAAAATAATGTGCGGCCAAACGTCCTGTGGCCCATGACATTGACCATCACATCGCCCGCAAGGAAGTTTTCAGCACCCCGTTGCACACACTGGGGTGCTGGGGCCAGGAATTTATAGAACTTCCAGGAATTCTACAAGCCAGGTGTTAAACTGTTGGCTCTCTTGAAACTGGCCGTGGTGGGAGTGCTGAGCCCTCGGAAATTGCCATGTGCTGCAAATCAGGGCTTTTTGCCTTATTTGCGTTTTATTTTCCAGAGAGTGGATCTATCGCACATGTAAGGTGCCTCAGCCACTGCTCAGCAAGTGAGAGTTCTCTTCTCTTTCCCCCTTCACTGAAGACAAAAGTCCTCGCCACTCGACGGAGGTAACATCTCCACGGGTGACATCTCACCCGGGTGGAGGGTTTGGCTTCATTTTGTTTTTTGCCAGTGTGGACTTCACGCTGTCCCTTGGCCTTCTTTCCTCCCGCAGTTTGGGGGTCCCAGCTCTCCTCCGCTGCTCCCCCTCCCACGCCAGGCCCAGAGGAGCCTGACGGAGCAGCTCCTCGGAGCCCCATCCTTTCAGGGTTTGACAGCTGACATACGGCTGCAGGCTGAGTGGGGCCCTCCTTCCCCTAGCCACTGCTCAAGGAAATAATAATCATTAGTGAATAAACTGTTTATTGAGAGCTGTTTACCACAAAAAGCCTCAGGGTACATGGCACTCAAACATAATTAAAAGCAGCATTCTTTTAAACTTGGAAGTAGGAAACTGGCTCTGTTGGCCAGCCCAGGGGCCCCCACACTTCCCTCCGACCCCAACTTAAAGGATGGGGGACGAGGGCCTCGTCACAGGGGTGAGGGTGCAGCCGGAAGGTGTGGGTAGGGCCCTGGGGAGTGGGTACCCAAAGAGCAGGGTGGACCTTTGGATCTGAGAGGGCTGGTGCAGCTGTGGCCACTAGCAGGGAGGGAACCAGACGGACTAAAAGCAGGTGGCCATCCTCCCTGAAGGGGTTGGACGAAGCCGCCGGTGCCAAGCTCAGCCCATTGGCCCCTGTGTGCCAGTTGAGTCCAAAAGGGGATTTTTCCCTTCCTAGACCCAATGCTCTGTGCTCCTTTCCTAGCTAGTGACAGTGATTCATTCATTCATTCATTCATTCAGCAAGGTTTATTGAGGACCTACTATGTGCCCAGCACTGTTCTGGAGATAAGCTGTGCACAAAAGAAGGTGCCTGCTCTCATGGAGCTTATATTGCAGCTGGTGGACAACAGACAATAAACAAATATTTACTATCTGCTATAGAGAAAATGAGAAGAATGGGAGAGAGCAATTAGAGCGATGAGCAATGGAGGCGGGAAGGTGGTTATTGGTTTACAGGAAGACTCTTGCCGAGATGGCATTTGGGCAGGAAGCCGGAGGAAGCGAGCCAAAAGGAAGAGCCATCCAGGCAGAGGGAACAGCCCGTGCAAAGGCCCCGAGGCAGGTATACCGTGGAGGAAAGAGGCTCGTGTGGGTGGAGCAAAGAGAAGCCGGGGGAGAGTAGAGATCGCACTGCATTCTCTCTACAGAGTCCTAAATTCCAGCCCGGTGCCTGGCCCCAGGCCAGCCCCTCGAGGAACAATGTTTGACCCCAAAATAGAGGCATTCAGGTGGCAGGGAAAATGTAGCAATAGAACCCGCACCTGCCAGGGCTTCTGATGACCACCAGGTGGGGGACCTGCCCTAAGGCGTCTAGGCAGCCCAGGCTTGACCAGGACAGGTGGAGCCTGAAGAACCTGTCCCTCTGTGTCTCTCACCTTTCCAGCTCTGCCCCCGCCCCAAGGTTCCCTAGGGACCGCCGCCCATTCTGCTTTCCAAGTCCTCCGTCTGGCTCTCTTTGCTTCCCTGGCTACGTCAGCCCTATTCTTTTCCTGTTGAGACCCCTTTGGGAAAACTCCCCATATGAGGCTGTGAGTCACTGCCGACTCTAGGTAATGACTGCGCCCTTCTCCTTCCGCTGGGAGAAAGGATGGAATTAACAGGGTACATCAGGGCGCCAGGCGCGCCCCCAGATCAGCCTCGAGAACGTGGGCCATCTGCAGTCGCCCTGCTCACTAGCTCTTTATGTTTCTCTAAAATCAGGAGACATTTATCCCAAATACGGCTAACAAAAGCTGCATTGGGATGACACTGCGGACCCCCAATTCCTCCCAGGAGCGGGGGAAGTAGTGAAAGGGATTAGCCGAGGGTCCCCAAAGGGGGCTGCTCTGAAGCCTTCAGAGCAAACCTCTATGCTGCCCCCTCATCAGTAAGCGTGTTCCAGGTTCCAGCCAGGATGGGGGCAGCGTCTTACGAATCCTTTGGGAGGAGGCTGGAAGCAGGGCGGGCAACATCGGGATGTGAGGCGGGCTGGCACTGTACAGGAAACGGAGGAAAAGCAAAACCTTTTTGGCCAGGTTCTTTGCCTCTTGGTGTTCTGTAATTTTCATTTCATTTTGATGAAAGAAACAAAGTTGGTTCTAGCCCAGAAAGCAGTAGGAGGCATCCCTTATTTTGGAAGCTTCCAAAAAGGCTGGCTTGATCTTTGGGGTCCTTGTTTCCAGCCATCCACCTGTCTGTCACCCAGCCAGCCATCTATCCACCCATCTATCACCCACCATCCCCCATCCATTGCCCACTCATCCATCCATCCATCCAGCCAGCCAGCCAGCCAGCCAGCCAGCCATGCATGAATTAAAAAGCAAGGACAGAGTGCACAGCCTGAGGCAAGCACTATGTTTTAAGCCCTCAAGACGTAGCTTTGTCCCTCTGTCCCCGGAGAAGGAGGACTCACTAAATGTTTAATGTTCCAGTGGGGTTACAATTATGAAAAGCGCACACATTGCAATTTGGGTTTAGGTTGAAAGTATTAATTTCCTGGTTTTAATTATTCAATAGAAATTAATGAAAATGTAAAAGGAACCTCACAGGAGCCTCTGTAACCAGCGGAGGTGGGGTGGGCAGAGGAAAGTTGCATAAAGTGGAGTCTAGAAAAATGGGGTGAACAGAATGGCCAAGGGCTCCGGCACCTCCCCACCCCCAGCCAGGCTATGAGCTTCCCAAGGGCAGAGACCCTCCCGCGTCAACCCGAGACTTGCTTTCTCCTCGTTAATTGGGGGATGGGGGATGAGGACCGGATTGTGCTCCATCGGTGGCAGGTGCTATGCCAGATGTTGGGGAGATGACTAAGACCCAGCCCTGACCCACGGGGGAGACAGATCGGTGACCCCCCATTTCACCACTGTAGGACAAGAGCTGCAGCACTGATGTCCGGGTAGCAGAGCAGGTGGCTCAGCCAGGTGGGGATGGCTCCGGGAGGTGGGAGAGGACAAGCTTCCAGGAAGGAGCAGAGGGACCTGAGCTCAGAGGAGGGGGAGCACTGGGCTGTGCTGGGCAGAGCAGCTGGCACTTTAGCGGCACCTGAGTGTTAGGGGACACCAGGTTCACCACGCAGCAAGGCAAAGGGATGCAGGGGGGAAACCTGGGCTTCAAAGTGAGCAGACCCCGAGTTTGAATTCTGGCGCCACCACAAATGACCTACCTTCTGTGTGTCTCAGTGTCCTCAGCTGGAAACGTGGATGGACATCTGCATGGCCCCCGTGTCCCGGATTGCTGAGTGGACATGGGTGTTTTTCTAGTGACCCAGCATCTAAGTTTTGGTTTTGTGGTAACAGCACCCCGATTTTCCTTGGGAACTCACCTCTCTTTCTTGCTGGGTCTTCTTGGTGGCATGTGACCCAAGGCAGATCAACGGGACAGCCCCCTCCCCAGGGCCTTATCTCTGAGCGTGACATGGGACAGACAGGTTTAACTCGGGTCTGGGGCTGGAGCCACTCTGCTTCCTGTCCTTGTCCCCAGCCTGGCTGTCCAGTCTGCCCGTAGGTTCTGAGCTCCCCAAGCCATAAGTTCCCAATTCTGTTCCAACCCGTCACAATCGCTTATTGGGTGTAATCAGTGAGTATCAACTGGTATAATTACAACTGATCGAAGAGCTCAATGTGCCGGGCACTGTGCTTATTGAAAGACTGAATACACACACGAACCATGGCAAGACCGTAAAATAAAACACCAATCTCCCATCCGCAGTAACCAGCCCAGGGAGCTGGCCCACTGCGAGTCGGACACGAGGAAGTCAGACCGCCATCTGCAGCAAACAATCCAGGAGCCGAACGACCAGCCCCGAAACAGCCGCCAAAGGCCAGAACTTGATTCATAACCGCCTGCTTCCCTAACTTCCGCCCCCACTTCCGACTTAGGACGGACCAGAGAAAGCCAACTATGTACCACTCATCGACCACAGGAGGCGCCCAGCTCCCAGTCGGCCTGCCACCAGCGTCCCTGTGCCACCAGCCTCCAATCTGAAGCACATCTGGAGCCTTTCCAGGTTTTGCTGTAAGCTTTCCCGCGCCCCTGAGAGCCTCCACGAACAGGAAAGTGGGGGCTACGGCAAGCTTTGAACAAACTGTCTGTTCTCACGTGGTTGGTCTTCATTACCTCTACGTCGCTTTTTACAAAAATGTATACGGCACTTACTGTATACCAGGCACTGTGTGGAGCTTAGCTCATTTATGCTAAGACTTCGACGTGGGCAAAAAGCCCCAGGAAAACTGATAATGATGCAAATCATTCTTGTCGATAGAGGTGCATATGAGCTGAGTCCGGAGGAGCGCGATTGGTGATGTGCCTCTGAGCAGTCCTGCATCTGTTTGTGCATTCGGGTCAGCGTTCCTGACTGCGGACACCCCCCTGTCCTTTGCGTTCCCCTGTGAGCCGGTGGTAACATCTTGCCAGTTTCCTCATGAATTAGTGAGTTCCGAGAAATCTTTGACACATGTTCATTTTGTATCTGATTGAGTCATGATTTTACCTTTATTAAAAAAAAAAAAAAGTATCCTTTAGCCATGTCTGGCAGCCCTGGCGGTAGGCACAATAATTCCTCATGTCACAGAGGAAGATTAAGAGGCACAGAGAGGTTAAGCAGTTTGTCGAAGTCACACAGCCAGATGGAGCCAGGGGCAACCTGTGCACCTCTAAGAGAACTTGAGCTCTGTGATCTATGACCTAACCGCACGAAATAGAGACAGTATTTACAGATGAGAACAGGGGGCACAGAGAAGTTAAATAACTCAGCCCGACTCCCTCGGTAAGTGGCTGATTCTGCAACAGGACAGCTGTCCACAGCAACAGAGGTCTGATACTGGCGCTGGGTGAACTTTAGGTGGCAGCTAAGGTTTTCCGAGTGCTTCCTAAGTGCCAGTTCCTGTGCCAGGAGCCATGCCCAGGTCATCTCGTTTACTCTTCACAGCGGCCCTGCAGACAGGGACACCTGGAGGCACCCAGACAGTGAGTGCACTGAGTCTCACCCCCACCCCCTGACACCCCCCAGACCTCCCCACTTACACCGGGAAGGCTTCTCGACTTCTGACAGGGTGGTGTCCAGTGGCCCTACCTGCTCAGCTGATCTCTCCAGCTGGGCAGGGCTTTGTGGCCTCGAAAGTGGAGTGATAACCTGTTGTGGGTGGGAGCCCCAGTCCCCTGGGCCTGGGCGAGGTGGGACAGGGTGCACACCACGGCCACCTCTGTTTACCAGGGACCCGTCAAGCTAATTGAAATGTGCCGAACAGCTGCCCGGGGCGGCTGCTGAGTTGATGAGGTATTGAAAGGAAGAAACACTAGAGCAGCCGCTTCATTTGCAAGGGAAATGACTTGGGGGGGGGCTTCATTTGCCGTCTCTCGCCTGGAGGTTTTGATTAGCTGCGGAGGAAAAGGTCTCTCCTGTTTTATGCATGAGGGGCTACGAGGGGCTCCGTTGGGGACCCCGTGGGCCACAGGCTCACTCCCACTCCACGCTCCCTTCGCGTCCTCCCCAGTGGGGAAGGAGATGGTCCGGGTGAGGCTTCCCAGAGGGCTGGTCATTCATTGCCCAGGCCCACGGCCACCCCTCAGTGGCAAGAGTGGAAACTTCCAGAAGCTTTCCTCATCTGTGAAATGGAGCCTGCAAGACCTGTCCTGGGGTACGGGGGTGGGGGGGCTGGGCAGGGGAGTGACTTGATGAGCTCAGTGTGCAGGTGCCTGGGTGGCAGGTGTGCCCCAGGGTCCACCCTCCCTCCCCCCACCCAGGGTCTGCAAGCGCCTCCCAGCCCAGAAACCTGCTGCTCCCCCCACCAGCCGCCTCCACGTCCTGCAGACCTGCCTTGTGCCTTCTCTGAAGCGACCCCGCACCCCGCCTTTGGGCTCTGCGGCTCACACTTCCGCTGGGAAGCGAGGAGAGTGGAAGCCTCGAGCTAGATGCTCTTTGCGAGTTTTCTCTCTGACACCAGTTCTGGGGACAGTTTTTCTTTAAAAGGCAGACATTACTTCCTATTCCTTTCCTTGCCCCCCCACCCCACCCACACCCATCACACCGCCTCTGCTCCTTGGGTTTTCCCACCTCCTGCTCTGCAAATGGAATTAAACACTGAATTAAGCCCCGCTCCCAGCTGCAAGGGCTGGGGTGTCAGCAGGGGCCAGGGCCGCGGGGCCAGGCAGCGGAGGGAGGCCTGACCCAGAAGAGTGTGGGGCCGGGGTTCACCCTCCAGAATTCCTGAGGGTCACAATCCACAGCCTTGGGACACCCAGGCTGGGGACCTCGAGCCCAGGCTCTGGGGCTTGTCTGCCCCTCAGGGCTAGGCCAGGCTGTGGCGGAGGTGGGAGCCCGGACACATAGCCTTGAGCACCTTTCAGACTGACCAGCTGGTGGCCGTGGACAAGCCCCTCAACCTCTGAGCCTCAGCTTCCTCCTCAGAAGAATGGGGTGATTGTCTCCTACCCAGAAGGGTTCTTGGAAAACCATAGATGATGCTCCTAGCGCACGTGGCCTTGGCAGGTGTCTTCAATATACAGGAGCTATTACTCTGAGCCTTATCAGGTGGCGTTACCTGCAGACCAGGTGGAGGAATGAAGGGCGGCAGCTCTGCCTCGGGTATCCCACCGTGCCGGGCACCCACCCACAAGGGAGAGCTCATCTCCCTTCCCCTACAGCTGCCTTCAGAGCAGGCAGTGGTCCCAGGTCTGTTATTAACTCCAAAGAAGCTGTCCCAGGGTTGGTCAGATGGCTCCTGGATCCTCTCAGGGGGTGCAGCAAGGCCCCCAGAGGAAGCCTGGTGTTTGCAAGTTTCCTGGAGCACAAACATGGGTGGAGGTTGAGGTCGCGGGGGGCCTGGGTGTGTGAGACCGATCTGTCCTGGCTTCTGAAGGCTGGGGCTGTACTGCGGGGTGCTACAGAGCCACTGGCCTCTGGATCTTCCAGATAAAAACGAGGTTCGAATTCTGGCTCCGTCTTTTCCTAGCCACATGAATTGTAACAAGTTCCTTAATTTTTCTGCATCTCAGTTTTAGACTGTAACGTGAAGATAACAATAAGAACACGAAGTAAATGAGATAAAGCATGTGAAGGACTCCGCCGGGAGTGTTACAAATACCAATAAGTGGCCAATTTCATTTGTGCCCCGAGAGCCTCTATTTCCTGCCAGACCCCCATTCCATCTTGGGGTGAGGCTTCCATTTTGAGATCCTAAGAGCGAGGTTTCCTGGGGGAAGGCGAAGCCATAAAATTTATAGTATGATGGAGATATGATTAAAAGCAAAGGGTGGTTGTCACGAGGCATGGAAAAAAGTGGGGAAAAGGGATGGGTGTGGATAAACCTGTTACAAAGGAGGAGTTAAGAGATACTGTCAAAAACTGGTGTAACATGAAATAGAGATTCCTAGTGAGAGTCAAAGTTACTCGGGAGAACGAAATGATGATAATGACAACCTTCAGGCTTCGAGAGGCAGAGGGGGAGAGAGAAGGAAGTGAGCGAAATCCTCGTGCTCGTTCAAAAGTCATGACGTAGACCTGGAGAAAATATTTGCAAACTCTCATAACTCAAAAAGAAAATAGACAACTGGCCAATTTAAAAACATGGGCAAAACATCTGAACAGACACTTCACCAAAAAAAAGAGGCCGATGGCCAATAAACATATGAAAAGATCCTCAACATCGTAAGTCATGACAGAAATTCCAGGGAAAACCACCATGAAATACCGTGATGCACCGATTAGAGTGGCTGATGTTAAAAACGCCTGACAATAACAAGCTTTGGTGAGGATACAGGTCAACGGGAACTTCTATACGCTGCTGGTGAGCATGAAAAATGGTCCAGCTGCTCTGGAAAACCATCTGGCAGTTTCTTATAAAGTTAAGCATACGTTTAGTATAAAGCCAGCATCTCACTCCTAGGTTTTTATCCAAGAAAAATGAAAATTGATGTTCACACAGACACTCGTATGAGAATGTTCATAGCAGCTTTTGTTCATAATCACCAAAAACTGGAAACAACTCAAATGTCCACCAACTGATGAACGGACGAACAAACGTGGTACATTCATGCAATGGACTACTATGCAGCAAGAAAAAAGGATGGCCTACGGTTACCTGCAGTAACACGGGTGAACCTCAGAAGAATGACACTCTGTATCTTGATTGTGGCAGTGGTTACACAACTGCATACACTTGTCAAAACTTATAAAACAGTATGTGTAAAAAGTGCGAATTTAACCGTATTTAATTATACCTCAATAAACCGCAGGAAAAAAGGCCATTATAGACTCAGTCCACATTTAGAGAGATCCCGATCCTGGGAATTCTGGTCTGAGGCCCTTGGCACTGTCCTATTATATCCAGAATATTGTGTTCTTCTGTTCTGGGCACAATGTCCCCCTAAGTGTCTTTAAATTTTATTTGTTGGAGTAAGTAATATGTGCAAATGATACAAAATTCAAAAAATACAAAGGTATGCAGGAAAAGGTGTATTTGCTTGCAATCTCCTTCCCAGTCATCCACCCTCTTCTCCAGAGGTAAATACTGTTACCAGTGTCTTAATGCAGGCTTCCACAGATGTGCTTAGAAGAGAGAGAGAGAGAGAGAGTGTGTGTGTGTGTGTGTGTGTGTGTGTGTATGTGTGAGTGTTAGAGACAGAGGGAGAGAGAGAGAGAGAGAGAGAGATTATCCAACTGGAGAGAGAGGGGGAGGGTGTTCGTCTCTTAACCAAGATGAGCCCTATAACACTCATTCTGCACCTTGCTATTTTTTAAATTTAACATGAAATCTCAAAGATTGTTCCGGATAAATACATTCAGTTTCTCATCCTTTGTAACAGCTGCACGACACACTGCCGCGTCTTCGCACCAGAATTCATTTAACCAGTTCCTTACCGATGGACATTAGTTTCCAGTATTTTTCCCTTACAAACGATGATGTCACGAACGCCTTTGGGTGTGCTAGGTGCCAAAGTTTAATTTTCAAAAAGCGAAAAGCATGATTCTTCTATCGATAGAAAGTCGTTATGTGTCCAAGACTTAGTGAACTCATTGATGAAGGAACCGGCAGGATGGCAAGGGTTCGAAGGGAATCGGAGAGACTGGGCACGTGTAGCCGCTGAACGGAATCTGGAATAAGACAGCTGTGTTAGAAGCACGACTGGCTAATGTCTGAACTCCAGGCCAATAAGTAAAACTGTAATCTTTGAGATTAGCTTTTCTACGGGACAGAAATCATTTGCATCTCTGCCAGACAAAATTCATTTGAACTGTTATTAGACAAGATTCATTTGCATAGCTAACCGTTTCCTACAAGTCGACATCTGCCCTTCAGCGTTGTCAAATAGCCCGATCCGCAGAAGAAAGTAGGTCACACCGAGGTGCACACATTTACGTCATTAGATGGTCCTCGAGTGGGTCTGGTAGACAGTGTCCTGGCAGGACACTGGAAGGACAAGCAGCCGTCATCTTACCTATGTCTCAGTTCCGGGTTATTTTTTCTTAATACAGGACAAGCCGTGGGGTACACTCCCAGTGGACTTGCTGGGTCCGAGGCTACGGGCATTTGTCATTGCCACAGCTGTGGCCCTGGAGCCCCACGGAGCTGGTACCATCATGGCTGCTGCCTCTGGGATGTCGCGGCTCATTGTGATCATTGCATCCACGGGGATGCAGATGTTCGGTGCTGCAGCTCGGAGGGGAGGAGGGAGTGAGCGGAGCGATGGGTGTTCACCCTCCCGTTGCCATCAGCTCTGCCAGTTGGGGAGCCACACCCCACCGCCCGCCCTGCCCACAGCGGAGTCACCACTGCGCCTTCTAGTGTGCCGGTGACCTTTCACCCGTACATCCTTTACTCTCTGGGGAACGAAGGGTGTGTCCTCTGGGCCTCTCCATGGTGTGCACCCTCTCACATCCTTGGCCTTTGACCCCTCCTGCCCCGGTCTGCCACGGAGGCTGGCGTTCCTACCTCACATGGTGGGGGCTGTCACCTGCCTGTGCCCCTGGAGCCATCCTGCCAGTGTGTTCGATCAGCTCCCAGGGTCCTTGCCAGGGACTGCTCCTGTGTCCTGACGGGGGGGTCCCCGCCCCCTGCCCCAGCCTTATGTGTGCTCGTCTGGCTCCTGCGGGGACGAGCTGGCTGGAGCCCAGAACCATTGGGGTGAGGTTCTTCTCCTTTATCAGACCCAGCGTGTCCTCAGCTGAGCACGCCGCGACTTCACTCCACTTGGTGGCGGCCACGAGGAGAGCTGCGGGCACTTTCCGACGTGTGTCGTTTTGCAGGGGAGAGGCCTCTGCGCTGTGTTCAGGGTCCCGACCTGGGCACGGCAGATCTTTCTGGATTGAGAGTTTAACCATCTAGGGAGCTCTGCTAATCTCAGGGCCAAGTCTGGGGCCTTGACCGGCTTCCCGAGGCCTCATCCCAAGAGATAAGAGCCTCTCTATGCTCCACCAAGAAGGCCCTCCGTCCTGCTCAACTCGCTCTTAATTGCCAGTTAACCACTCTCAGCTTTTCATTATCTTTTTCTGAAGCATCGCTGTCCTTGTTTGATAACTGTTTCTTTCATTTTTACCGAATGCCAGCTATTTCACACCAGTCGGGTACATTCTCACCCCCCACCATGCCAGTTCGCCACGGGGAAAATTTTAACAGTTTTTGCCACCTGCGCCGGGATCTGTCTGTGCGCCACCCCCCACCACTGCTGGGGTCCTCATTGCCCACCAGGTGGCGGATGACCCAGCTTCAACCTCCACCCCGTGTGGGCGTGTCTGGCTCCCAGTGTCACAGGTGTGTTCCCTGAGAGGCAGACCCCGAGTCAGAGATTAGCATCACAGGTTGATTGGGAAGTCTGGGGATCTCGCCCAGGCGATGGTGTCAGGAGGCGGGGCCTTCGGGGTGATTAGGTCATAGGACTGGAGCCCTCGCTGGGCTCAGCGGCCTCGGGAGAGGAAGCCAGGGAGCTCACCGTCTTCCTGCCACGTGAGGGTGCAACAAAGAAGTGGCCATTCACGGCCTGGAAGAGGGTCCTCCCCAGAGTCCAGCCCCGCTGGCGCCTGACCTCTGACTTCGTGCCTACAGAACTGTGAGAAATAATGTCTGTTGCTGATAAGCCGCCCGCTCCTCTGCTAAAGCAGCCGGAACCGATGGAGAACAGGGTCGGCCCTGAGGAGCGAGTGTGGAGCCATCTCGGGACGGAGGGGAAGATGGCAGGAAAAAGGCTCGGGAGCCTGGTTTGGCCTTCGTCCTTTGCAGAGTCCCGGCTGATGGCACACGCGCGCTGCCTGAGCACACAGCAGGTAGGACTCCTCTAAACGGCCTGTCCCAGCCCCTAAGACACGAGTCACGCTGCATACGTGCCCTGGCGTGCATGTGTTCCATGGCAGGGCCACACGTGAGCATGTGTTCCATGGCAGGGCCACACGTGAGCATGTGTTCCATGGCAGGGCCACACGTGTGGGTGGCGGTCCCCACGTAGGCTGGGTGGGCGGACAGCGTGGGCGGGAGACCCCAGCCCGAGCCAGGGGACAAGTGACTGCTCTGCTCTCAGCTCTTCCTGCTCAAAGGGCTGGCGGGGGAGACCCCATCCCCTTCAGTGGGCTAAACTTGGACAGGTGCTTACGACCAGTGGTCGGAAAAGGATTTTTCTCAGGGAAAAAAATGTTAAAGTTTATGTTAAGGAAGCTCCGGGTAGGCTTTTGCAGGCAGCCAAGACCTCGAGGCAGAAAGAGAGGTTTGCTGGAGGCCTTGCTGAGGGGGAACAGCAGGAGGCCCTGTCGTGACCTGGTAACTAAGGGTTTAGTGTCAGACCCTCGGGCAATAGCAACTCGGATCCCAGTGGAACAGGACTGATTTAGTCCCCGCTGGAGCGAGGGTAAAAAGCAGTCAAACGAATCCATTTGGGGGAAGACGGAGCACAGGCAGGAAAAATAAACACTGAAAGATTTCCATATTTCCTGAACCAAAATCCTGGCCCTGGACTACCCCACCCCCACCCCCACCCCCACTTCAAATGGGAATGCACTTAAGAAAAACGGCGCCAAGAGCCAGGTCCGGGGCATGCTGGCCGCCCCTCCCCAGCGCTCCCTGGCCTGGAGGACACAGCTAGTTCCTGCTCCCTCTGCACGTGGCTTCTTCCAAAACACCCTCCAACCCCAACCCTGGTGTCGCGAGGTAACCACAGGACGTCTCTGGAGCGTCATCACAACAGCCATAAATGTTAAGTCGCATTCTGTTACGCATCTAACAACCCTCCTTTATTGAAAAGAATAAACTCTCATGAGCAGAAATAGAAAATCCTGCAAAAATACATATCCGTTAATATAACAGCTGAAATTGCAAGGGTTTTAGAAAACCCGGGAAGAATGGCGTCTGTCACCTCAGGAACCCTGCCCCGGCACCTCTGCCTGATGGGTAAGACACAAGCACCTTCCACTTTCACAAGCCCCCTCCCCCCAGCTCCTCCCAAATCCTCACTGGGGTCCAGCTCAACTTCACCAGTGCAGGAGTCCTGAAGCCTGGGAGCGAGTCCTGATTTTGTGAGTCGACTTCTATTTCAGACCCCCCAGGGGTGTTTGCTATTTAAAAGGGAAACTTTAGCTGCAATGCAAAAATTATTAGACTGCAGCTCAGCCCTCTTCCTTCTGTCCTTTTTCGGTACATCTTGTTTTCTTCCTCTCTCTCTGCTCAGGGCTGGAGTGTCGTAATCCAGGCTGAGGGCAAGCGCTGAACTGCTCCAGGGAGTTTGTAGGTAGGTCATGATCCAGCTGAATGTTCTGGGCAGCAGGCAGACTGCGGGTGATGCGGGAGATGCGGGTGATGCGGGTGATGGGTGCAGTGGTGATGCGGGCGCGGTGATGGTCCTATTCACACTTCTTCGTGGAAGGAGCTGCAAGGGCTTTGAGATCCACAGGTCAAGGGAACCAGCTGGCTGCTCCATAGAAGCGACCTTCGACCCTTGACCCCAGGTTGCCCTGCGTGATGGTTTAGCAGAGCCTTGGTGCCTCCGTTTAGCATCCCCCGTCTCTTCTCACTGTTCTCGTTCGGACCCTTACCTGCCACCTGGACCAGGTGCTCCCTACCAATCCCACCAAGCACTGCCCCAGAGCGAGTTATCCCAAATAAGCCATCCCTTAAAACTCGGCTCCATCCTTAGATACAGGCAGGAGAGGCCCCTGCCCTGGGCCCCACACCTGAGAAGGCCTTACCCTGGCCCTTCACCGGGGACACCGTCCCCTGGGACAGGGGTCTACTGAAGTTGAGCCAAACTTCATAAATTAAGGACCAGCCTTTTTGCTTTGCGTCAGAAGGAAAATCACCATGAGTTTTGCATGGCTGCGAAGGCAGCTACACGCCAGGGAATGCCTCTCGGGCCTTCCCATCCCACGCTCCTCCCAGCCCTTGCCCTAGGCAGCTGGCCGTTCCCTCCCAATTTGTCCTTTGGGGTTGGTGGCCGGTTATTTGTTCGGAAAGAGCCGGAGCTGGCGACACCTCCAAACCAGCTGCCCCCACAGGCCTCGGGCAGTTTCCTTACCCTGCACTGGCACCTACCCCACGGGCTCATTTCTGCCTCACCGGGGATGATGGGAGGAGAATGGGAGACACCGCGGTCATTTGAACCCCAGGCTTCCTGCCGAGGGTCAGCCACATCCATCATTGTTCCGCTACAAATTAATAGAGTGGCCCATCGCCGGTCACTATAGCAACCGCCCCCGCCCCCAGGGCTTTTGTGATCAAGAAATGGAATTCATGCAAGTGCCGTTCAGGGGACCCCTCTCCAGACAAACCGATGGAGGAGAGAAAGCACCGGAAGCCAGCACCTACGAAAGGCTCTTTGTTTCCAGACAGTTCAGTTGACAGGAGACCCGGACGCCACTGCAGGAAAGGATCCCTGTTAACCACGGTGTGTCCCAGAAGTGGCCGTAGCCCGTGGAGTGCGCTCCGTAGACCCCACACGGGGCCCCTGGCACTGCGGGTAACCCAGAGCCCTCCAGACAGTCAGAGGCGAGGAGATTTCATTTTTCTCTCCCGCTGTCCCGGGAGGGCTCAGCTTCAGTATTTCCCGTCCCGCCTCAAAATGCTTTACCGGGTCCCATCTCAGAGGAGTGTGATGGGGAGCGGGCGTCTCCCCCTCCCCTCTCGGTTCTTCCAGCTGCTGGAATAACGAAGAGGACGTCGGCCTATGAAGAGGAGAAAACCGTTCTAATACCTAACGCAAGGTGAATGCACACAGGCTTGAAAATTCTGCCGACCGTAAGGCGAAATGAGGTGATCGAGTCATTGTTTGCTGGGCCGTTTAGGGACAGTAGGGGACAGAGGACTGAGATCAAACAGGCCTTGCTGGGTTCCTCCCTGTGGCCACATGAAGTTCAGATCACATCTGGTTATCGACGGCCGTGGTTCTGCTAATCCGATCTGTTTCCGATTCTTTCCCGAAGTCTGAAGGGAGGGCGAGGGTCATTCCTGAGTCTTTGTTTCTTAAAAGATGCCAGAGAGACACATTTTAGGATGGCAAATTTTGCTTCCCCACAGATGCCACACGCGGGACAAGCAGCTCAAAAGCAAAACATCCGGGGAGCCCCCAAACTGTCGGCCACCTTGAGGGAGTTGAGCAGGTGAACTTGACCCCCTCGAAGGGGTCAGGAAGGTAAACAAGCTTCACCTGATCACAACCACGGTGACACTCCAGACCTGGCTATAGAGAAAGGCTCCCTCTTCCACATGTGTCCCTTTTTCTAAAACAACAACAAAAAATATTTCTCCAATTGAGGAATTCGGATCTCCAGTAGAAAAATTAGAGAAATAGGGAAAAACACAAGGAATAAAGCAAAGCCGATCAGAATCCCCGCTTCCACCCAGATGATCGCCGTGAGTGCTTTCGCATAGTTCTCGGTCCTTCGTGCATCACGGCCTCGTGGACTTGCGACATTACGGGAGAAATACTTGCTCTTGTCTCCCTCCACCCCTTGATCTATTGCAGAGGAGGACGTTCATCTTGCTTCTCACCAACTTCTCTCCAGTGACAGCTCCATGGCCACCTGAGGTCACAAACAAGGTCTTCACTCGGTCCTTAGAATATTAAGCCCATGGTATTAATCCCACCTCCCAACTGGACTTGAGGTTAAACTTGTCCCTCCCCCATCCAGCCTGCTCTGGTCCAGGCGGCCACAGAGGGAAGGAGGCCACGAGGAAGGGGGAAGAAGGAGGGTTGACCGGCCATATGGCTTCCTCATCTGGCTCCCACAGGTCCCTTAAAGATTCCTTGCCCGACTCTGGGGTCTCTGTGACCGCTGGAGTGCTCCTCAAATTCTGGAGTGGTCCCAGCGACTCCTTCCTCCGGCTGGACATCCATCAGGAGCCCCTCCGGCAACCCGCTGTGCTTCGCACCCTGCTCCCATCAGACAGGTCCCTGGGTGGCCCCTTGTGGGTTCTCTCTTTGGTCCATAAAGAACATGCCACCTCCTTGCTTGGAGAGGTAAACCTGGGCCTGTGGGCCGTCCTCCCAGCCCCAAGCGCCCTCCTGGCTGTACCATCCAGGAAAAACACTCAAGCTTTTTTCAGACTCAGCCAGGTGTCCATCCTTCGCATCTCTCAACTGTAAGGGACACCTTTCAAGTCTCTCTAAAGGTCCCAGGGATTCCCATGATTCCTGGGGTTGGAAGGACCCACCTCCACCCTTCCACCAACAGGGCAGTGGGTGGAACGCACAGCAGGACAGCAGCTGGGCCAAAGCCAACTCCTACCTGTTCCCCTTGCCTGGTGCCCCTGCTCACTCTCTCCGATATTCTGGAGAGAGCAAGAGTGTTTAAAAGAAGGGACAGACCCTCCTTCACCCCCACTGTAAATCGCGCACGTGGCGGAGTTGGGGGTTCGGGACGTTGTGGCGCCAGGTCTTCAGGCGGGAGGAGCGCCGTGCTCACAGCCTTTGCCTCAGTCCCTTCAGGCCACCACGGACGGGAGCTTGTGCACCGCAGACATCTGTGCCGTCGAGGCTGGAAGTCCAAGATCAAGACGCCGGCAGGCTCAGTGTGTGGCGAGGGCCTTCGTCCTCGGTGGCCGTCTACTTTGTCCTCATATAGCCGAAGGGACGAGGGAGGTCCCTGGGGTCTCTTTCTTAAGGGCACTAACCCCGTTCGTTCGGGTGGGCTCCTCTCTCAAGACCTACTCACCTCCCCAAGGCCCTGCCTCTAGCGCCAGCCCTTAGGGATGGAGGCTGCAACTCGTGAGTTTTAGGGGGACACAAACATTCAGCGGAGGGCGCTCTCTCTACCTCAAATCAGAACAGGAGGCCGGCTACGTTTACTGAGCGCCCCTGTGCGTCAGGCGCCAGGATGATCACTTGACGGGAGGTTGGCTCACGGGTGGTGAGTTAGCCCTGGGCAGGGAGAGGTCCTCTGGGCGCCTGCTGTGTCCTGCCCGGTGGGCTCGTCTCCAAAAATGGGTGCTGCGGTATTTGTAGCCCTATGTTCCCTTCCAGACCTTAGTGGTCCCCAATGGGCAGCAACATCCATTTCCCGTCCCCAGGAGGGCGTGTGAGCAGAGGGAGTCAAAAACAGTGCTGTGTGACTGTGGAGACGCCTAGGGGCCTATGGCTTCCATGCACTCACACACACGCTCTCTCTCTCTCTCCTCCCCCACTCCTCCACCTCCCTCCCTCCCTCCCTCTTTCTCCCCGCCCCCACCTTCTCTCTCCCTGGCTCTGTGGGGCTCTGACCTCTAAGTAACTGGAGCCATCTGCAGAAACCGTGCAGTGACACACAGGAATAAGGACGCCAGGAGCCCAGCATCCAGCTCCCAGCTGGTGGGCGTTGGCAGCTCAGGCTCCAGACGTGCCAGATGAGCGGGCCTTCAGATGCTCCCCGCCCCAGACACTGTCTGGCAGCAGCCAAAAGACAGACCCGCCTAGCTGGACCCAGTCCACCCCCAGGACTGTGAGAAACGATACTAGGTATGATTGTTGTTTTAAGCCGCTAAGTTTTGGGGTGATTTGCTATGCAGCGATAGGTAAGTAGAAGACGAGGTAAGGAGCTCAAAGGAACGCATGCTAGACTGTCCTCTGCCCATCGATACCCACTGCCCCTTCCTATAGATCAAGGTCAACAGAAGACGGCCAAATATGGGCCACATGGGCCCATGCCTGGTTTTGTAAATAAAGTTTTATTGGAGCACATATTCATTCACATTTGTCTACAGCTGCTTTCTCATTAAAATGGCAGCTGAGTCGCTGTGCCAGAGACCATGCAGCCCACCGTCTAGACAGTTTCCTCCATGTCCCTTTGCCAAGCTCTGCTGCAGAGGGTGAGATCTCCTGCTTTCTGAACTCGGGGGTGCCCAGGTGACCTGCTGCAGCCTTGGACTGTGTGCAGACATTGGGTCGTCTTCGTGTGGAAGTTCTGCGCACCAGCTCACACTTCGTGCCTTGCTTCCTTTTCCTTCAAGGGCAACGCCAGTGGCGGGGGCGGACAGCCTGGTTCCAGGAGTGAAGATAATGTGCATGTCAGTTTCCTGTGGCCGTTGCAACAAAACACCGCACACTCATAGCAACAGAAGTTTATCTTCTCACAGTCCAAGGCTCCAGTTTCTGGCGGCCTCAAGTGTTCTTTGATCGGTGGCTGCGTCATGCCAGTCTCTGTTTTTGTCACATGGGGCAGGACTGTAACCTACCCAGGATGGACACTCAGCATGAGCAAACAACAAAGCTTGCTCACGGTGAGCCACTGAGACTCGGGGAGTGTGTGGCATGGCACATGAGAAGCCTTGCTGCACGACGATAAATGTTCTCTGACCGGCCGTGTGCCTCAAGGCATGTAAGGCAGCGTGGCCAGTGACCAGGTCGACCTGAACAGTGACAGGAGGACAGAGCACACTCCTGAGGAGTGCCGAGGCTGTGGAAAGCTTTGCTTTGCGATATTCCGAGGTGATCTGATTTTCTTCCACTGGCGTCCTTTTTTTTTTTCCAAGTGTGTCCATTACAATTTAACGACTGGAAAAGTGAGCTGTAGGTTGGACTTTCCAGGACAAAGCAGAGACCATCTGATGTCGCTTTGGGAAGCCACCGAAACACGTCTCCCCCGCCCCCAAACAGAAACCCCTCACCCTGGCGGTTCCTGCTCTGACCCACGGTTGCTGCCAGCGGCTCTGAGCTTAGCTTGGGACCTGGCTGGAGACCAAAAATGATGCACCAGAAAGATTGCAAGTCGGTCTGAATCCTCATGCAGGTTCCCCAGGCAGGCAGGCTTCTAGCTTCTTCCCGACGAGGAAGGGCCGATTATGCGGGTCTCTGCAGAGCAGCCTTCTGGGCTTTGGGGTGGCACGGGGTGGGAGTCCAACAATGAAAAGTTCATGATCGAGGGTGAGGGCTGGTCACATGCGCTGATCTGGGATTCCATTTGGAGTCAGAATATTCCTTGTAGGGAGCAGGGAAGAAAACAAATTTCCAGTTCCTTCCTTTCCATGTTCCAGAATCACCGCCTAGAAGACGGGCTCCCTCTGCCCCGCCACCCTCTAGTTTCTTTCTAACCTCTTCCCTCCCCCAGCTAATCTTGCCTCTCTCTTCTGAGGCCAGGCTGGTCAGCTTAATGAACCTCACTGATTTGCCACCCCACGGATGGTCCCATTAGCTGCCTGGGTAACAGTCATAATTCTTCCTCCCGATGAGAGCTTGACATATCTCCCGTGAAATGTCGCACGAAGAACCCCCGCCCCAGACTTCAAGTACTGAGCAATCACTCAGCGGTGATTCTGGAGCCGTGGCAGCTCGGCGACAGCCACCTCCTCTGGCCCCTCTGCTTGTTTGGAGACTGGAAGTGGCAGGCTTCCGTTTTATGAGAGATGGGTGCTTTCTTCGCTTGAACTTCTCCCCACAGTGTCCTCTTTCTGTCCTGAATTCTAAAGCTGTGGGTGCACTCCCCGGGGACCCGGATGGCCTGCAGGCTGGACGTCTGGCTGGACTGTGGTTCCAACCTATGGCGACCGCAGTGTGCATTCCCATGAGGTCACGCTGCGGACGAAAAGAGATAATAGACACAGAATGTGCACTCTTTGGAGGGGTCTCTTAAATCGCCCCACCTGAGGTGCTCACTTAAGTAGACTCTTCTCTGACTCCAAACCAGGTCTCCTGAAATGCATGCCAGTAGAGACCGCCTCTTCAGTCACCCAAGCCACGCGTCCCTCCATCATTATCCATCCTTTCTCTTCCTTGCTGGTCCTTGTCTCTCCCTCCTCCCTCCCCTAAGGGCCCTTTGAAACATGTCTGTGTCTTTGTTGAAACCAGGTGAAGGGCAGGTGAATGGAAGGAGAGAAGGGCTTCCAGCAACAGGGCAGACCAAGTGGGCGGACAAGGACGAGCAGAACAGAATACGGTGCCACCACCAAAAGAGTGAGGATTCACACTGGAAAGAGAGGAAGATCCTCAGAATGGGGAACAGATAGCTAAAGGCCAGGGTAGGAAAGCTGAGGCTGACCCCAACACTCCCCAAGTTTTGGGATGGGGGCTGAGGTTCTAATGTGGGGACAGGAAGTGACGTTTGGGGCTCACTCGAGGTGAGGTAGCTGGACTGGAAACCTAGCTTAAAGCCTGGAGTCATCAAGGGCTGACCTCTGATGCCCCGAAGATGGCTTGGAAAACCACCTAGCGGGTCAAGTCTTAGGGGCATGGACAGAAAAAAATCTACCTGTCAGAAATTGAAACCCTGGGCCTGGGGCCGGGGTGTCACTTTATCTGAGAGGTAGAGGAAGTCGTGAGAACCCAGCTCGTGAGAGCAACATAAAAAAGTGGCCCAGAACCATTTCAACACCTGAGCCCGAGCAGAAGCCAATCTGAAATTGCTCTACAGGGCAATTTTACGACCTAGAACTTTCCAGACTCCCATGGGGCGGCGGCGAACACCCTCATGTGAACCGCAGTTGGAAAATTACAAAACGTGTTTATAAACACACCACCATGACAAAGAGACATTAGAAGCAACAAAGGGAGACTTAGCTCTCCAATAATTGAGATTTATAGAACATCTGAATGTGACTTTAAAGTATTTAAAAATGATATGGGGAATAAAAGAAGGAATTGGAGCCATAAAGAAAGAATAAGTCATTTTGAAAAGAGAGTGAGCAGACATGAAAAACAATCAAATAGATCCAGAAGTAAAAAAAATCTTCACTGAAGCTATAAATGAAATGTATGAGATGAATAGCAGAATTGACAATACCAAAGAGAAAATTAAATAAATAGAAGGAAGTCATCCAAAATGCAGCGCAGATACACAAAGAGATGAAAAATATGAACATCTAAAAGCACAGTTAAGACACCTGGAAGACGGAATGAGTAGGTCGAATACACATCTTAGAGATGGTCTAGAAGAAAGTTAAAGCAATGGGGGAGGCAAACTTAAGATGAAAAAAATGGCAGGATTTTTCCCTAATCGAAGACATGAGTCATCAGAGAGCGAAGTATAACATGCTCCAAACAGGACAAATGAAAATGACACATCTAGACACACTGTGGAGGAACAAGAGAAAATCAAAGACACAGAGATCTTAAAAGCAACGGAAGTAATAAGACTACCTACCTGAGAAGCAATGATAATTTGATCGACAGAATTCTCAGCATCGCCACCAGATGCCGGGAGACATTGCTGTAAAGAGGGCAGCGTCTGTTAACCTAGAATTCTATGCCCAGCTAAACTATCACCCAAAAGTAAGAGCGGTAATAGAGACATTTTCAGACAGAGACAAGGGTTTATTCGTCATAGACCTCCACTGTAAGAGCTATTAAGGTTTGCTTCTGCTGCAGTGGAAATTAAATCCTGGGAGGACTTAAATGTTCATCAACCGAATGAGCATTGACTAGCTAATTAATACTAGTATTAAAAACAATGCCGATGAATCAAGGAGGTTAAAACAAAGTAAAACTAAGATGCTAGTTAACAATAATATGCAACATGGGAGGTAAAAATTAGAGAAAAAACGTGATAACTAAGTTAATGGATGTAAATCCAAGTATATCGGTAATTACAATAAGGATAAATGTATTATACCTGCCTATTAATGACAGAGATGAACTAACTGATGGGATTTTTAAAAATCCACATGTATAAAAAGTTTTAAGGTACAACTGAGCCCAAACAACACAGAAAGGTTGAAAATAAAGGCTGAAAAAAATATATGCATCCAAAAGAAAGCTGGTGTCGCAGTATTGACAAAGTCTTTACTCCATAATAGAAGGAATAATTCTTCACGAAAATATGCCGATCCTGAGCCTTTATGCATCTATTTGGTTTCCAATATAGAAAGCAAAACTATAGGAGAAACCCGTGTACAATCGCAGCGGACAGTTTTAACATATCTCTGTCAGAAGATCACAGCTTATTTAGTAAGAAGATAGAGGATTTGGGCCACGTGGTTAATGAACTTGATCTAGACATACACAGGAACTATTCTTTCAAACCCGCATCTGACACTTAACAAATCTTAACCAGATATTAGGCTACAAAGGAAGTTTCAACAAATACCAGAGAATTGATATCCTCTAGAAAACCTTCCAACACTAAATGATAAAATGATCTGAATGGCCGTGAAAAGACTGCATTTCTAAACGTGGGAGATAGCTAAAGCGGTAATGAGTAATTAAAAACACTCGTTAATAAGTAATAGCGAAAGTTAATGAAGTAAGTATTTAACACAAGAAATTGGAACAAGATAAAAGAGAAATTAAAAAAGCAAGGGAGGAAGGAAATAAGCACAGAAATTAGTGAAACAGAAAATATGCAAAAGAAAGAATTGACAAATGCAAAGTTGATTCTCCAGGAAGACAAAAGAGATAAACTTTAGGCATTCGATATTATGGAAAAGGAAGGAAATCATTAATGAATATTATCGAGAATGCAAAGGGAGACATAAATATGCAGAAGAGTTCTTTAGAAAAATAAAAAGAGCACTAGGAACAACTTTATGTCCAAACATTTAAAAAGTTTTAAAAGATGATACAGACAAATGCATAGAAAAATTAGAAATGATCAAAACTATCTCAAAAAGTCATAGAAAACTGGTATTAGGGACATCAAGTGAGTAGTCACAAATCTACTTGCAAAACAATGCACCAAATCAAAGTATTACAGGCAAGTTTTACCGAGCCTTCGAGAAGCACATGACCCTATCGGGTACGATCGTTCTATAGAAATTTACTGGAACGGGGGCAGGAAGAGGAGGCCCCCCAACTCCTCTTTCAAGAATGGCAGAACCTTTTAAAAGATGGCAGAACTTTGCCAAATGCAGGCAAGCACCTGCAACGAAAATAGGAAGACAGATGCACAAATCCTGTACCAAAATTAGCAAACCAAATCCAGCAATCTATATGTAAATACTTCATCATAAGCAGAGATATAAAGGCGGCTTGACACTGAAATATCTGCTAACGTAATTCGCCACATTAAAAGATTAAAGGAGAATCGGTAAATATGATCATCTCATTAGATGCAGGGAAGGCATTCAATAAAATGAAATAGCCACTCACGATTTTTTAAAGAAAAGTCTCAGCAAACCGAGAATAGATGAGAATGTTCTTAAACCCGTGAGGAATATCTACCCAAGAAAGCCTCAGACTTAATGGTAAAACATTCGGATTATTTTCCTTAAAGCCAAGAAAATAAGGATGCCTGCTCTGTCATTTCGATTTAATATTTTCCAAGGATCTTCCGCTAATATAATCAAAAAGAAAAACGTATTACTTAGGATAAATATTTGGCTGCATTTAAATTGGTATCAATGCAAATTGGTAGTGACTTCAACGAAATGGGCACTTCCTTCTTCCTTGCCTGAGTGTCTGGAGGGGGTTCGGGGCTGAGGCTTGCATTCCGTGAGGTTTCCAAGATGATGCCGGAGAAGACAGAGGAGAGATTTGCCCCTCCGGATGTAAACACTTACTACAAAGGAGTATGTTGTAATAAAAAGTGTTGTTTGGATCTAAGCCCAATAAACCAACGGGCTGGAATAGGGAAAACGGAAGCAGACGATCAGTTTGTGGACACTTGGCAAAGGACAGAGGTGTCATTACGAATCAACGGAGGCAGCGGGGAGAGTGAGCCGTTTGACAAACGGTCTTGGGATACCTGGCTATTCACAAAGGAAAGCATAAAAGTAGTATTTACCTATAGTATACAGGAGAATAAGCTCCAGGTGAATCGCAGGCCTAAGCGTGAAAAGGCAAAACTTTATATCTTTTAGGAGAAAATATAGAAGAACATCTTCGTGACATTGATGGAGGATGTCTTAAGATCCAAAGAGCAGAAATTATACAGAATAAGTGCATGCGACTGGAGTAAAATTTAAAGCTCCTGGGATAAACAACAGAATGAGGTAAAAAGATGAGCTTTACCGGGGGAGATGTCTTCGAACCCCCATATTGCTCCATAAATATTGGATGGATGGCGGAGGCTTGCATGGGAGAGAGGAGAGGCATTTGTCGAATCCTTCCACCTGTCCTGGCGTTGGGCAGGAAGCCTGGTGTTTATTACCGTTTTAAAATACATAGCGTATTAGCAGGAAATTTGATGTACGGTAAGGATAAACAGGTAAGGAGATGTCTGCCATTGAAAATATAGTTAATTATTCACAGCTCCTAAGACGGGGCATCGGACCATCCATGGGGGGTGGGGAGATGGGAGGGCGGCTCAGCAGGAGGCACCGGGGTGAGTCTCTCGGCAGAGGGAGGGAAGAGAACTGTGCACAGGCACCTTTATTGTGGATTCCTCAGAAAGGAGGAGGGAGGCAAGGTAAGCGGCACGGCAGGGGACTGGCTACTTTCAATAATAATATCGGTGGGCTCTGGGAGGAACCGCTGGCCGATGCCTGTAATCAGATAGTGCAGTGGGCGATCATAGGGCGAGGAGTGTGAGGGCCTGGTTAGGGGTGCGGTGGGGGAAGGGGTGGGCTCTGGATGGGTTGGTCTGTATTTGAAAAGCCAGCCCCTGGGAGAAGGACTCCTCTCTGAGTCGGGATGGGGAGGGCGAAAGAGGTTGGATGGAAGCTGGAGAGAGAGCAGGAGGCCAAGGCAAGGCGACTCCGGGATGCCATCAGTTGTCCAGAACAAGGCGTGTCCAGCAGGTGCGCGTCGGGCAGATGTTAATACAAGCAGGTGGACAGGGCCGAGAAACGTGCTTACTGCAGTTCCACGCCGGCAACTGTTCCCAGCCCCGATCTTTTTTATTACCCGGCTCTGAGTTTCGTTTCCCGGTAAACAGCTGCTCCGTCTGGAGCTTCAGGAGAGAAGGGGGAGATGAAATGCCAAAACCAAGAATTTATTCTCGCGCACCTTATTTTTGGTGCCCGCCCCACGCGGCCTAGGGGAGCGGGTTTATTACATTCGCTGCTTTGTCTGATGGGAAGAAAAGGCCTCTCCCCATCGGCCAAAGGAGGGGACACACAGCTGCCCCTTCTGGGACGGGCGCCTCTGCTTAGATCAGCTTGAGCTCTTGCCTCCACTCTCAGCCCAGCTCGTTCCCCAAATGGTTTGCTGCCAATCTCTCTACATGAGCCAAGTGACAGTCATTTGCACGCGTGAAAATCTACCCTAGACTAAGCTCATAGTAACGACTTTAGGATATTTAAATGCCAACCCAGTTTTTAAGTTCCTTCCCAGCAGAGGCGTGTAGAACCAGATACTCACGCTAGCCTCCCATGACCCACTAACAGGTCATGCCGCCTCCAGCAGCCACTGAGAGGGGCGCCAACCCCGAGCTGGAAGACAGGGTTCTTCTTGAATGGGGGAGAGCGCCAACTTGGAGCCCACCTTCCAGTCTCTGCAGGTCACAGTCCCTGCTGCTTGGGGAACTTAGCCGGGCCACCACACTTCTGGGTTCCTATAAACCTGTGAGGCACTTTCTGGGAACCCAGGCATAAATGAAAGGCTCCAAGGGTTATGCGTCTGTAGTTCACAAGGAGGGACAGAAGAGAAAGCAGAAGATTCTGATGAGGAAGGAGCAGGACCAGTTCCACAAGGTGCAGCCCCTGGTGCCCCACGGAAATGCGACGCCCCTTGTTCAAAACTTAAGGATTTCAAGTCGGCGATACTAGAGCTTTAAACCACACACAGGCCCCCCAGTGAGGCCAGTCTGGTGTGGGGTCAGCGCTGGCCCCCGGGAGGCTGAACCATCCAGAAGCCGGGGGACCCGTTGGTAGAAGGAGAATTCAGAGCAGATGCTGATCTCAGTGGACATTTACATCAAGGGGTTCCTGCCATCAGGTCTTTCTTCTCTAGCTGCTGGATTATAAGATGCACAGAGACACCCCAAAACCCTGACCTTCATACGGTTCCCTCCTGGACGCGGGCTCCCTCCCTGGGACCGTTCTTATCTAACCCCCAAAACAGTGGCTTTTGGGAACGTTACAGGGGTCTGACTGACCGATTCCAGATGATGGGCTGGGACAGGTTAAGGCCAGACGCAGCAGAAGCAACCGCGCGCAGTGCGCACTTCCCGATCCGGGGAGCTCTGTGTTTGAAGCGATTGTGGGCCAGCGTTTGTCTGGGAATCCAGTTTGCCGTTTTCCTTTGGAACTGTTTGCTAGGCACAAACTGGTTAACACAGTCCCCAGGCCAGTCTTCGCCCGGGGCCGAGTGTCCTGTTGTCATCGTGCATATTCTCCCAGAATTAATGTCCCGAGAAGTGCCTCGGAAAGGCCTATGAAAAAAAACACATCCGCCCGCACTTGGACCCCTGCTGAGCAAATTCGGAATCTCGACACCGCGGAAGGAGGCACAGGGACAAAACGTCCAGACACGCGGCCCGAGTGTGCGTACAGGAAGACGAAGGTGAAAAGTGTGCACTCCGCCTTTGCCCACACTCCAGGAAGGCACATCTGCTGAGCTCGCGTATTTCTAAGGTGTATAAACGCACGTCAATCAAAAGTGCAAAAATCCAGAGTTCTTCAGCTCGTGTAGACATCAGTGCTGATTAGGTTCTCAGACTTATTCGGGGAACTGAAAATCAATACCGTATTTACGGACGGATGCTCTTAGGGGCAGAAGGGACACTAGCCAAAGCGGGTGTGAGACCGCTCTCATCTTTGCTGGATCTGAAAACAAATGCTTTACGCAGGAAGCGAGGCCCCGCAGAGGGACAAAAGCCTGTATTCTACCCGTATGCGGACGGCCGTCTGCCCGATGTCCCCAGCTCTGTCTGACCAGGACCCAGGGTTGAAACGCGGATGTAACTTGTCCCAACGAGCCCCACCAGGCCTCTCTAACCTTATGTCCCTTTGTCTTCCTCTGCTCCCAGATTCGAGAGACACTTGTCACCTGCGTGGACATGTCATCGCCACCCAGACTGCGTGTTTACATTAGGGCTCAGCCCTAGCGTTGGACAATCTAAGAGTATATCCTACGCTCCGCGCTGTTCTCCCAGGTCTGGCTCCTTCTGGCTGCCACTTGACCAGCCAACAGAACATGTCAGAGTCACTCAGAGGCCACCTGCCAATACCAGGGTCAGGTGGACTCCAAGGGCTTGGAGGGCTAGCGAGGGGACCGCACCAAGGATCGGACTCCCCTCTGCCACCTGCCGGCTGTGAAATCTGGTCCTGTCACTTAACCTCGATGAATCCCTTGACCAGTGTCTTTGACCAGCGTTGTCAAGTGTGAAGACGTGGGGGTGATGCTTCCTGCAAGATGGAGTGAATGCGTGTGAAGTGGCCTTGACAAGCCCCCCTGGGGCAGGAACCATATCCACCTGGCCCATCTTGAGTCCTCTTATCAAAGTCAGGGCCTGGGCTTCAGCGGGCGCTCAGTGCCCGTGGGACACGTGGAGAACAACACCTGAACAAGTAGCAAGAGAAAAAGTAATAATCATGAAATGAGGGGGTCGTACTAACTACTGAATGAACAAATGAAGGATTGATTATCATTTAACAAACATTTAAGTAAACGTCCTCTGGGCCGGGCACTGTTCAAAGAACTTTAAAATTATTAATTCATCCAATGCTGATAAGCGCCTTGTGAAGATTGCGCCGTTATTATCTGCATTTTATAGATGTGGACACTGAGGCGTGGAGCCTAAGGGGCATACATGTCCAAGTTCCCGCGGCCACAAAAGCGGAGGCCATGACTCGAAGCAGGCTGCTGACAGGCGCTTTCAACTTCCATGTCCCGCCAGTGAGACTAAGGGTTTCGCAGATTCCCACAGCCCTGGAGGTGGGGAGCATGTAGATTAAGGTGGGGGGAAGGGGAGGGTGAGGGAGAAGGAGGCTGTCACACTGAGCACAGAGCCCAGTCACAGACTGCCAGCCCAGGAGACCAGATCCAAACCCTCACCGTCTTTGTAGCCCTGGTATCGTGGCTTACAGGAGTTTGTAAAAGGAATGAAGACAAATAATTAAGCCTCGGGAACAGCCATTTGGAGAAATCAGGGCTTTTCCTGGCGTCCTGGCGTCTGTACCTGGAGAGAGGTTGACATCTTTCCAGATAATCGTTGAGGAGGGGATGGGACAGCAGGTGGCTGTCGGCTACCATTTTCTAAAACCCGCCCTAATTTAGACTAACCGGGGTCGAGCTCCGTGTTACTAAGGCCTGAATTATAGACTGTTAGACGACTTTTTAAAGAGCTTTTAAAATACTCACAGCAACATAGCTGACAAAATAGAATTTGCCTAGTCCAATTTCCTGCTGGCTTCTGGAATGAATGGAAAGTGACAATTTGCAGTCGGCATTTCCATCGCGTGTGAATGAAATGCTCGCGGATGACGGAGGAGTTAAGGCTGCTCCCCTTGGTGGTACCCTACGCACCCGTCCAAGCCCCAGGAGGGCGCCGGGTCCTTCGCCCAGAATGGCCTCGCTGCTTCCACCCCGCTCCTCCCCGGACCCAGATCCAGCGCCTCTGCCCACGTCTTCCCGTCCCCACATCGAGTGCGATTTCTCTGACCTCTCACGGAACTCGACTGAAATCGCCTTTCTACCAGCGATTTCTCGCTGTCTTGTAGGAGTAATAATAACCACTCCCCTTTATCAAGCGCTTACTCTGGACCAGTCACTCTCTGATGCCCGGAAGGCCCTAGATGGCGCCCCAGGGAGCACCCGAATGGGGACGAGGGACTTCCATGCAGCTCTAGTGCTATCCCTGAGCTTCATCCTGTCCCCAGCTCATCCTGTCCCCGGTTTGAAATGTGCCCTAAAGAGCACCTGACGTGCGAGAAGAAGCTCGGCCTCACCGTAATTCGGGAAATGTGAGTCAAAACCACACTGAGATGGAAACAGCCCGAATGTCCATCTGCAGAGGAAGGAACAAAACATGGTCCATCCGTACAGCGGACTGGTCCTTAGCCACAGGAAGGAATGAAGTTCTGACACGCGCTTCGACGTGGATGAACCTTGATAACTTTATGCCGAATGGAAGCAAGGATTCTGAAAGGGCCACATAATATATGGTTCCGTTCACTTGAAATGACCAGAATAGGCAAATCTGGGGAGACAGGAAGCAGATCGATGGTGGCCAGGGCCTGGCCGAGGGCGAAATGGGGAGCGAAGCTTAAAGGGACGAAGTTTTATTTTGGAAAACGTTTTGGAAGTAGACAGAGGTGCGTTCGTGGACGTGCCGCATGCCACAGAACTGTTTACTTGAAAGTGGGTGATTTCGGCCAAACGATGAAGACAGAAAAAAAAGGTCAGTGGTTGCCAGCGAGTGGAGGGCGGAGTGAACAGTCGGAGCCCAGAGGAGTTTCAGGGCGGTGAAGTGAGTCCGTGTGACAGCCATGCTGGATGCATGTCGTCCCACGCTGGCTCAGACCCACTGGCCGTACGACACTAGGGCTGAACCCTAATTTAAACTGCGGGCTCTGGGTGATGATGATGGGTCCGTGCAGGTTCACCCACTGTGACGAGTCCCCGCTCTGGTGGCGGATGTCAATCATTGGGGAGGCTCATGGGAAACTCTAGATCTTCTGCTCAATTTTGCTGCGAACCTAAAACTTCTCTTTAAAAAGTCTTTTTTTAAAAAAATGGTTCACTGTAGGTTTGTGAATTTACCCCAATTTTTAAAAAGTACCCCAAGATACCATTTTTACCCATGGGACTGGCCAGAGTGACTGGGTTGGTCACAGCCCATGTCGGTCGGTGAGGCTGTGGGGTCACAGGCCCTCCCGCACGCAGTTCCCAGGGGTAGGGAGGGCAGCTTCGTGGTCAGAGGACATCTGTCATGGGCCTGAGCCCTTGACCCCGCGGTTCCGCGGCCACAAATACACCAGCCCACCCGAGGGATGGCCCGAGTACACGCACAACTGTTGCAGCATTAAATGCAGTGGCGAAATGCTGGGAACGACCTAAACACCCAGGCGACCAGTTCCATCAAGGGCAGCAATCCACCTGGCGAGATGCCACGTGAAAGAGGCGGCTCTTCACGCTCCGGCTACGTGCGGGAAGCGGGCCGTGGAAGCGCGGGGCTGACACGCCGGCTTCACGCGTGTGAAGAACACACACGCGCATGCACACACGTGACTGCCCATACAGGGTATCTCCTGAAACCTACACCAGAACTAGTAAGAATTCCCTTTGGGGTGAAGGGAGGGGACCCCAAGGCAGCCCCCTCCCGCCGAGTCCTGCCTCCTATCGTCCCCTCCATCGCTGTAGCAGGACTGGTCTGTGTGACCAAGAGAACACAGGAGAAGTAGGTCACTTCTGAGACTGTGCCGTGGGCTGAATTCTGTCTCCTCCCAAATTCATATGTCGACGTCCTAACCCCCGGTGCCTCAGAATGTGACGGTATTTGGAGAAAAGGCCTTTACAGTAGTAATTAAGGTACTACAAAGACATATGGGTGGGCCCTGAACTGATATGACAGGTGTCTCAATCAGAAGAGGAGACTTGGACAGACACACACACACACACACACGGAAAGACCACGCAAGGACCCGGGGGAAGGTGGCCGTCCGACACCTTGACCTCACACTTCCGGCCTCCAGAGCTGTGAAAAAAGACACTTCAGTTGTTTAAGCCACCCAGCCTGTGGTACTTGGTCACGGCAGCCCCCACAAACGAACGCAGGCTGGGTCACAAAGGACACCATGGCTTCCAGTCCGCTCGCTCTCCTGGAGCACTTGGCTTGCTGGAAGCCAGCCCCTTGCCATGTTCGAGGACACTCAAGCCCGTGTGGTGAGGACCTGCGGGCTCCTGCCCACAGCCACACGAGCGAGCCGCCTCGGGGCAGATTCTCCGAGGACTGGAAGTGACCATAGCCCCGGCTGGCAGCTTGACCACAACTTCACGAGACTCGGGGCCAGAGCCTGGCAGCGCAGCTACTCCAAGATATCTGACCCACAGAAACCGTGGGCGATAATGAACAGTCGTTGTTTTGAGGGGCTGGATTTGGGGACAATTTGTTACACAGGAAAAGATAACTATTATAGGGGCTGTACACTTTGGAACCTGTAGAAGGCTGAATAATGGCCCCCCCCAAAATATCCATCCCCTCGTCCTGGCCCTGGCGAATGCAATCTTATGTAGCTAAGGAGATTTGGCCGGGGAGATTAAATTAAGGATCTTGAGATAAGGAGATTATCCTTGCTTTGAAGATAGGGAGGTGGGGTCACAAGGAATACAGTTCTAGAAGCCAGAAAAGGCAGGAAAACAGATTCTCCCCTGGGGCGCTGGAGGGAGGGCAGCCAGAGCCCCCAGCCCAGGGGAACCCACTGCTTTCTGACCTCCAGACCCGTACGCCAGGCTTGTGTAACTTGTCACAGCAGCCACAGGACCAGTACTGCCCTCGCCCCTTTGAGTTTTGTCCCGAGTACGCACACATGACTGGGTCAGGCTTGGCCTGCTTGGCCCCTGGGTCCATCCTCACCTGCTGTGGCCCAGGGCTGGGGCCTGAGCCCTGCTGGCTGGTTCTGGGCTTCCCACCCCCTCAGCGGGCTTCTGACTGGTTTCTGGCTTGGAGGCGCTGGTGGGAAATGGGCAGGCGGGAGTACCCCGAGTTTCTGCCTCTTCCTCTGCCTCGGGCTGCACCCCCACAGTGGCTGTGTCTACTCTGTATGGCCTTGAGGTCATGGTGGCTGCATGTCTGTCCTTTATCCCTCCAGCCTCAGAGGCAGTAGTGACTTCCTATTACTGTTAACCCCCAGGTCCCCCGGCTGGCCCCCCACCCCATCTCCCCAGGCCCCCTGTATCCTCCAGGGCCCAGGCGCCTCCACCTTCTACTGTGCAGTTCCCACATCCGATTCCTGCATCACAAGGGCCAGGTGGGTTGGGGAGGTGAGTGCCCCTTGGTGGCCCACCGCGTGCCCCAAAGGCCAGCCCGGTTTGGCCGCAGTGAGAAGCGCAGGGACGGGGAAAATATGAAATGGCAGAGCATGGGTAAGTGTGCGGGCCCATTTCCGAGCGGCCAGCTGTGGACGGACCAGGCCCCAGAGGCAGGTGTGCGGCCTCCCCGCCCCCGCCCACAATGGCCCCAGCCCCTCCGCCGGCCGGGCTGGCCAGAAGGTCTTCAGCAGAGGCAGACAATTCACTTTCAGAGTGTGAGCAATGCCAGCCCTGTTTTTTGCTTTTAGAGTCTGACATGGGGACAATGCTGGTGGCCATATTTCTCAGAACTCAGATTGAGACAGATGGTCTGCCCAGCGATATTTTCCTGACTTGGCCGTTTACTTATATAAAAAGTCTCACCCGAAGTGTGCTGCCAAGTCGTCTTTGATTGTCCATTTAATGAATCGCCTTTCTGAACGGGATTAAGCCAGGATTTTTGGGAGACGCTCTCTGGCCTGGTTGGGGGAGTTGGGGGCCAGGAAGAGAGGCTACGTGGGAGTCTTTGAGAGGGGTAGTTCTGGGAAGCCAGCGCCTCCCAGCCCTAGGGCAAGAACGTTCAGGACTGCGACTTGGACTTGCAACGTGGCCTGCTGAGCCGGCTGTGAAGAATCAATCGCTCTGGGCTGTGAAGGTGATAAATCATCGCCAGGGGCTCCGGGGAAGGCTCACGGCTCAGCAGCTGGGCTCTCACGCCAAGCCACTGCTCGCAGCGGATCTGGGCAAAGGCGGACGGGGAGCTGGCAGCAGAGCTGGAAGGGGTGTCCCCTGCAGAGGCCCTGTCTGGGGACCGGCACTGGGCTCCTGCTCCCTGTGCCTGGGCAGAGACAAGACAGCGGAGGCCGGGAGGCGGGTCACTCAGCATGCCACCGGGGGCCCCGGCACCACGTAGCATGGCGTCATCTGTGTCCTGAATTCTGGTCACATCTTGAACATTTAACGGGCACTTAGCACTTCGGACATTACCTTCCTTGTCCCCGTGGCACCCTGTGAGGAAGATGCTATTAGCGGTCCCGAATTTTGCAAAGAGGCACAGAGAGAGGCAAGAGACTTGACCAAGGCCACACAGCTATCAAGCCACGTGGACTGTGCCCCAGACTCACCCACCGGGGGGCAGGAGGCTTCGACTGCAGTCCCGGAGTTGGAGGGTCATCTCCAGCGGCATTGGCGCCTCTGCATTTCAGGGCTGCTCTGCATGAGCCGGTGGATGAGACAGGCTAGGGCAGCCCCTGGCGGCGGGCAGGGACTGGCCGCCAGCCTACTCTCCCCTACAAACTTAATTCCCACTCACCTCCTCTGTGAGGCCGCCCTGACCTTCCAGGTGGCCGGTCTGCCTTCCTCTGCACGCTGCGGCCCATTGCACAGGCCACTGTTAAGACGACAAGGCCCTTATAGTGGGAACTCACACCGCACCAGGCACAGCGCTCAACGCCCTGCTTATGTGGCCCATGTAAGGCCAGGACACTCTGAAGTGGGCACAGGGGCAGCACCTCTCCCTAGACCAGGACCGAGGTTCAAGGTCTCACAGCTAGAAAGCAGAGGAGGCAGGATTCGACCCAACCCCCGGACAAACCACACACAGAGCCCTTAACAGGCAGGGCCCAAACTGTGGGTGGGGTGTCTGTCTCCCATCCAGGACAACAAGTTTCAGGGGTCCACTGCAGCTCCCCATTCCGCCCGGCACCCGTGCACGTGGTAAACACCCCAGCGGGAAGGTGTCCGCACACGCAACAGATGGAGCCCACAGCTCTAATGCAGTCTTAACTCACACTCCCACGGGCGGCCGCCGGCAAAAAATAGCCATCTCATCTGAATGGAATTCCAGAAAGAAGAAACAAGGACCCAACTTCGGACAAATGGACATTTTCAAAAGAGGAAGAGACGGCAGCCAGGCCTCCCGCGGGACGCGGCCCCAGCCTGGCTGTCTAGCGTGATTAACCGAAGTGCAGCCCCAGTCGCTATAATAGGGGGTGCGTTATCCATTTTGCCACAAACCATTATTCATGATCCCCGGGTTTCGCTCCTCACCCACGGCCGGCTGGCGAGCCGCTGCTTCTCCTATATTTTAATCAGCTACATTACGGAAAACGTCTCCGGAGAGAATCGTGGCTTCGCTCGGCGTGTCAGCTGCTCGCAGATCAGAATAGGAATGTTCCAAGGTGCATTAACATGGTGTGACACTGTGCGAGTTCATTTATAGAGAAATTAAACATCATTTGGAGCTGAGCGGGGAGGAGAGCGGGAGACCGTCTTGGTTACAGACAATATTTAAATGGCCTCCGGCTTCTGATCCTGGAGAAAATCTTTGTGAGGACTCACGGCGGTCTATGAACGTTTGTCCAGAAGTTCATGGCGGTCTGTGAATGTCTGTCCAGAATTCCCCAATTCGGCATAGGCGCAGACTAAGAAGACTTAGAAAGCAAGATAAAGCCCCACATTAAAAGCATTTACTTAGGACCACGAGGGATGGGGAGCTTGGAGGAGCGGCCCTGGGCGAGCTGGGGGCGAGGGCGGGGGTGGGGCTGGGAGGGCGAAGGGACCAACTAGTCCACACACATTTCTTAAGCTGATCCCACGGGCCAAGCAAGGTGCCGAGGCCACCAAGATGGAGCCACACTGTCTCTGACCTTGAGGGGAAGAGGGTCAGGGGTACGAATGCACCTAACCTTTCAGAGGCTTGGCGGGAGGGAGCTCCACACTCAGCAGGAGGAGATGGCTGAGCACATGACTCTGGACAGATGGTGCCCCCAGTTCCTGTCGGGGGTGTAATTGAATAATTCTGCAGGTGACAGGGAGGAGAAACCCATGAGGCTGAGGACCAGGTCGGGGTGGGCTGCCGCCGGTCTGGCTGGCAGGGAGCTAGCCAGGTGGAGAACCCCGCTCTGGTGAGAGCAGCTGAGCTCAGTTAGGCCTTGGGGGTCTCGAGAGGCTCCAAGGTCAAGGCAGCGTTTAACACTGCAAGTTCGCTTCGGCCTCCGCCGCGGGAGGGGCAGGCGAGGGGTGAGGGCTGCCCGAGCACAGGCTCTGAGGACGCTCTGAGGACGCTGCCGGGCCCCTGCGGGGCTTGAGGGACGGGTGGTGAGAGGGGGCGGGAGTGAGCGGCGGGGCAGGCGGGAGGGGGCCCCGGATAGGGGGCCAGGAGGGCCACGCCGGGGCAATGGGGGTTCTTCAACATGGAGAAGGAAAGCGACGTCCATAATGGTTAGCCAGACCGGGAAGGACTGTCACAGAGAAGCTGGTCCCCAGACGCTGAGTGCCCACCTGGGTCGGGATGACCCCCAGATTGTGACTCCGGGCCAGGGTTCTAGACTCGGATGTCCAGGCAGATCCCAATCCGGCATTCATTTCCTGAGTGTCCGTGGGGCACCGGGCTCGGTGTCAGGCACTGGGTGTCCAGCAGTGGGCGTCTCTCCCCACGGTATAGCTCCAGAGAAGGACACTCGTGATGCCTGGGCTCGTCCACGCTACGGTGAACACTCCCGTTCCTTCTCCTTAGATCAGCGGCTCCTCCTGAAATCTCAGGAGGCATCTGAGGCCCGTGGTCCCCAAGCTGGGAGCCCAGGAGGTCTGTCCTGGCTGCTCATATCACCCGATGTCCCACACCCCGCCAGTGACTGTTTCCTGCTTTGACTGCCAAAGTGTTTCTCAAAACTGTCTTCTGAACTTCCTGTCCCTTCTTATGGCCACGGGCTGGTCCAAACCTGTTCGTACAGAGGGAGAGATGCACACGCACATGCACACACGCACACACACACGCGCGCGCACACACACACGCGCACACATGCACGCACACCCAGTCTAACCACCTCAAATCTCATTAGGGCAACTTTTCAAAACACAAACCTCGTCATGTCACACTGCAGCTTAAAATCCTTCGCAGGCTCTACGACGGATGGAACTGTATCCCCCTCCCGCCCCCCAAAAATTTATATCGTGAAGCCCCAAGCCCCAGTGCAGTGGTATCTGGAGATGGAGCTTGGGGGAGGTGATTGGGTTCAGGTGAGCCTGTGAGACTGGTGCTTTTATGATGAAAGTAAGGCCCTCAAAAGAAAGAAATGACACCAGAATGCTCGTGCGAGCGCGCTGTCTGTCTGTCTGTCTGTCTGTCTCTCTCTCTCTCTCTGAGGACATGGTGAGAAGCTGGCTGTCTGCATGCCAGGAAGAGGGCTCTCACTAGGAGCCAAATCAGCCAGCACCTTTATCTTAGACTTCCCAGCCTCCGGAACTGTGAGCTACAAATGTCTGGTGTTGAAGCCACCCAGTCCAGGGTACTTCGTGACAGCAGCCCGAGCTGACTAATCCGGGCCCCTTATTGCCCATAGGACAAGCCCAAGCTCCTTGCGCAGCCCCCGGAAGCTCCAGTTTTCACACTTTTCCGTGCCTTCTCCTCCCTGCCCCGTCTTGCACACGATAACGTAGAAAATTGTTCAGTTGCTTGCAGATGTCCCCCGGACACTACAGTAGATGGAAGTATTTGCCCGTTTATCATCCCTCCCTGTATCCACGCCTTTTGTGGTGCGCATTTGAGGTTCCTCCCACCGAAGGTGCGCTATACTTCCCTGCTCCTCGACCTCAGCCTTGGCCATGTGACTCGCTTTGGTCGATGGAATGTAAGCAGGTGTGACACGGCAGAGGTGCAAGCCACGTGATGCATGTGAGCTTGCCTCTCGCACTTCTGCCATTGCAGGGACGAGGGCTTCCGAATGAATGAACGTGGAACACAGTTGCTGCAGCCCACCCGCCGACCTGCTGTGAGCCACTAAGTTTTAGGATGCTCGTTACGCAGCATTATCGTGGCAATAGTTGACTGATACAGACACTATACTGTCGTTTCTGTTTTTTGACTTCTCGCCTCCTCTTGCTTTTTCCATGGCCTAGAATGCCCTTCTACACAACTCTCGTCCTTAATATATTTCAAGACTTAGTTTATTGTTACAGGCTGCAAGGGGTCATTTCTGGAAGTGGTGCCATCTTGTCTCTGATCCCGCATTTGGAGAAAAACATGGTGGCAGGTAAGAGGCGGAGAAGGGGCCCTTGGTTTCTCCACGTGCCAGGGCTGAGGTCATTTCTCCTCACTTTCTTCCAGGAAGGAAGGAGAACGTCTCTCACTCTCTGAGGTTCAGGCATGGAAACAAGCCAGGGGCTCTCTAGGCCCACCTGCTATGTGCACCCACCTGGGAGTCTGTGAGATGCCAATGTGTCTGCCTTCCCAGTCACTCTGTCACTTCCCAGCCAGCAGAGCCCCGTGTAGTTGACGTATAAGTAAGACGGGATTACATGCCATTTCGTGCTCTGGAATTTAAACAGCTGCCATCGCCTCCCAGAAAACATTGTACTTAGTAACTAACCGGCCTGTGTTGTAATTTCAGGCTCCTGCTCTTCCCAGCCTTCATTACACGCCCGAGGTTTCTTTGCAAACACGACTACATCTCCGATACGTCTTTGGCAGGCTTGACAATCCCTTCGCCTTCCTTGCCTGGTGGTGATGGAGGCCCTACTTATCCCTGCCCCCCTCAGGAGTCTATAAATAGAGAGATGCGCACGCGCACGCGCGCACACACACACACACGCACCGAACTTTTAATGCTGCAAAACCGCTCAGCTCAAAAAAACTGCGGGCACATATTCCCGGTCTCCAGGATTCTCTCGGCCCCCGTGGCGGCAGCCGGCAGCTGCTGGGTTCCTGTACCAGTTACCTCCTTCCTGCCCCCGTCAGGAACCCACGGAGGGCAGGAGGGCAGGAGGGCCAGACCCTGCCTATGCGACTGCTCCCTGGAATGTGTGCCATTGAGTTTTCCCCTCCCATCAACAACTGTCTCGGGATTATTTCGGCTAGGATACAGACCACCTGTCAGGTGTGGGGGCGTGATACATTACCGTGCAGCGAACATTCGCTGTGTACCCTGTAGGGAGAGCATACATCCCTGACCCACCGATGCTGAGCTTGACCTTGGGACTTGCGTTGATCAGTGAAATGTTCGCAGACCGTTATGAGCAGCGGGCGGAAGTATACTCGTGTGAGTGGGCTTTCCCTACTGTCCACTGCCTCCCCCTAGGATAGAATGCATCCTGAGTAACCCCGGGTCCAGTGAGGATGAGATCACACGGAGCAAGTCTGCACCCCACCCACATCCTGGAGCCGATTCCAGATGAATGGAGACAAGATCAGCCAAATCCTCACTGACCTACAAACGAGTGGGAAATAAATGCTTTTTGTTGTGTGCCATCGAGTTTCGCAGTCGGTGGTTGTGCAGCAAGAATAACTGACTAATTCGAGGGGCAGGCTCCCGCTTCCTCCGCAGTCTCCATAGCTGGTTTTTTGAATGTCCAGTTGGCAGCAGTGGCATTGCTGATCATCCCCAAAGAAGAGCATGAACTTAGAGAGTGGCTTTGCCAGGAATGAAGGTCTCACTGCATGGAGTGAGACTCATTATCTTGCCCCCGCTGGCCAGCAAACAGCCATAGGACACACCCCCTATTACTTACCAATGTGGTCATAAGTAGAGCCAAGCTGGTTTGGCTGCTCACGCCGCTTGCCCAATGCCAGGCTGCAGGCTGGGGCCGCGGCCTCTTTGACAGCACGTGCGAAGCAGCTGAACTGGCCGCAGGAGCAGGCGTCAACCCAGCCCCGCGCAGGGAACGTGCGTGTGGAAACCCCGCCTCCCTGGCGCTCTCCAGTGGCGGGGGTGCTGAAGCGAGGGCGGGTCCCTCTGGAAGGTCTCGCACACCTCAGGCGTTCGGTACTCAGCGGCTCTTCACCCCCCTGGTCCCTCTCTTTTTCCCGGACCGTGTCTTTACCTGATCCCAGCCTCCTCTTCAATGTCTCCGGCTCACCTTATCATGACCCCGATCAATTACCCGGGGCGAGGCGGGGCGGAAATGTTCGTCCAGAGTCAAATCTCCAAATCGCCCAGATAATCAATTTCCGACTAGTGTGCCACAGAGCAGGGGATCGATTTGCTGCCAGCCATTGCTAGGCAACCGGAAGCTTTCGCACCCTTCTCGCGAAGGGAGCTGTGGAGAGTGGACACACCGCGAAGCCAGGGAGCGGACGCCACGCGACGCCGCGGAATCTGAGCACGGGTGGGAGGGGCTTGCCGCTTCCAAGGCTGTAGCGATGTTTCATCCGACACCCTGGCTTGTAGCAAACCACTCGCTTACAAACCCTTTTTCTTGTAGAACATTTCCAATATTTACTCAGAGAGATGCTAGAGTGAGGATTCATGGACCCATCGCCAGGCTTCCTTAATTATCAACCCTTGGTGAATTTGGTCTCATTTTAAACCCCACCCACGGCCCCACCCCCACTACCAGATTACATTCAATCAAATCCTCAACACCATGCACAGGTATGCACAGGCGTCTCTGAAGGGGAAGGGCTCCTGAGGAGCATACACGAAACCCACTCACACTATTATCACGCTTTAAATCAATCAGCCTTAATTTCTTCAAAACACAAACACCCAGCCAGTTCATGTATGCTCCCAAAAGGTGTTGGTTTGTGGTTTTTCCTTTTTTTATAGCTCTTACTTTTTTAATCAGCCTCCGAATAAGTTTCAAATATCGTCCTTGGTTGGTGTGGTTCTTTTAATCTACTGATTTTCCTCACTAGAGGGAGATCATTTGTGCCGTAGAGGTTCCCACGAGCAAAATCTTACGCCCAGGTGCAGTCGACCGCGTTCCTGCCCCCCGCCCCAGCCCCCACCACCGTATTTCCTGTGGTTTCGTGGTTAGACCATGCAGGTTGGGTAGGCTCAGGTGGGACTTGTTGGCGAGACCATGTTCTGAGCAGCCCTTCTGGCGGTCTGTAATGCCTGGTCTCTCTCTCCGCTGGTTGCTCGTTAGGGATTGTCAGCCCTCCGAGTGGACGGAGACATGTACAACACGTACACGTGACGCAAGAATGGTATCTAGACTGTTTCAAGAGCCCTTACAAATCATTGAGGGAAAAGCAGGCCCCCTCCCCCAACTAGTGACACGTTGCTTTTTCTGAATAAAAGATCTCTGATTCCTTTCTCCTCGCACCAAATCTGAACAGGAAACTCAATTGGCAGAAAAGGCTTAGAGCATCTGGAGAGAGTGGGGATGTGGGTGGGGGCGTGTACCAAGTCCCCTGCCTCCCGTTACCCGCGGGAGCGCGCATGTCACGTGATTCCTGGAGAATGAGAAGGGCAACTTTGGAGAAACCAGTCAATTGTCCAAGCCCAACTCACCAAGATTCTTGAGTTAGGGAGGAATTCATCCGATGACAAAGAAAATCAATGTCAATAATTAATCTCACAGATGCTCCTTGTTGCAGGCAGTGATAAGGGGAAGGCATACGGTCCCAGAATTTAGCACATCCACAGAGACCACTCTGGGACAAAATGCATAAACACTAGTAAATTACTTCAAAGCTTCCCTCTTTTTTTAATTAACTGGAATAATTTTGTAAAAATCCCCACTGCTTGTGTCTTAAAATGGAAATCAGTTAAGGATCGAATCCTTATGCGGATGGTGTTTCTGGGGCTCACGCCAGAGGAGCTCGACCCCACGGCGGGGCGGGGACCCGAAGGCCCCAACAGAGCAAAACACAAAACCTCCAGACGTCACTCCAGCCCCAGCAGACGGTAACCAGTGTCGGAAGCATTTAATTAGGCCTCGCATTAGCTCGTGATTTAAAGAGCCCTGTCTCACCTCGGACCTGTGCTGTATGGATCTGCAGACGCACAAGCTTCTGAGGAAGTATAAAAAGCTTTTTGCGAATAATGGGGTTGAGTGTTTCAAGTTCCCAGACCGCCATAAAAGGAAAAGGCCAATCCCTTGGCCCGTTACTCTTCACTGTGCACACATGACAAACTGAGCCTCCAAACGCGATGAATTCCACAGTCTCCAGTCCCCTGGGGGTTCACGGGGCTGTGAGCACAGCTCCCTGGCACCGCTGGGCTGGAGGGACCTCACCCGATAATCTCGTGTGTATTTACGCCTTGGAAATGCTTTTCGGAGCTAATTCACTTGCATTATTATGTTTGGGCCTCACAAAATTCTGTCAAAGGAAACCGTTATTACTCCCCATTTGACAGGCGAGAAAACCACCAGCCGAAATCTGAGGTCAATGGCGAGTGAACGAAGAGGCCAACACAGAAGCCACCTGTCCCCACGCCGAACCTGGCCCTGGCTGCAGCCGGCACGGCACAGCGGGGCGATTCCAAAGGCAAGGACCGCTGTCTTCACCCAGGAATCAGGGCCTGGCACTTATGTCGCTCATTTGGTGGCGGCAAATCCAGAGGTTCACGAGGCGGACCACCCCTTCGTGAGGGCACTCTGTACACCTGCGGGCAGGAGGCCAGCCGCGTCCCAGACAGTGAGCAAGTCTTGCTTGGAGGACAAAGCCAGGTTTCTGGGTCTCTCTCCAGGGAAGTGAGATCTTGCACCTTCAGTAATCATATATAACCCTCGTATATCCACAGGGGTGAGATGTTCTGTGCGTGACCTCTGAGCGTCCCCAGATTCCAGGCCGACCTCTCTACTATGGTGTGCGTAAGAACCACCCCGAGTTTCTTTCGCAAGCACCCATTGATTCGGGAAGTGCGGCCCCAGCCTCTCCCATTTTGCCAATGGAGAGTTTTCCAGCTGAACTGGAAGGCTGTACTCTGTCACCCCTGGGTTTGCAAGGGCTGCTGAGCTGGCAGAGACAGTGACAGAGGAAATGGTTTGGAAAGAAATGCCAGCAGCAGCTGTGGAGAAAGAACCAGCACCGAGAGACACCAGCTTCCCTTGGCTCCTCCAGCGGAGGAGGTTTCACATCCTAAAGCTTTACGATCGCAAGATGCCCACTCGAAGCCTCTGTCCTCTGATTCCTGGGGGCCTCGGAGAAGAGTGACGACTGCCTTAGAGCAAAGTTCCTCTACCTGCCTGCACATCCGTCTGAATCACCTGGGCCGCTTTGGCCCCAAAGCAGGTCAACCGACATTCTGGGGTGAGGTTCTAGCATCAGTGTTTTTAACGTTCCCCCCTAAAATAGGGGACTGGAACACCCAGCCAGAGTTCAGAATCACCCCGTCGAGGGAACACTTGATGCGGTGGGAATTCCCTGGGAGCTTTAAGTGATACTGATGCTGGGACCCGGCTCCAGAGACCGCACCTGAACGGTCCTGGGCGCTGCCCGGGCAGCGGCATCTTTCAAAGCTCCCCAGGCACGTCTCACGTTCAGCCAACGTGGACGTATTGCTCTCAACACTTTTAGCCTTCTGCTTTCAAAGGATAAACTCTGGGTCCCTCTGGCTTTAAGAAAGTCGCCCAATTCTGCGTAGCGTCTGCACATGACGAAACTGACCCTGGACACCTCAGCAACTTGGTAAATTAACGGATAGACTGGACCCCGGGGCGGCTTTATTTCCCTCAAGGGTAACAATAATCCCCAACTCTGGAGCGTGTTTAAATTAAACACCACGTGAACCCATGCATATGGGTTGTCATGTGAACATGACCGTGAGGAAGTATTTATGGATCTCGAATTTCTACTTTCTCATCTGTCAGCGGAGCCCAGTGGCTCTCTCGTGGTTGCTGGATTCGAGGCCCAGATCTCTGACTCCGCCTGAACTGCCTTATGACACACACCAGAGACAGGTCTGGGAAGGGAAGTAGGCTGTGTGGGGGCAGGAGGCGGTGTTCTTTTCTGCACAGAAAGAGCATCAGGGTTTCGGGGGACACCTGACTCACCCAAGGCTGGACCCTCGGGCTGATACCCGAGGCAGGAGTCCCTTGCAGATGGTCCTGCAGAGGTCATGAATCATGAGATCAATCTTCAGCACTTGAGCAGGCTAGTCGGGAAGGCAGGGGTTTACCTTCAAGGCCAGACCACCTGGGGTGAATGCTGGGCAGAGGCGGGCCCCTCTGGAGGCTGATGGCCCACGCTTATCCACCTCTCGTGATACCTGGAACTCATCACCTGGCTCTTGCCTAGAATCTGGTCCTGGGTGACTTTGTCTTTTTGGATCATACATGGAGCCAATATGAAGACTGAAAAGAGTAAGAATCTTTGTGTAGAAGGATTTCAGAGTCACCGGGATTCACCTTCCACTTGCCCTTTCTGTGGAAGCTACTGGAGGATGTGCTCCAGCAAAATGAGGATGTAAACCAAGTTAAACAGAAACATAGGCTCCAAGTAACAGGAGCTCCAGCCCCAGGAAGATAGTGAGAGGAAGACCCAGAATGCTAGAGAAGGGAAGGATGGTGGAAAGAATGGCTCCAGATCAGAGCGAAGAGAGAAGTCTCCAAGAAAATATGTATTTTTTTACTCTCCTTTTAAAAAACGTACGAGGTAGAGGGCAGGACTTCGAGGGATCAGATGGGAGAGAGAAAGGACTTTGGGATGGGAAGGGGCAGAAAAGACTGAGAGAGAGGCAGTGCAGGGTGTGTTTAGGGCTTGGAGAGCGGACTTTGAGCGGCGAGCTGGGATGGGAAGGCTTCAGCCAGAGCTAGAGGAGGCTGTTGTTCAAACCCATCGGCCGAGAAGCTGGTGAGCACAGCAGCTTCCCGGCACAGTGGCAGTGGCCCACAGCACCCAGGGCAGAAACAGAAACTTCCAGCTCCGCTTTCAAGGTCAAAAGGTCACAAAGCAGAGTCAGGCAGAGATCACAGCTCTGCAAGCCAGCGGAAGGGTAGTGTCACCTCTCTGACACTTCCCTGGGTGGTGGCCTGGATTTTACCCAGCTGTGCCAGAATCTCCAGCACATTCAGCCTGGCCAATCTCCGGTCTCCCCCTTTCCTCCCAGGGATCACCCCTCTTCCACCTTTGCTCAGTCACCAGAAAAGCACAGCCAGCCCCACTTAGGATGAGGAGAGCAACTGTCAGTCGGCAAATCACTGCTTCAATCATGACTCAGCGGAGCTGATTACAGGTGACCAGGAGCCTGGAGGTTTGGTCGTGACAGCCTCTGAATTTTTTTATTAATCCTGGAGAGTCTTGTCACATTATCTCCAACTGGTATAGGTGCATGTGCATGTGTGTGTGTGTGTCTGTGTCTGTGTGTGTGTGCATATCTGTATGTCAGTGTGTGCATGTGTCGTGTGTCTGTGTCTGTGTATGCATGTCTGTATGTCGTGTATGCTGTCTGTCTGTGTGCAGCAATGCATGTGTGTACATCTGTGTCGAATGTGCATGTGTGTGTGTCTGTGTCCGTGTGCATGTGTCTGTGTGTGCACGTCTGTGTCAGTGTGTGCGCGCGCACGCGTGTGTGTGTGTATATGTTCATGTGTCTGTGTGGATACGTCTGTGTATGTGCACATGCGTGTGTATTCACAAGCCCTGGGCCACAGGCCCAGGAATCCAATATCAGGGACAAGATCAAGTTTCACCTCAGGAGGCTTAGGGCAGACAAGTTCCACCCTGGCCACCAGCCAAGCATCCGGTGGACGGTCAGAAGCCATGCCGCGCACGCTCACCATGCAGAGCTGCACACGCACACACACGCTCTCTCCTTCTTACACACACACTCACAAACTCGGTTAGCCATTGTGTGGCAGCAGCTCTGAGAGCCCCAGCAGACAGGCCTCAACTCTGAGCAGACGCTCGGGCCCAAGCCCTCCTGTGGGCCCCCAGAGGCTGCTGCCCTCAGGGAGCCTCCGGGTAGCAAGCCGAGAGGCTGGTCCGAGCCAGCCAAAGCCCCTGCCACCTGCCTCCCGCCTCCCAGCCCCCTGGACCCTGCACAGCTTCAAAGTCCTCTGCAGGAAGCCAGGCCTCCTGCCTTCAAGCCTGTCCTGAGGCCGGGCTGAGAACCTTCCATGCCTGCTCCTCAGCTCTGCTCGCGCCTCCCAGGTTCGGAGCCATCTGCTCCGCCTGAAACATCGCCCCTCACCCTGGAAGAAAATGATCTTTTTCTTTCACAGGCTGCACAGGGAGCTGCTAACGGTGTCCAGAGCTCCCCCTTGTGGCAAAGCTAAGCAGGCACAGCATCTGGACACCTGGGGTTCAGGTGCCTTCCTGCCACCTGCAAGGGGAGGGGGAGGCAGGGAATCTGAGCACGCGGCCCGTCCCCCACCCCCTGCTGGCCCTCTTCCTCCCCTTCGAGTCCTGGACGTTGTGGAGGAAACCTGTATTTAGGTGCTTTTCACCGGGCAGAGCCCCTTGCATACCTGGAAACGAGACCTTCCCTGGGACTGAAGTCTTCCTCAGGTGTCACCTCGGACTCCATCCAGGTGCTATTTTATACCTTTCATAGCCACAGTCTGCTGAGAGCACTCCGAAGCCCTCTGTGCAGAATATCAGGTGTTGGGGCTGGGGGAATTCTCACGCCATTCTGGGACAATTGCCCGGGACAGGAAAGAGCTGTGTCCCGCCCGGGGCCCTCCCAGCCTCGCCCCCATCCCCCGCACCCACCTGCTCACTGGCACATGCTCCAAGCCTGAGGAAGAGCAGAAAGAAATATTCTTCCTTCAAAATCACCTGATTATAAGCAGAAATCATTATAATGAGAGCAAACGCCTGTACATGCAGCAATTCCCGTTCTAAGTCTTTTAGATGCATTAACTCATTTAATCCTCCTAATATTTTCAATGTAGAAAATTTGTACAATACAAAATTACAAGGACGCAAAATAGAGCTCATAGCCCCATTGTGTATTTTCTCCGGTTCTTCATCTGTGCGTACGGATTCTTATCCAAATAGTGATCATACCATCTGTTCTATTGAACATTATCTCGTGACCCCAGGTCATTAGCCTTGGAAAATCAAGCCTTTATGGCTGCATCGTATTGCATCTGCTGAGTGTACCTCTCCCGCTAAGTGTGGGAGCCTGTGTGGTGCCAACTCGAGCCCTTCTGTCTGCTCATATATCAACCTGGGGGTGCAAGAGCAGTGACATTCTCCCAAAACCTCATCCATGAGTATCTCAGATGTGTGTGTTTACATGCATGTGCAGACACGTGTGAACATGCGTGTGCACCCCCATGCCTAGACTTCCTAGGAATTTGTCCAAAAGAACTAAAAACAGGTAGTCAAACAAATACATGCGTGTGGATGTTCAATCGGCATTATTCACAACAGCCTAAAGGCAGAGACGACCAAAGTGTCCATCAACAGAGGAGCAGACAAGCAGACTCTGGTCTCTCCAGACGGTGGAATGTGACTTGGCGATAAAAAGGGGTGAAGCGCTGACGCACGCCACAGCTTGGGGAACCCCGAAAACGTTACTGTGAGTGAAAGAAGCCAGACACAAAGTCCGCATACGGCACGATTCCACTCATGTGAAATGGGAAAATACGCAGAGAAAGGGAGCCTGGCGGTCGGGGGGTGGGGGTGAACAGGGAGGGGCACTTCTCCAGAGGCACGATGAAAATGTTTTAGGCTGGATAGAGGTGCATAACCTGTGGAGGCCCCGTGCCACTGAATTGCTCACTTTAAAATGGATTATTTTGCTCTTCTAGATAAGTTATACCTCAATTAATCTTGACCGTTCAACTAGAGCTGACTCCATGATACCCTTGTGGTCAAATTGTTTCTTCCTGCTTTGCGGCCCACTTCTGGGAGCCCTGCAGCCAAGGGTCCGACCGTGCACGTGGCAGGCGCCCAAGGCCACCGTCCGGTTCTCCCTCCCCTTCCTGGCTATGTTCCGGGACCTGTGTTTGTCAGAGAAAGGACGTCACCCACGATGTAGGATCTGAGGGCTTCGGACCTTATTTTTTATTTTTAGACCACATCCAAAAGAAACAAAAGGCCCGGCGGCCCGCAGGCGACCTTTGGACGGTGGCCAAGTGCGGCTGAGACTCTGCCATGCGGCTCAGGGAGCACCGGAAGGCAAGCCGGAGAAGCCGCCGCCGCCTCAACGCCAATCCAGAGGCCAAAGGCTTATTTTTCTCCTTAGGCCAGCCAGGGAGCATGAATCCCTTTTAATTCTCCTCAAAGATTAAAGTAGTCTTTCCATGTGATTAGTTAGGAAGAAATTAATTAGTGAGAAGCGGGCCCTCTCCCTCCACCCCGCCCCCCATCTCCCAGGAGCTTGGAAAACCTTGGAGAGTCCCCATTGCCGGCCACCCTCCCCTTGAATCTCCTAATAACTCAGGGGCATCTGTTATGGGGAGGCCTTAAAGCTCCGTTTGGTTCGATCGATCGCTGCACACCGCAGGAGCACGATGCTCTTAGTTCGCCTGTCAAATGGTCCCTGGGGCTCGTCTCTCTGACCTTGAAGCTGGGGTGCAAGCGGAAAGGTTCGCGTTCTCCCCCACTCTCGCGTGCCCGCATCTGCACCTGACGTCATCACCAGCCCCATCCATGAGAAGCTTCGTGAAGCCCCAGAGTGAGCGGCGTTGGGGCGCATGCATCTCCATCTTCATTCTGGCACCTGTGCCCCTGTTTGAGCCATTGCTTATGGGTATATCGGATTGGGTACTTCTAGCTGCCGTGACAAAGACCCTGAATCAATAGGGGTGTTGCTATCTCTGGAGCAGAAGCAGGGCAGGGGCAGGGAGCAAGCCGATATCAGCTGATCACCTGTGTCCCAAGGACCCAGCTTTTTTCTCTGCTGAGTCACGTGCTCATTCCCGGACCAACCACTGGCCACGGAAATAGGATTACCTGGGCGGATTGACCGGCGGTTCTCAAA
>NW_024355990.1:3687356-3698864 GCF_902729225.1 Pteropus medius | reverse complement strand
CCCCAAGGGAACTTCTGAGAGGCTCCTGAGTGCATCAAACCATCGGGCTCCCAGCCCGTCCTCACCGCGTGTTGACCCTTTGGTCCCCTTTCCCAGGCTCCTCATGAGCACAGGTGGCTCCAGCGCCCTCCCATCTCCTGCCGTGGGTCTTCGGGGTCTCCCCCAGCTCCCCTGTCCATCCCCGCCCGTTAGCTTCCATCCAGGCTCGGTCTTTACTGCCATCTAGTGGCCCCCTGACCCACCGCAGGGAGGAGCGTTCCAGAACTAAGACCAGAATTCTACCTGCCCTTAAGGTGATGCTGTGGAGTTTAGGTTGGCGGGGCCTCAGACTCCACGCTGGGCAAACCCAGGTGCCAGCAGGAGGTTTGGTGTGCCCCTGGGGTGTGGCCGGATACCCTGCCAAGGACCTGGACTTGGGGGCACTTGCTGTCCTGTCTGCGGAAGGCTTTCTAACCTCGGGCGGGGGTGGGGTGGGCTCAGCGGTGCCTGTGGCATCCAGCTTCACCCCTCCGCCCACCAGTGAGGCCAAGGAGAGAGAAGGCTGCGGAAGGGGCAGGGTCGGCCTCACCCGGGGAAGGAAGAGGTCACAGAGGAGGGGCTTTGAGGGGGTTTGCGCCATGGCGGGAGAGGGCTGACTGACGGAGGGGCCAGCCACCTGCCACCAGCCACAGTCACATGGGCAGCTGCGTCCAGCGTGTTTGGGGGTCCGCACAAATGAGCTCCAGCCCCTCAGCCAAGTGGAAACTCCTGTCGTCCGCCATGGGCTCAGAGATGCTGTCACTGCCAAATTGGTCCAGGCAGGCTTCTGAGAGACAAGTGACCAGACAGTTGTTCTGAGTGTCAAGAAATATTGTGGAAAAGCCAGGCTTTCTTGGGTCAAGTGGTCAGCCTTTTAGTATGTTAAGGAAGTGTTTTGTCCAGCTTGGTCCCCGGGCCTCGGTCTCAGGGAACGATGACAGCCTGGCAGTCAGAGATATGCTGACCAGAGGAAGGTGTTTGCGACGTCCAGTGTCCCCAGGATGCAGGAGCGGGGCCCGATGGTCCGGCAGAGCTGGTGCCTACGAGAGCCAGGCAGGCAGGCTGCGCGTTAGGCTGAGCCCTCCGTGTCCAGCAAGGGGTGGGCCCGCAGCCAACCTCCCCCCGCCCCGCCACCCCGTGCAGTCACACAAGGCTCTAACGACATGCTGCTTTAAAAGTGCCCGATCTGTGAAAATGTCCCAGGCCAATTAAGCACACAGCATCGGAGAAGCCAAGTGGCTTGGAAAAACACACTCACGGCCCAACAATACGAGAGGGAGCCAGGGACACGCAAGACAGGGCCCCGGCGGCAAGCCACACCCTTCCTCCCACAGTCGTCTCATGGAATTGTTAAAACAAGACCAAAAAAAAAAAAGCGTCGAAGCTTTGACATTAAACACTTTTCGAAAATGGGCGCACGCCCTCCGAGCCCGCGCTTTAAGGGCGGCTTGGGTTTAACATTCTGGGTTTTCTCAGCGGAAAACAAGGTCTCCAGTCGACGGGGCACAGAGACGAGTGGGACACGTGGTTAACACTTACAGAGCAGGTTCCCTTCCGTCTTAGAACAGCCTTCAAGATGCATTATTTATTTTCGTCTGGAGCGTGGTTCCAATTTGGGGAAGAAAAGAGCCTTTTCATCTCTCCCCTTCCTTACTCTTTCCTCTTCCTCTGCCCCGAGGGAAGTTTGGGGGAAGAATGGGCTGCCATCAAAACGTGCCGACGGCCGGATAAACCCCTTTCCACTCCCCGCGTGGCCCCAGTACCAGCCACCACGGTATTATGCAGACCCGGAGCAGGGGACATGGCGGTTTGACAGGAAGCAGGTGGGAGGCACACGGCAAAGGGCCTGTTTGTCACCTGCTGCCCCATGCCTCCCAGCTCCCCGAGCCAGGTCGCGAGGGGCGGGGGCGCAGCTCAGGGTCTCCGGTGCGCTCTGTCCGCACGCGACCCCGTGTACCCCAACCCCGCGCAGACACCGCCGGCTCCCTCGACGCCCAGGGCTGCGTGCGTGTTCTCACTCGTTCGCCCATCCCGAACGTGGTTGCAGAGCCAGCCCGGCCCATCCCGAACGTGGTTGCAGAGCCAGCCCGGCCGTCTGCCTAAGAATCCGCTTCCCTCTAAACCCCGCAGTGCGGATCCGAGGCCCTGGCGGCCGGATCCGCCCTCTCCTCTCTCATCTCTGGCCCTCGACCTAGAATAAAGGAGATTTCCAGAACAACTTGACAGGTGGTCGTGGGAGGCGGGTCGGTCTGGGGCGGTCAGCCTCAGGACGGTCTGAACTCAGGGACCTTGGAGACCGCCCCGGCCATTGCGGGGGGCCCGAGTCAGGCCACAGTACATGGAGAAGTGATTCTCAAACTTCGGCCTCTGTGTTGCAACGCGGAGTAAACGTGTAGGGGACCAGGACCTGCGATGCCTCTGGAAGCGTTACTGCTGCCCTCGCCCCTTCCTGTCCTCGTTCCTTCAGAAATACCTGTGGTACCACTCTGCACCGGGCCCTGCTCCACTTTCTCAGGGTAGAACCATTAAAAAAAAAAAAAATCTTCCCCATCCTCACGGAACCCAAGCTCCAGAGGGGCGAGCAGATGGTAGACAAAAAAATGTAAACTGATTCCACCTGAGCCATCAGCAAGGCGTGGCCACTGGGTGAGAAGTGTGTCCTGCCTGCCGGCGTCAAGCAAAGAAAGACAGGGTCTCTCTGGGGCTGGTGCCGCATCATGCCTCACCCCTTCCCCCTCACTCCAGTGGGTTGTGCCTCATTCCGCCCGGGGTCACACGACTGTCCTGCATCATTACTCTGGGAATCCTCAGGTAGAGCCAGAATGTCAGTGTGACAATGGTTGACGTGTGACAGTCTCCAGGAGGCTCGCAGTAGCCGACGTTGAAAGGGACCCCTGATCGCCACCTTGTAACACCACCCCCCCTTGCTGGGCGCTTATGCAGAGAGAGCAGACGGTGTCTGTCTAGGGAACATGCGTCTGGGTTCACGGGTCCTCGGCCGCCCGGTCTCCCCTGTCCTCTGTCTGCCTTTCCAGCAGGTGGGAGAGAGATGGCTCGTACGGGAATGTGGGGGGGGCAAGCACTCTGCTCCCTCCCAACCACGACCGACGGATGATGGGTGGCAGGAACCTGGTCAGAAGGACAAACGGGTGACGGGTCACTGTGCTCAGCTGTCCTGGGCACAGGCGCTGCAGGGTTACGCAGCTCCGCCTTTGCGCCCGAGCGCTGACACCCACCGACGTCCCTGTGGCAGCCTGGAAAACGAGAACCTCTAGAGAGACAAAAACTGGACTTTAAATTATTTTATCTCGAGTCCTTCCTTCTCTCCCTCTCTCTCCCTCTCTCTCTCTCCCTCTCTCTCTCTCTTCTCTCTCTTCCCTCTCTCTCTCTCTTTTCTCTGTCTTCTCCCACCCCCATCTGTCAGTCTCTCACTTTTTCTGTCTCTGTCTCTCTCTGCAGTATTAATGTCATAATAATATGGAAGAAGATATAACTCGTGTCCTTGTAGTGAACCCGGATGATCTCAAGACCTGCTCTTGGACACCCCTGGGGCACTAACACCTGCTGGCCGTGGGCGTTTACTGCTGCGTGACACTCCCGAGCTGAGGATGCGCCCCAGCGAACCTGGCTCACTCGTAAACCTTGACAAGTCGGCCGTGCTGGCATGTTGCTATTTTCTGATCGGGAGGTGGGTCCACATGGGAATTATTTTGCTCCAACCAGCTGGTGCCCATGGGTCCCTAAAGTCCACGGCCCTGGAGGAAGGGTCCAGACCGCCATCATCCTCCGACCCGTCACGGGCCACTGGAAGCCAGTCGACAAATGCATGCCCGCTACAGATTCATGGTCCTTTGGGAGAGGGGGTGCAGTGTAGTGTCGGGGCTCCGCTCTGCTCCAGGGTGGGCATTAGGGAGACTTCCTGCAGTAGGGCCCAGAGCACCCACACCCAGTGGTCTCACCACACGATCCCCAACCCCCAACACTGCCCACCCAGGAAGCCTTTTAACCTCTTCGCCTGAAGCAAGGCGTGTACCGTTGGGTCCTCAGCCACGGCTTCTCTCTTGTGGAGTCAAAGCACAAGGAGAGGGAAGATTAACTGACAGATCGGCCTCTCCCAGGCACCTGCACTGCTGGGAGCTTCCTGAATGTTCTCTCCTCATCTTCAGATCAGCCCCAGGAGACAGGACTTGTTTGTAGTTTGTGAAGGAGGAAATGCAGACTCTCAGGGAGGGTAGTTAACCGGGTTGAGGTCACCTGGCTAGGCTAGGACCCAGGCAGGACCCCAAAGCCCACGCTCTTGCTTCTCACCAAATGCAGGTGAGAGCCTGGTGCAGCAGAAGCAACGCTAGCTGGGAAGTGGGGGGAGGGGGGTAGGGGGTCTCGCATGCCATATGGCCAAACTGCCTGCTACGCGACCCTCCAATGCCTCTCTCAGCTCTGCCGCCAGCCTTCTGCCTTGGGGACTCGCCCTCCTGTTTCTCCTTCTATCCTAGGCTGTGCCCCTGAACTTAGTACTTGACACCTGCTCTTCTCTTTCTGCTACTTTCCTTGGAAAATGCCTCCCCCCACCCCCACCCCACTCCCCTGCACCATTGTCTCTGCGAGAACCGCCCTCCCTCGGGACTTTGTCCTGTCCTCTCTCCCGCATCTCCAGCATCTGCTCAGCCCTGCGAGGCTCCCATGGGTGGATCACTCGCTCGAACGTTATGTGACACGTGACGTGGAGCGGGAAAGCTGGCAAATGCTGTATTACACGATTCGGGGAACACGGGTTTGTTTCAAAACCATGCCTCCTCCCTCCCTCCTTACATCAAAATTAATTCCAGCTGGACCACAGACAGGGCTGTGAAAAACGAAACCACTGAAGTACTAGAAGAAAACCTGGATGGATATTTTTAGGTTATCGAACTTGAGAAAGTTTTCTGAGTGTGGCGGGGAGGGACCCAAGTCAACAAATTTAGGAATACGAGAATGTCTGTATTTTTTGTGGCCTTGTTCATTTCGAGCAGGCCGGAGGGGCCTCAACTCCGTGAGTTAGGGGGTGCGCCCCGTGAGTTAAACCGTACTGGTGGAGAAGATAAAGTTCGAACTAAGCCTCAAATGATGCTTGGGGGTTTTAAAGGTGAAACGCAGAGAAACAGCCCAGGAAAGAAGCACATATTTGGTTCGCTTGAGCTCAGAACTCTTTTTCGCTGTGTTTCCATGGTTTTATAACCACGTGGAGGAAAAGCACCTCCTTAGCAGTAAGGAAATCGCGGTTTCCCCTCTTCGGGGGTGTTTGTGGCGTAAACGGTGCACGCTCACCTGAGTGTGCTCTCGCAGACGGCCATTCACCCGTGATCTTCTGTCTCTCTTTCTGTCTCTCTCCCTTCTTCCCTCTTCCTTCGGCAAAAAGGTGCCACCAGCTCGTAAGGCTTCTCCACGGGCAGGGAAGCAAGGGAACGCGTGAGGATGGCGATCAGACTTTAACTGCTCTGCTGAGCAGTCTGACTCGAGGCTCTACACGTAAAATGCTTTTCTATTTTCTCCAACCAGTGCCTTCAGCCGCATGCATGTCAAATTCTGCTTTTTGTCTCCTACTGACATTTCAGGCAGGTCCCACTGGGTTCTGATCACTCTCAGAGATTAGAAATCCTTCTCCTTTTAAACCACTGCCTCATGTCTGGGTCAAAGCTCTCGGGTCCCAGAGATGGTGGTGCAGTTGCCCAGGAAGAAAGGATAACATATCTACTTGTCTAGCTGTCGCCAGCTGCTCTGGCCGGGTTCCCGCCCTCACGATGCTCCAGGCGGGCAGCAGACGTCAGCATGTAGGTTGCATACACACCGTACTCCAGAGGACCCGGCCGAGCTCCCCTGGGCCCACCTTCTTCATGCCCGTCTGTGCTGAGCGCGGGAACGGGGAAGACCACAGACTCTACAATTCCGCAAGGACCCGGCTGGGTGTGAGCCGCCTGTGGCCTCTCCTTGCAAGCACCCCGCTCTCTGAGAGCTCCCCCCTCGGAGACCCCGCTCATTTGTTCTGCGTAGGAGGGAAAGGTCCCTCTCTTGGCTGAGGCATTGGGGAGAACACCTCTCCCTGCCTCTAGGAGAACAGCATCAGGATAGATTAAACACTCATAACCGAAGCAATTCCTATGCATTATTTCATTTACCCCGAAGCATTCTGCTGTTACCTCCATCTTATGATGAAAATGTTAAGATTCAGGGGGGCTCAGATTTCGACCACTGTGAGCCAAATCTAGCCCACCGCCTGTTTTTCTACGGTCCAAAACTAAGAATGATTTTTACATTTTTAAATGGTCAAAAAAAAAAAAATTCAAAAGAGGACTGTTTTGTGACATGAGAGAACAATGAGAAATTTTAGTGTCCGTAAATAAAGTTTTATTGGTACAGCCGAGCTCATTTGCGGCCATTTCTGTTCTATAAAAGCAGAGGCGGCCAGTCTCAAAAGAGACTTTGCTGCCCGCGAGGCCTAAATTATTTACTATCTGGTTCTTTAAAGAAAAGGTTTGCTGAACCCCGTTTACGTTTCTCACTCTCTGGGGCAGCTGGAGAGTGGGTGCAGGGGGGCTCCATGTGCACCGTTCTGGGGCCAGCAGCCACTGGGACATGCTCTTCTCACGGCAGATGGAGAGAGAACAAGCAGAAGCAGGCGACACCTCTGAAAGCCTGGGCCGGGGCCAGGCTCACGGTCGCTTCCTCCCACTTCCCACGTACTGTGCTCATTCTAAGAGGAGGGACTACAAGTCGCACGCCCAAGGGCAACGATTTCTACCTCTCACACGGGCAGTGAGTCGAGAATTGCAAGCAGAGATCTCATCGGCCACAGTCGGGCACCCAGAATTTGCAGTCGGGGCTCTCTGTGTGCTTGTCCCTTCACCACACTGACTTTCGTCCTGGGCAAATGATCATAGGTGCGATAAAGACAAAAGAATGGGAAACCATGGGCGGGGGAGGGGAATGCAGGAAGATTTTCCCATCATCCTCTACCTACAAAGGCGAGCCCCGAGCACGCCGGGCGCCATCCAGCTCATCGCCATCTCTAGTAACCGAAACTCCCGGCAAACTGCAAACAACATCACAATGCCTTCTGAAGACCCTGGGGAAGCTTCAGCAAGTGCTTACAAGAGCACCATTCATCAGGAAGGCCATTGTCCGTAGCTGAATGACTACGGGCTGGATGTTGAAAACTTCCAAAGACCATCATTTCAATTACCCAGCAGGCATTCTCCGAGCGGGCTTCTTTCGGGATCAGAATGTAAATAAGTCGTGCGTGCGTGTCTGGAAGCCCTTACAAATGCGAAGAAAGAGAAGAGAGAAGAAAACTTCCCAATCCCCCTCCTCCTGTTTTTTGCGAAGGCGCAGACCCTCTGCAGGCGAAGCGGGAAGCCTCACGGTGTTTGTCTGCGGAGCGAGCCCAAGGCGGGGAGCCGCCCGGGAGCCGATGATGAATAAATAAATGCCCGGGCATGACCGCAGCCCCACGAGCCTCCCGCCGGCCCCGGTCGATGCTCCATGTCATCATGGAATCGGACACTCGCCAAGAAGTCCACGGGAGGGAGAAAGAATTTATAAAACATGTACGCGCTCCTCGCTCTGCAGCTGCTGCTTTGAAAGGAAGATGCGAGAAGAAAAGAAACGTAGCAAATGATACAGGGGTGCTGACGGGCTGCAGAACGTGGCGAGACGGGGAGATTTGGAGATTTTTTTTGAGCTCTGCCGAAAATCAAAAGAGCTGCGGAACAGTGGCCACGGAGGGGCTTTGAATAACCACATGTCGGAAATATTGATGTCTTCTGGGTTCCAACCCCTACGATTCTCGTCTCTGTGAATGATGTTCCAGATAAAACCAAATTCTTCTGGGCAACTGACTGTCTTTACTTACATATGCAGAGGAATAAAGACTACTGTTTTTATTTGAGAACTCGTTCGTACCGGGCACAAAATGTTTCCGTGTAGCCTCACCTATGAGATGAGCGTTAACTCTGCCCACCCTGCACGGAAAGGGTCGGTGACCTGCCTACGGCAGCCCAGCTCATCGGTCAGTAACTAGCTTACCAAGTCACCTCCCTGAGAGCTGGTACTTCTGGTACAGACTCCCAGAACCAGGCAACCCCTGGGGAGGGCTGCACCCCTCAGTCCACTGAGGGTACACTAAGCTCTCTCTGCCCATCTCCAAGCTTGGACAGTTCCTCCCGACAGGGGACTGTCTCCCTCCATTCACACCTGCAGGACCGTCTGGAACCCCTCGATCTACCACACTAGAATGACTCGGCGGGGAGGGGGGTGCTTCTAAACATCCTGATCCCAGGCCAAACCCCAGGCCCTTAAAATCAGGATTTCTGTGGGTGGTGCGTGGCGTCAGGCTCTTTAAAACTCCAGATGATTCAAATGAGAACCGAGGCTCTGAGGACATTCCAGCAGGAGCTATCAGCTGCTGCCCACCCTCTCAACCTGGTTCCCTGCCCCCTCTTTGGGCCTCAGGGGGCTGCCCCTCTCGGCTCCTGAAACTTCCCTGTTCTGCAGAAGGGGCTGAGAGGGGGCGGCCCAGGACACCTCCCCTTCCAAAACCCCCTCCCTGAGGGGGGCAGTCCCAGGAGAGGGCATCTTCAGAAAGTGTTTTGTTCCAAGACAGAAAGAACCCACAACTTGAGAGCAGCAAAGGAGAAGAAATCTATCATCCTCAGGAAATTGGTTCCTGCTGCCCTGCAGAGTGACAGTGATCACAGAGGCCCTGCACATGCCGGCTAAATAAATAGGTTTAATAGTAATGCGCCAGCAGCTGCTGGGACACTCGTAAGCGGGCTATGGGGTTGTTGTATTTGTGCTCCCACAAGGGCACAAATCCGGTCATGTGAGGGCTCCCAGACTCCCCTGCCTGACTCCTTTACAGGAAGCGGAATAGAGCAGGCCTGCCTTCAGCCTCCAGACAGTTTTTAGCCTGGGGAAGATCTGAAGTCAGCTAGCTGTCCAGGCCCAGTCCCACCCTGGGAAGCAGGCTGGGGAGATAGCCTGAGAGGATGGGCTGGCCATGATGGGAACTGGCCAGCTTTCCTGGGGGCCAGAACCCTAAGCAAGCTGACCAGAAGGCTGAGGGGTTGCAATGGCTGGTTTGGATGACCTTGAGGACATCGTTGATTTCCTAAGACCATGGGGGCAATCAGGGCGTTGAAGGAAGGTGACCAGCGTCTGTGGAGTAACCTTAGGTAAGTCTGAGCCTCTAAAAAGTTAAGCACAATAATACCTAGTTCCTGGGGTTATGCTGCAGGTTAAGTGACACGTGTACAGGAAAGCCACCAGCACAGAGCCAGGCCCCGGCCAGCACATTTGCCTCCCTCCCTCCCTGCACGCCAGGTAGAGTCAGGACATGGGCCTTGGCTAGCCACTGGGGCCCACGCGTGCACCTTCCATGGTGGCAGCCACAAGCCCCATGTGACTGACCACTGAGCACTTGACTAGGGCTGGTGCAAACAGGATTGTCCCTAGATGTAAAGCACACACTGGATCTCAAAGACTCGGTAAAAAAAAAACAAAAACGTAAAATCTCCCATTTATAATGTGTATATAGTTACATGCTGAAATGATAATACTTTTGACATATTGAGTTAAATAAAATGTTTTTGAAATTCACGTCATCTGTTTCTTTTAACTCTTTTAATGTGGCTCCCAGGAAACCCGAAATCACACACATGGCTTGCATTATATCTCTACCAGACACTCTAGACAGGATCAAAGGGATGAAAGGGAGGCCGGCTGGAAGCCAAGTGCAGGCTCCCACAGGGCAACGTGAGGGCTGGTGGCGTCCCGTGAGCTCATGGAGTTGAGGCCTTTTCTCAGCTGCAAAATGCAGCAACTAGCTTACCAAGTCACCTCGCTGAGAGCTGGCACTTGTGGGCTGGCAATTGTGGCGTGGCTTCTAGGTGCTTTACATATTAATCTTCACTTGAGACAGGGAAAGAGGGAGGGAGGGAGGGAGGACAGAATGTCCATGGAAGCTGAGGCCAGCTGAGCAATCACACACCTGAGTATATTCTGAGAAGTGCGTATATGATTCAGCCCCTAGGAGGGAACATTTTCGTGGGGCAGATAAACATGCCAGGTGCTCTATATGCACTATCTTATTTCATCCCTACAACAGCCGAATGAAGCAGGGAGGGTTACTGTCACCTCCTATCTGCAGATAAGATTACTAAGGCCCAGAAGTGAGGGCTACAGAGCTGGCAAAGTGGCAGAGCCAGAATCAGAACCCAGAGTGGATGCTCTCAACCCTACGCGCCAGCCAAGCCCCTCTCCAGAGTATTCCGAGCAGGGTTTAACAAAACAAAACAAAACAGGCTGCCCAATTACGTTTGAGTTTCGGATCCACAATGAATAACTTATTTTAGTATCACTATGTCGCAAATACTGCATGGGACATACTTATACTTAAAACTATTTGTTAGCGATCTGAAATTCAAGTTTAACTGGATGTTCTGTAATTTACCTGGCGATCCTAACTGCAAGATAAAGCCACAATACCCCATTTGCATGGGCCCTGCAAGGGGCTGAGAAGCTTCCGGCATGATGAGACGTGCGGGGTGAGGGCCAGGACGTTCTGAGTCTCCGTGGCTTGGGAGCCCATTTCTGACAACAGGCATATCAGTCCCCAGGGCTTTCCTTGCACCACAGGTACTGCAAACATGGAGAACAGTGGGTGTGGCGCAACAGGGAGTGGAGGGGGCCTGCGGCTAACCAGAGTGTCTGCAGAATGCAAGCCCTGGGGTTTGTGGCTGCTCTTAGAAAGCAGAGGGCTGATGGCGGTGCCTACGCCAAGGAAGCCTGTGATCAGATACCTTCCAAGGTTCTGTCATTTCCGCAGCTCCAGCAAATCCTTCCTCGGTGGTGGGATTGGGCCGAAAGCAGCGCTGCTGCTCGCTCGACATTTCCTCTGCCATCGAACCACACTCCACTGTAAGGGAATTGATCCCATGCTCAGTTTGGGGCAGAGTTAAGATTCCCAGCAGATGTTCCAATAGGCAAAGTTGGCCTTCATCTTCACGCAACCCTGCCCACCCTCAGCTTTCTCCTTCTTGCCACACAAGGTTTGAACTTGGCACTGCCACTTCCTGGCTCGTGGAGTTTAGGAAAGTAACTCAGCTTTGTGGGGGTACCAGTTTTCTCACTGGGGAAACTTAAGTGACCGTTGTACCTCTCCCCGCCCCCAAGGTGGTGTGAGGAGTAAAGGGATGAGAAGCTCGGCTCCACGCACCTAGCGGGCCCGCGAGAGACGGTCTCCCCTCTGCTTCCTGCGCTCTAGGGCCCCTGGCCAGCCTGCTTCGCCCTTGGCTCTCGTCCCCATTAATCAACACCTCGCCGGCTGAGGCCCCTTTAAGACGGCCTTGGAGGACTCAGTTTCAAACCGAGGGCGACCCTCTAGCTATCGCCTCCATGGTAAGCCGTCACTTCCGGGCGGAAGTGCGTTTGCACTTCCGTTTCGGCCGGGCGTGAGAA
>NW_024355990.1:3671643-3687345 GCF_902729225.1 Pteropus medius | reverse complement strand
CCTGCTGCCCTGCAGAGTGACAGTGATCACAGAGGCCCTGCACATGCCGGCTAAATAAATAGGTTTAATAGTAATGCGCCAGCAGCTGCTGGGACACTCGTAAGCGGGCTATGGGGTTGTTGTATTTGTGCTCCCACAAGGGCACAAATCCGGTCATGTGAGGGCTCCCAGACTCCCCTGCCTGACTCCTTTACAGGAAGCGGAATAGAGCAGGCCTGCCTTCAGCCTCCAGACAGTTTTTAGCCTGGGGAAGATCTGAAGTCAGCTAGCTGTCCAGGCCCAGTCCCACCCTGGGAAGCAGGCTGGGGAGATAGCCTGAGAGGATGGGCTGGCCATGATGGGAACTGGCCAGCTTTCCTGGGGGCCAGAACCCTAAGCAAGCTGACCAGAAGGCTGAGGGGTTGCAATGGCTGGTTTGGATGACCTTGAGGACATCGTTGATTTCCTAAGACCATGGGGGCAATCAGGGCGTTGAAGGAAGGTGACCAGCGTCTGTGGAGTAACCTTAGGTAAGTCTGAGCCTCTAAAAAGTTAAGCACAATAATACCTAGTTCCTGGGGTTATGCTGCAGGTTAAGTGACACGTGTACAGGAAAGCCACCAGCACAGAGCCAGGCCCCGGCCAGCACATTTGCCTCCCTCCCTCCCTGCACGCCAGGTAGAGTCAGGACATGGGCCTTGGCTAGCCACTGGGGCCCACGCGTGCACCTTCCATGGTGGCAGCCACAAGCCCCATGTGACTGACCACTGAGCACTTGACTAGGGCTGGTGCAAACAGGATTGTCCCTAGATGTAAAGCACACACTGGATCTCAAAGACTCGGTAAAAAAAAAACAAAAACGTAAAATCTCCCATTTATAATGTGTATATAGTTACATGCTGAAATGATAATACTTTTGACATATTGAGTTAAATAAAATGTTTTTGAAATTCACGTCATCTGTTTCTTTTAACTCTTTTAATGTGGCTCCCAGGAAACCCGAAATCACACACATGGCTTGCATTATATCTCTACCAGACACTCTAGACAGGATCAAAGGGATGAAAGGGAGGCCGGCTGGAAGCCAAGTGCAGGCTCCCACAGGGCAACGTGAGGGCTGGTGGCGTCCCGTGAGCTCATGGAGTTGAGGCCTTTTCTCAGCTGCAAAATGCAGCAACTAGCTTACCAAGTCACCTCGCTGAGAGCTGGCACTTGTGGGCTGGCAATTGTGGCGTGGCTTCTAGGTGCTTTACATATTAATCTTCACTTGAGACAGGGAAAGAGGGAGGGAGGGAGGGAGGACAGAATGTCCATGGAAGCTGAGGCCAGCTGAGCAATCACACACCTGAGTATATTCTGAGAAGTGCGTATATGATTCAGCCCCTAGGAGGGAACATTTTCGTGGGGCAGATAAACATGCCAGGTGCTCTATATGCACTATCTTATTTCATCCCTACAACAGCCGAATGAAGCAGGGAGGGTTACTGTCACCTCCTATCTGCAGATAAGATTACTAAGGCCCAGAAGTGAGGGCTACAGAGCTGGCAAAGTGGCAGAGCCAGAATCAGAACCCAGAGTGGATGCTCTCAACCCTACGCGCCAGCCAAGCCCCTCTCCAGAGTATTCCGAGCAGGGTTTAACAAAACAAAACAAAACAGGCTGCCCAATTACGTTTGAGTTTCGGATCCACAATGAATAACTTATTTTAGTATCACTATGTCGCAAATACTGCATGGGACATACTTATACTTAAAACTATTTGTTAGCGATCTGAAATTCAAGTTTAACTGGATGTTCTGTAATTTACCTGGCGATCCTAACTGCAAGATAAAGCCACAATACCCCATTTGCATGGGCCCTGCAAGGGGCTGAGAAGCTTCCGGCATGATGAGACGTGCGGGGTGAGGGCCAGGACGTTCTGAGTCTCCGTGGCTTGGGAGCCCATTTCTGACAACAGGCATATCAGTCCCCAGGGCCTTCCTTGCACCACAGGTACTGCAAACATGGAGAACAGTGGGTGTGGCGCAACAGGGAGTGGAGGGGGCCTGAGGCTAACCAGAGTGTCTGCAGAATGTAAGCCCTGGGGTTTGTGACTGCTACTATGAAAGCAGAGGGCTGATGACCGTGCCTACGCCAAGGAAGCCTGTGATCAGATACCTTCCAAGGTTCTGTCATTTCCGCAGCTCCAGCAAATCCTTCCTCGGTGGTAGGATTGGGCCCAAAGCAGCGCTGCTGCTCGCCCGACATTTCCTCTGCCATCAAACCACACTGCACTGTAAGGGAATTGATCTGATGCTCAGTTTGGGGCAGAGTTAAGATTCCCAGCAGATGTCCCAATAGGCAAAGTTGGCCTTCATCTTCACGCAACCCTGCCCACCCTCAGCTTTCTCCTTCTTGCCACACAAGGTTTGAACTTGGCACTGCCACTTCCTGGCTCGTGGAGTTTAGGAAAGTAACTCAGCTTTGTGGGGGTACCAGTTTTCTCACTGGGGAAACTTAAGTGACCGTTGTACCTCTCCCCGCCCCCAAGGTGGTGTGAGGAGTAAAGGGATGAGAAGCTCGGCTCCACGCACCTAGCGGGCCCGCGAGAGACGGTCTCCCCTCTGCTTCCTGCGCTCTAGGGCCCCTGGCCAGCCTGCTTCGCCCTTGGCTCTCGTCCCCATTAATCAACACCTCGCCGGCTGAGGCCCCTTTAAGACGGCCTTGGAGGACTCAGTTTCAAACCGAGGGCGACCCTCTAGCTATCGCCTCCATGGTAAGCCGTCACTTCCGGGCGGAAGTGCGTTTGCACTTCCGTTTCGGCCGGGCGTGAGAAGGATGTGGAGACGCGAGCGCCCTGGGATCCGAGGGGGGCTGCCCCCTCGGCTCCGGCTGGTCCCCGGTCCTTGGGCGGGTGGGCGACGCGGGCCTTTCGCTGCCACCCGCTCTAGCCTGCGGCCTTGGGCCATTCCCCGAGGTGGCAACGAAGCTCCGCCGGGAACGGGAGGCCCCTCCGCGGGGCCCGGGACTTTGGGGACCGCTGCCCGTATAGCAGCTGGGGCTCGGACTGAGAAGGCAGAGGGAACTTGAACCGAAGCCGGCACTGAAGTTGAGGTGAGCGGTCGTGGGAGGCGCTGCAGCGGGCAGGAAAGCCTGGGGTCCCCGGCCGGGCAGCCAGCGCGGGTTTCCGGGAGCGTGTGATTGTCGAATGAGACTTGCCGTCCTAGAGCACGTGTATTATTCCTCTCTTTCCCCAGGGTTTTTCTCAGAAAAGGAGATCTCTTCGGCCCCCGACCGTTGGTTGAAGGCCTGCAACGAACGATTTCCCCCTGCTCACCGTGATAGACCCTTCGGAGTGACCTCGGTTGTGGGGATCCAGGTATGTCAGGCACGGACGCTAAGTGTCTGGAGGCCGGCGGTCTGGGGAAAGGCTCCTGTGTTGTTGAACCCGCCCAGTTGTGGGTGCAGCCTTGTACCAGGCAGCCCTACCCTGACCTAAAGTAAATTCCCAGGAGATGTTTTTTCCTGGGGTTTGAATTTGCAGTAACAGGTGTGAACATTCTAGCAGCAGTTTGATGATCATGTATGATACTGCAAACAGGACCTAATGCTCAAAGACGAAAGCCACTGCAGTCAGTACCAGTGAGCGGTGGTTTTCCAAAAAATCTGTGAACGGTGTTGATTTAATAAACGTTTAGTGATGCCTTGGCCCAGCGCCATGCTAAGTTTTGGAGACAGAGATGAACAAAACAGCGGTGGCCCTGACTGTCAGCTAGCTCCAGCCGGTTGGGGAGACGAGATTACGTGAGCACACCACGGAGTGCTCTGAGGACAGCGTAGCTCTGCGAGAACACATCACAGGGAGCCCGATGGGGACGGGAAGGCATTCCCGGGGACAGGGTCCTTGAGCTGGGCTCTGAGGGAGAGTGGCAGTTCGATGGGAAGGCCAAGGGCCGGGGTCATGGTAAGTGTGGCTAGCGGAGGGACCGAAAGAAGGCCAACAGAAAGCAGGGTGGAGAACCGTTTGGAGTGAAGCAGAAGAGGTGGCGACGGGCCAGGCCGTGCAGAGCCCGCGGCTCGTGTGGGCACGCTGGTCCCTCCTAAGAATGCTGGAGGTCGTTACGGGATTTGAACTGGAGGAGAACGTGCTAGAATCTGCCGTTTTCAAAGAACGCTGTACAGAGCAGTGCTGTCCCGCAGACCTTTTTGCGGTGATGGAAGTGGTCTGTATCTGTGCTATCTGGTAGCGGAAGGTCCCGGTCCGTGGCCTGTTAGGAACCGGGCCACACAGCAGGAGGTGAGCGGCGGACTAGCGAGCAAAGCTTCGTCTGTATCTGCAGCCGCTTCCTCAGCGCCAGCATCACCGCCTCGGCTCCACCTCAGAGCGCCAGGTTCTCATAGGACATTGGTCCCTGGTGCCAAAAAGGTCGTGGACCGCTGCAGTAGAGCAGCTATAAGCCACGTGTGAGCACTTGCCGTGTGGCTGGTGCAGCTGAAGAACTGGCTTTTTAAACTGAATTTACATGTGATGGCGCCATGTTGGGTGGGGCAGCCTAGACTGTGTTGAGGGAGCGGTGGCAGTTTTGCCGGAATCAGGACACACGGGTGTCTTTGTGCGTCTCCTGCGGCTCCTCCCTTCCTGCGTAGAGGCTGAGCTGGATTTCGCTCTGGGGAGAATCCTCATGTTGACCCCTCCAGAAGGCGCACACGTGGACACTGCTCATGGGACGTTTAATTTTTATTTTTTTGGCTGTAGGTTAGCCTGCTCCTCGAGAAGCAGCATCTAAGTACCTACGGTGGTCAGAGCGCTGGCTGCTTTTCGAATGGAGTGGCCCCGGCGTCAGGGGCTTAGAACCTACAGAGGTAGACGGCTGTGAATGCTATGGAATGACAGGGAGGAGCGTTGTCCATGTGACCCATCAGGATGTGACCCTGTAAAGGCTGTTTCCAGCTGGCGAAACATGTGACAAAAGGCAGGAAGCACGAAAGTGCTTGAGAGGACGTGAGGAACTCGAGGTGAGGACAAATTGAAGAAATACATGGAAGGGGAGAAAAGTGTGAGGTTGGTGTTGGGTGACGGGTTTTTGTCAGAGTTCGGGTTTAACGTGGCTTTGTTACAGACCCAGGTGCGGGTACACAGGTTATAGCCTGGAGAGAGGTGACCTAGGACGTCACCGGCCTTGAAGTAGGGTGGGCCTGGCCCCTAGACTTGGAAGGGGGAGGGGCTGATAGAAGCCGGTTCTCGACCAGACACTTCCACATCCGTTCTGGGTGGAAGGGAGAGTGTGGATTTCGGAGGCTGTTTATGGCACTGACAGTTTTAAATTCTTCGAATGTTCAGACTTGCTCAGGTGGAGTGAAAACTCACGAGGCGTGTTCTCTTTGCAGGCGGGTTTCCTGGAAGATGTGTGTGTGCTGGACGACAGTCTGCCGAGCTCCTTCCCGCCCACTTCTCTGTGCCTGAAATGTAATTGTTCTGTTTTAGGGCCCCCCTGGTTTGTTTGGTTTAAGCCATAACCACATAGTTTTTGAATGGCGACCTGCTTAAGACCCTGTTTTGAGTGGATATAAATAAAAGGAGTCAGACCCCAAAGGAAACTGTACGCTTTATGCTTTCTGTGCCCAGTGATGGCTTGTCCAAGTGTCACCTCTGTCTCTGAGACGCACAGTGGCAGTGCTGTTTGAAGAGTGTCTTAGAGGCCACCCGCCGTCCTCTATCGCAAGTGTGAGCGCTTGAGACACCGCTTATCCTTGAGCAGGCACTGTCAAGAAATGGGGACACAGGGAGGTGACGATTGGCTTGATAATCCGGCTGGCAGGTGGGTGGCGGTCACCTCGTTCAGAAGGAGCACTTCACTCTGGATGGAATTTGCCAGCAAATGACTGCTGACCTCAGGAATGGGCACTGGTAGCTGCCGGGCACTGCCCACCTCTGCCCTCACCCATAGTCCTCCTCCCGTACCGACCGCTTCCGCCAGCACCCGGGACCACGCTGCACCGAGGGCACCGCCAGCCTTCTGCACGGATGAGCAGCTCTGTGCCTCGGGGATGTAGTACGTGGCTATCAGCGCTCACGTACCCTTTGGTCTCCCTGTACCCATAACTTAGTCCCCAGGGTGCTATTTGCAGCAGAAAGGTGCCTGCCTGCTCCCAAGGTGAGCGTGGGGCCTCAGCAGCCCTGACCCAGCGGTTCTCAGTGGCACAGAACTGCCAGCCCCAGGCACACACATCAGAGGCATCGTACAGTGCTTGGGGACTCTGGCGGGACTGGGTTAGTGGGTCCATCTTCACAGCAGAGACTTCTCCCAAGTCCCACTGTCATTTAAATGTTTTGCTATCTATTGATGTGAAATAAGGAAAACCCAACCTGTGTTTTTAGCTGTCGCGTTGGTGGTGGGTCTACACACAGTACAATCATCTGACACTTCGTGCTGTGGTCGGAGCGTTAACAGATACACACGTTTTTACGTGGTATGGACAGGTTCTCTTGGACTTCAGACCTAGGCTTGCCAGGGGCTAGGTACTTGCCTATCGTCCTCGCTCGTTATCTGTGTTTCGGGGTATACCTGGTGAACCTCTTGACTTAATGGCCTCTTGTCCAGCTCAGCTCCCCAGCGGGCCTGGCCCCCGAGTGCCTGCTGACACCAAGACTGATTCCAGTGCTGCCGGGTGGCCCAGTGATCGAAACTCCAGGTGCAGAAGGCGGAGGCCCATGGGAGGCTTCAGGAGCACAGGTGGCCGAGAAAGCGCCGCCTCAGCACTGATGGGATGCGGGTGGGGAGATCCACAGGCCACGGCGCCCAGAGGAAGCGCGGGCTGTCGGATCCCAGCTCCACCTCCAGCCTCAGGCCATGGCCCTGTTTACCTGGGTTTCTTTGGTAAATGGAACAACAGTGACGACAGTGACTCCTGCCAGGCGGGCACCGATGAGGGTTCAGGGAGCAGTCGCGTAAGGCGTTCAGGAACCCCTGAGGCCTGGGGGCCCTCGCCCTGAGTGACCTGCGTTTCCTCTCCTCATTCGTACAGTGTTTCTAGCAGTGCACTTCTGGGGTGCCGCCCTGGGGGGCAGTTCTGGGGTCCCCGGTGCTGTTTACCGTAGGAAGGTGCCTGCCGGCTCCCAAGGTGACCGTACAGCCTCAGAGCCCAGGCGGGGCTTTCCGCAGCCTCGTGGCCTTGTCACCCTTTTGGTTTTCACGTGCGGGCCCCTTGCAGGGGTGTACAGCCCAGGAGTTCCCGGCTCTTGTCCTCAGAGGAGGTGCAGCGATGGCCCAAACGAAATACTGTGTTAAGACTGGCGAATCCTGGGGTGAGCTGTGCGTTCGGTGTTTCTGGAATAAATTTGGATGCGTGGTCGCCTTGTTCTCCTGTGGTCTTTTTCTCGAGTGTAGACGTCCACTTCCTCCTGGTGGCTGCGGGCGGGGCCCGTCCCCCGGTCGAGCAGCTGTGGAGTCCCGTGTCTGCAGACTTGGGGAGCTGGGCCCCTCTGGGGCGGCGGGCGAATCAGAGGCATTAGATGCTGGGCCCCTCGGAGCTGTAACACCATTTTTCTAGCGTGGAAAATGATGGCTCGTGTGCAGTTCCTCCTGAGAGCTGCTTGCGGGTTTGCCTTCCTCTGCTTTCTCATTGGCTCTGACGCCAGGGAGGGTGTCAGAGTGTCCCCACTGGGTCGCTGTGGGACTCGTTAGGGCTGAAGAGCCTGCGGAGAACAGGGACGTGAGGATGAGAAGAGCGATTATGCTAAGGCGGGTGGCGGGGCTGAGATATGTCATCTCCCGGGAGCCCCCGCACCCCAGGCTGTCCCCATGGCATTGTACTCCTGGCCTGGTCCTGGCCTGGTCCCGTCTGTGCTGCCCTCATGTGGGGTCTTAACTTAGACCCTCCAGCCCTTTTCCCCGGGGCCACACCCCAGCACATGCAGTGTGCTGGGCTCCTTCGTAGCTGATGGGAGGGACGCCCAGAACCCATGGGAGGCGTCTCGTGAGAAAGTTTCCTGTGGCCAATGTCCCTAAGTGTGGCTCCTGGGATGATCCTCAGCTGTCTCCTGCGTGGTCGTTCAGTCCCACCTCCTTCGTGGGGCTGCCCCAGCTGGCCTGGGTGTGGCAACAGCAGTTCGGGTTCCGCAAAGACTACTTACTCAGAGTAGGCTGCTTTGTGTCGTGGGCGGGCCTTAGCGCTTAGATTTGTCCCCTGGATCGTGGAAGGGGTGAGGCACACAGGAGTCTAGTCCATCAGAGAGCTGCTACTTCCAGTAGCAATGGGGGATGGTGAAACGTGTGGTCTCTAAGAAGGTAATTTTTTTAAATAAAAATCACTCTGACACAAAAGTCCTGTAGCAGAAAACTCAAAAATCAAACTAAGGAATAGAGCAAGCCAAGACGTTGAACTCTGTCCACTAGAGGGTGCAATCGCACACCAGACTGTATTCTCTTTCGTAACTTGGTACCTTTTCTTTCTTTTTTTTTTTTTTAGTAATTTAGCCAGGACCTGTTTCATCGGAAAGTTACGCAGAAGCTTAACGTGCAGGGTTGGGCTCTTAGGAATCTGCCGCTGCCCCAGTTGCATGCAGTCCCTGGGGAGTGTTTACTGCGTCATGGACCAGCCGAACCAAGTGCGGTCATGGGACAGGCAGGGCCAGGCACACGGTGCCTGGGGCTGAGCGCACACTCTGATGTAGCCGTCCGTCCAGAGTCACTCCCGGTGACAGCAGGTGGTTTTGCTCCCTGCGTAAAGCTCTCTTACAGTAAGGAATTCGCTGTGACACATTCCAGGATTTGAAGTCCCGGACAATGTGTGAAGGGTTTAGAAGCATCCGTAGCTCATACTTAACATCGAAAGGTACTCCTCGAGACCCACCAAAGGTGGTTCAACGCCAGCACGGTTTAGATTGCCGATTGTCGTCCATTAGAAACGTGCCGCTGAGTTGGAAAAGTTACAACTCTGCAAGTGTAATTCTGGCCGAGGTTCTCGTCTGTGAAGCTGCTTGGCGGCTTTCCGCAGAGTAGAGAGGTGCTGACTCGCGCACTCACTGCGGACCGCACCAGGCTTCCAGTCCAGGGGTGGGGAGACAGGAAGGAAATCACTGGGGCAGTGGGATCACGTGACAAGTGTGCGAAGGTGGGGGTACGGGCCAGTATGGAGAGCAGGGCGGAGTTTGCAGTTTTAGGGAGCGTAGTCAGGAAAGGCCCAGAATCCCAAGGTCATGTCACAGCCTGGAAGAGCATCCAAGGCCAAGGGAACAGCCAGTGTGAAGGCAGCCAGTGCAACCAGCACGATGGAGCGTGAACAAGGGGTTCGTGAGGAGGTCAGAGGGGACGGGGGCCAGGTCTGGCAGGGCCTTGTCGGGAAGTGCGACCTTTACAGTGAGCAGTGTCGGGAGCTCACGTTTCCTCCTCATTTTTCGGGACCGTTTCTTCCCCTAACAGTGGCTTGCGTTGGCAGTGGTTCCTGTCTGCGTGTAGGGAGGCTGTGCGTGCCCTTGGCGGCTTTAGGGGGCTGACTCTCGGCTCTGTTGAACTCTGCGGTGTCCTGAGAGGAGTGACATGGAAAAACACATTTGGGTGTGACAGGTAGTTCCTGGGACAGCCGACCTCGTGCCCTTCACCTTGTAGGCGAAGCCACAGACGGCCGAGCGTCTTCCTGCCTGGGTGGCAAGGACCTTGGCCCCCGAGTGCTCGTTCTCGCCTCCATCATAAACTCACCCACTGTTCGTGTCGCCTCCCGTTTGCACCTGGTAGGAGCTGTGTACTTGTTTCTCCAACAAAGAGTAGATGTGTTTTATTTATCGTTATTTAAATTACTATCAGGAGGACTCCAAAATGTACATTCTCCTATAATCTCTACAAGGTAGAACCCTGTTTTGGTGTTTAAAACAATTATTCATTCTGATATTTTTCCGTAGATCAATTATGCAACTACAGCAGGAAACTAGTTCCTTCATTGCGAAGTTAAAGTGGTGCTGAGTAAGTTTGGAAGGTCACGTGTCCCTCAGGCCCGTCCGCCGTGCAGTTGTGTAATGGTTATGCAATGTCGCTCAGGAACTCTGCCGCCATCAGCGAAACGTTTAGAATATGGTACGGAATTTAAATATGCCTCAGCCTTTCTTTGAACGACACATTCCTTGTTAACAGAACTGAGACTCGGGTTTTAATACTGACTTCCACTAGAGGCTCTGTGAGCCACATCGCATGGGTGCCTGCTGTCCCCGGCAGGGACATGGACATTTAGTGTCACACTCCTGACATGTGTTCGGGCGAAGCTCCCGTAAACCCCCTCCGTGAGTGCGCCATCCTCGTTCCAGGTCGCTTCACCCCTCTTCACCCCTCTGAAAGGCGATGGGAGTGGACGAGATGTCAGGGCTCAAAACTGGCTTCCTCTGGCCGTTTTAACTGTGCGTAAACACTGCTTGGTTTGTTTTTTTCCCCGAAAATAATAATGCACGAGTTTTAAAAGTTCAGAGGATTAAGAGGCTGATACCCCACAGCAGTTCCTGGCCTCCCGCCTGCCCCCCACTTCCTGTAGTGCTCCCCACAAGCAGCTGGGGGGCTGCGGGTGGCTCCTCCAAGTTCACGCGTCGCCCACTTCTGAAGAGCGTGTGTGACCTCCGCCCCTTGACTTCCCTTCTGGTGGATTCCAGCCGGGCGCTCCCCTCCCCCCGCTTCCCCGTCCGCGCTGTCCCTGTGCCACCGTCCTGGGTCGTTTCTGCTCAAGCCGCCCTCAGCGTTCGTTACCAGAACTGCCCACGACCTGGTCGCAGCGGCTGCCTTTCCGTCCCGCTGCCCCCGCGTGTCGTGCTGTTTCTCTGGCTGAGGTTCGCCGTGTCTGAAGCTTGCGCCGCCTCCCGCGTGTCCCGGAGGCGTCAGCACACCCTCACCCGCGGTCCCCCACCCTGGGTGGTCTCCGTCCGACTCTGTCTCAGACCAATGGAGACTTCTCAGTGTAGTTAGGCGTCTGTTAAAGTTTCGCTCCAATCTCGTACGCTAGGGGAGGGGCCCCAGGAGGCCCGTTCAGAAGCTCGTTTTGGGGAAGGGGCGTCCTGTAGGAAAACACAGAGGTTGGATCGTGGTCACTAGGCTGAACAAGGAGAAACGCTGGGCAGAGGTCCTGCCAGTCAGCTGCCAGGTAAGTCACTGTTTTTCCAGAAAACTCCTTACGCATATCAGGGTGACATCTCGCCCCAGGAGGAGATCATGAAGTATAGCAGGCACAAACCCGATTTAGGCCACATTTTTATTTTCTAGTCCGTATCCGACGTGGTCAGGAAGGCCCATCCTGCTGCTTTTGACTCTCAGAACGTAAAGGAAGGTGCCCTCGTCCAGTGCTCCCCACACGACTGCACACAGGGCCCCTGGGTCTGCCACGCCGGCGCGGGGCGGCAGGTCTGGGGAGGCCGGGGACTCTGCATTGTCCTCTAGCGCCCAGCTGGTGCCGGTGCTCCCGTCTGGGGACCACACTCTGAGGCCTGAAGGGGACGCCGTCCACCCTCAGCTGCAGCTTAGTTATGTGACACTGCCTGCTCCTTACTAGGGTGCGGACTTGTCTGGAAGAGGGGTCTCTCCCAGGTGGTGACCCCACCTAGGGAGGGGAGCTGTGAAGTCAAACCCTTTGGGAGGCTCCGCTTTTAGGCAGATAAGGGGAGTTCAGAAAACACACCACAATAGAAACTCCCGTTCTGGAACCCTCCACTGGACTCCCTGTTCATCTCAGAATCAGGGAATCACCCCCCCCCGACCCTGCTCCCAAGGAAGGAGAGATTGGAGTGACTCAGGCCTGCTCTGGAGCCAGGACAGAGCGTGCTCCAGCCTCCGCCGCCATCCTGGCCCGTGACGCCTGGCCGCCCCGTGAACGCCGTGTCCTGCCAGCTGTCCTGGGTCCCACTGTGCACAGGAGCGGCGGCTCGTGCCTCACCCGCAGGCGCTCACGTATCCCCCAGGCCGCAGTTCACCACCAGGGAGTCAGTCGATTATGTAGTGGAGGAGAACAGTGGCTCTCTCTGGAGCTCTAATGACTTCAGGTCCTGGGGTGGGATGAGGACTCATTTATTCAGCCCCCCGAGCCGAAGACCCACAGGGAGCAAAGATGCCGAAAAAAACCGCCTTCCACCGAAGGACCACTTAACCCACTGGACGCAGCTCAGCGCTTCGCTTGACCTCATTGACTCAGAACGAGTTTCTGAGGCTGAGATCATTTTTTTAACTTTACAGGTAGAGGGCCGGGGCACAGGGACAGTCACTGCCAGAGACCCACAGCTAGTGACTGCTGGGATTGGGACGTGGGCCATACCTAACTCTCAGCCACTAAAAGTGAAAAAGCATCTCATTCAGCTGGTTTTAAGCTAACAAAACATAAAAACATTAAAGTGTTTTAAGTACAAAGTTTATATTTCCATTCCCTGTTATGCCAGTTAATGAAGACAAGGAGAGAGAAAGGGACATTGACAGAGGCCAGAGAGAGAAGAGAAACAGCTGCCAACCAGACCAGAGCCTCCCCGAGGCCCGCACGGAGGTCGCGAGGGTCGGTGGTGACCTCTCACTGAGAGGCCTGGACGAGTCTCAGTGACTTAAAGGTGCTGTTTTTGACTTTCTTGCTAACCACGTGTTGTCGTTATTGTACAGTGTTTTTAAAGATTTTACATGTGTGAGCGGTTGAGTTTTCAAGCTTAACTTTGGAGCATTCCAGCTCTGTCAGCGACACCTAAAAGTCCCTTTGACAAAGAATCTTTGCTGATAGGCTTCATGCCACAGTCTCTGAATGTGACAATTTGGGGTTCACATCATTGTTTTCAGTTCCCTTCGCCCCACACACTCCCACTTGCATGCACACACAAGGAAATGAAATAAAACAGGGCCAGCTTCAGAAGATTATTGTAGAATATTGTCATTTTATGTTCCAAGTGATTTTTCAAACCGTGGTCATCCCAAGAAGCAAATTCTGGTGACACGGATGGATGTTTAGTTAGATTTTTAACTGCCTCCCTCTGTCAGAGTTACCTGACACTACCTGTTCAAAGGTATTTTCTACTCTCTGTAGCATTTAGTTTTTATACCTGGCATTGGAAGCAGATACTGTTCCCCGTGTTCTAAAAGTGACAAAATGACCATAAGTACCCAGTACCTACTGTTAAAGGACAAAATTCGGCAGCGTAAATTTGAAGGTCCGATGGGCTTTGTCACGCTATTCATGAATGGAGCAGCACCCCGCCCCCGTCCCCCCCAGCACCTGAGGGGAGCGCCAGGGGTTGTACCTAAGGAAGGTTTCATCGGCAGAGGGTAGGGAAGGGACTTGTTAGCAAAAGAAAAGAATTATTTTTAGGCCAGCTCCTCTTTTGGGGGGCAGGAAACGGCAGGGTTCTTATCCGGCAGATCACCTCATTAGTACTGGTCAGGAAATTCCAGGTTGGTTGGTTTAAAATTCCACTCCTGGGAGGGGCTGCCACCGCGTGAGGTTAGTTACTGAGTTTGGGTTCCATGACATGGCTTAGCGAAAGCGACTGTGTTTCAGCCTGTTCCTTGTCTTACCACTGATTTCCAGCCATCAGAGTCCCCAGTTCCACTGCCGTTCATCAGGCCCTTACCCACTACCTTAACTAAGTGCACAAAATGCCGACGTCCTGACGTGTGGCGTCGTGACTCATAGTGATTTGTCGGCTCGCGGATATTTTCCTTGGAAGACCCTGTGCTGCCGCTGCGTGCTTCCTGCGCAGACTACTTCGGCTCTGCCTCGCGTCACGTCACCCGGAGTCCAGGAGTGGACTTGTTTCCTTGGTTTTCGCCCACGAACAGCCTTTGTCTTCCGAGGAATGCACGAGAGGACTTCCTGTCCGGGAACATGGAGCCCTGAGCCAGGCTTGCCCGCCGCAGTAATTAGACCCGTGGACTGAGCGCCCAGAGGAAATACCCTTTAGTTGGCAGACTGTGAGGAGAGGAAGTGGCCTGCGTCTCGGAACTATGAGGGACACAGTTGTTCCAGTGGGAGACAGTCCTCGATCACCCTCCAGAGCCTTGGTCTTGCAGCCATCAGTTATGGAAGTGGCTCCAGGAACAGCCACTTGCCCCTGGTGCTGACAGCGCGTGGGGGGCCAGCCAGGAGGCTGTGCGTGCCTGGACCCTCACCGCAGGCAGCCCTTCGCCCTCCCAGAGCGAGGCCGGATGCACCTTTGATATTTAATGCTCAAAATTAGCCCCAAAGGGAAGCAACCAGAGATAAAAAGGGGAAATTGATTAAACGAGTTACGGTTCAGGGGAAGGAGCTTATCACATTTTGATGAATGAGGGGAAAAAAACAAGTTTCAACATACTGGATGCTTTCATTTCTACAAAGTCCAAAAATAGGCAAAAGTAGTTATTTTGTGACGGATAAGAAAACTGGTTATTTGGGGGGTGGGACATGGGTGGGGCAGGAGTAAGGAAGCTCTGGGGACAGCTCCTTATCTTAATCCACAGGGTGATCATTGGGTGTCTGCATATGTAAAAACACCTAAAGTGTGCGCTTTTTACTATGTGTAAATTATACTTCAATAAAAAAGAGAACATTGCATATCTACTGTATGACTTCACTTTCAGAGTTCATGAACAGGGAAGCTAGGCTATGATGTGGGTGTCAGGCGGGGTTTCCCTTTGGGGAGGGATGACAGGGAATAGGCTAAGGGGACTTCTGGGGGCAGTTGTATCAGAGTTCTTGATACAACTCTGCTTGATAGAACTCACACGGGGCACTCTGCGGCAGTCCAGCCGTATGCTGGATTCATGATTTCCTGTTTGGATGCTATGCTTCGGTAAGAGACTATTTAAAATATTACATACAGTATGATCCTGGATTTTTGGTTGAAAATATATATGCAAGGAAAAAGAACAGGAAAGGCATCGTATCAGTTTCCCGTGGCCGCTGTAAGAAAATACCACAGACTTAGTGGCCTAAAAATACAGTCTACCAGCCAGGACAGTCCTGAGCAGCTGAACGTGTGCCTGACCCCTTAACGTCCCAAAAGATGGATTAAAAAGCACGTAAGCCTCCAGCCTGCCGTCACCACCCTCGGAAGTTCTTCCGCTCCTTTGAGACATGCAGCGTGATCTTAGCCAGGAAAACAGCATTTCTGCTTAAACTTTTAATTGAACTTTAAAGTTTAAATTTTGAAATAGAAGGATGCTTTACTATGGCATTTAAAAAATATGTGAAACCAACGAGTTACGTTTTGGGAAGGAGGCGTGGGCACCTCGCCAGGATACTTGCCCAGCGGGATTTCCTGGTCACCTGCCCGGTGTGTCAGGCAGCGCTGCTCTGCCCGCGGCCACGGCGTGAGGGACTAGTGCTGGCTTCTTCCGTCTCGTCCCCTCGCCTTCCCTGCCAGCCCTCCTCTTGGGCACTTTCTGGGTCACAAACTGAATGTACCCCAAAATACATCTGCTGCAGCAGACTGGTTAAGGAATGAGCCAGAAGGAAAAGATCTTCCGGGTGCAAGACATGCCAGCCAAGGCGAGTCTGTTCTCTGCTCCCTCACCCCTGAAACACTGCGGGGGCCGAGGTTGTGACTGTCTTTGCGACTAATAACAATTCAGAAATGAAGATCCTAGGGCCTCCTCTGTGCTTCCCACGAGGGCAGCAGAGTTAAACACGAGACAGATTTGTTGCTGTATTTTTACTTTATGCTGTGGTTGCTCCTAACTGCTAAAAACACAACCTCTTATCTTATTGGTAGGCCTGAAATACTCCCAGGAACATGTCTCCTGGTCCCGGGAGAGAGACCCTGGC
>NW_024355990.1:3648619-3671632 GCF_902729225.1 Pteropus medius | reverse complement strand
AGCAGAAAACTCAAAAATCAAACTAAGGAATAGAGCAAGCCAAGACGTTGAACTCTGTCCACTAGAGGGTGCAATCGCACACCAGACTGTATTCTCTTTCGTAACTTGGTACCTTTTCTTTCTTTTTTTTTTTTTTAGTAATTTAGCCAGGACCTGTTTCATCGGAAAGTTACGCAGAAGCTTAACGTGCAGGGTTGGGCTCTTAGGAATCTGCCGCTGCCCCAGTTGCATGCAGTCCCTGGGGAGTGTTTACTGCGTCATGGACCAGCCGAACCAAGTGCGGTCATGGGACAGGCAGGGCCAGGCACACGGTGCCTGGGGCTGAGCGCACACTCTGATGTAGCCGTCCGTCCAGAGTCACTCCCGGTGACAGCAGGTGGTTTTGCTCCCTGCGTAAAGCTCTCTTACAGTAAGGAATTCGCTGTGACACATTCCAGGATTTGAAGTCCCGGACAATGTGTGAAGGGTTTAGAAGCATCCGTAGCTCATACTTAACATCGAAAGGTACTCCTCGAGACCCACCAAAGGTGGTTCAACGCCAGCACGGTTTAGATTGCCGATTGTCGTCCATTAGAAACGTGCCGCTGAGTTGGAAAAGTTACAACTCTGCAAGTGTAATTCTGGCCGAGGTTCTCGTCTGTGAAGCTGCTTGGCGGCTTTCCGCAGAGTAGAGAGGTGCTGACTCGCGCACTCACTGCGGACCGCACCAGGCTTCCAGTCCAGGGGTGGGGAGACAGGAAGGAAATCACTGGGGCAGTGGGATCACGTGACAAGTGTGCGAAGGTGGGGGTACGGGCCAGTATGGAGAGCAGGGCGGAGTTTGCAGTTTTAGGGAGCGTAGTCAGGAAAGGCCCAGAATCCCAAGGTCATGTCACAGCCTGGAAGAGCATCCAAGGCCAAGGGAACAGCCAGTGTGAAGGCAGCCAGTGCAACCAGCACGATGGAGCGTGAACAAGGGGTTCGTGAGGAGGTCGGAGGGGACGGGGGCCAGGTCTGGCAGGGCCTTGTCGGGAAGTGCGACCTTTACAGTGAGCAGTGTCGGGAGCTCACGTTTCCTCCTCATTTTTCGGGACCGTTTCTTCCCCTAACAGTGGCTTGCGTTGGCAGTGGTTCCTGTCTGCGTGTAGGGAGGCTGTGCGTGCCCTTGGCGGCTTTAGGGGGCTGACTCTCGGCTCTGTTGAACTCTGCGGTGTCCTGAGAGGAGTGACATGGAAAAACACATTTGGGTGTGACAGGTAGTTCCTGGGACAGCCGACCTCGTGCCCTTCACCTTGTAGGCGAAGCCACAGACGGCCGAGCGTCTTCCTGCCTGGGTGGCAAGGACCTTGGCCCCCGAGTGCTCGTTCTCGCCTCCATCATAAACTCACCCACTGTTCGTGTCGCCTCCCGTTTGCACCTGGTAGGAGCTGTGTACTTGTTTCTCCAACAAAGAGTAGATGTGTTTTATTTATCGTTATTTAAATTACTATCAGGAGGACTCCAAAATGTACATTCTCCTATAATCTCTACAAGGTAGAACCCTGTTTTGGTGTTTAAAACAATTATTCATTCTGATATTTTTCCGTAGATCAATTATGCAACTACAGCAGGAAACTAGTTCCTTCATTGCGAAGTTAAAGTGGTGCTGAGTAAGTTTGGAAGGTCACGTGTCCCTCAGGCCCGTCCGCCGTGCAGTTGTGTAATGGTTATGCAATGTCGCTCAGGAACTCTGCCGCCATCAGCGAAACGTTTAGAATATGGTACGGAATTTAAATATGCCTCAGCCTTTCTTTGAACGACACATTCCTTGTTAACAGAACTGAGACTCGGGTTTTAATACTGACTTCCACTAGAGGCTCTGTGAGCCACATCGCATGGGTGCCTGCTGTCCCCGGCAGGGACATGGACATTTAGTGTCACACTCCTGACATGTGTTCGGGCGAAGCTCCCGTAAACCCCCTCCGTGAGTGCGCCATCCTCGTTCCAGGTCGCTTCACCCCTCTTCACCCCTCTGAAAGGCGATGGGAGCGGACGAGATGTCAGGGCTCAAAACTGGCTTCCTCTGGCCGTTTTAACTGTGCGTAAACACTGCTTGGTTTGTTTTTTTCCCCAAAAATAATAATGCACGAGTTTTAAAAGTTCAGAGGATTAAGAGGCTGATACCCCACAGCAGTTCCTGGCCTCCCGCCTGCCCCCCACTTCCTGTAGTGCTCCCCACAAGCAGCTGGGGGGCTGCGGGTGGCTCCTCCAAGTTCACGCGTCGCCCACTTCTGAAGAGCGTGTGTGACCTCCGCCCCTTGACTTCCCTTCTGGTGGATTCCAGCCGGGCGCTCCCCTCCCCCCGCTTCCCCGTCCGCGCTGTCCCTGTGCCACCGTCCTGGGTCGTTTCTGCTCAAGCCGCCCTCAGCGTTCATTACCAGAACTGCCCACGACCTGGTCACAGCGGCTGCCTTTCCGTCCCGCTGCCCCCGCGTGTCGTGCTGTTTCTCTGGCTGAGGTTCGCCGTGTCTGAAGCTTGCGCCGCCTCCCGCGTGTCCCGGAGGCGTCAGCACACCCTCACCCGCGGTCCCCCACCCTGGGTGGTCTCCGTCCGACTCTGTCTCAGACCAATGGAGACTTCTCAGTGTAGTTAGGCGTCTGTTAAAGTTTCGCTCCAATCTCGTACGCTAGGGGAGGGGCCCCAGGAGGCCCGTTCAGAAGCTCGTTTTGGGGAAGGGGCGTCCTGTAGGAAAACACAGAGGTTGGATCGTGGTCACTAGGCTGAACAAGGAGAAACGCTGGGCAGAGGTCCTGCCAGTCAGCTGCCAGGTAAGTCACTGTTTTTCCAGAAAACTCCTTACGCATATCAGGGTGACATCTCGCCCCAGGAGGAGATCATGAAGTATAGCAGGCACAAACCCGATTTAGGCCACATTTTTATTTTCTAGTCCGTATCCGACGTGGTCAGGAAGGCCCATCCTGCTGCTTTTGACTCTCAGAACGTAAAGGAAGGTGCCCTCGTCCAGTGCTCCCCACACGACTGCACACAGGGCCCCTGGGTCTGCCACGCCGGCGCGGGGCGGCAGGTCTGGGGAGGCCGGGGACTCTGCATTGTCCTCTAGCGCCCAGCTGGTGCCGGTGCTCCCGTCTGGGGACCACACTCTGAGGCCTGAAGGGGACGCCGTCCACCCTCAGCTGCAGCTTAGTTATGTGACACTGCCTGCTCCTTACTAGGGTGCGGACTTGTCTGGAAGAGGGGTCTCTCCCAGGTGGTGACCCCACCTAGGGAGGGGAGCTGTGAAGTCAAACCCTTTGGGAGGCTCCGCTTTTAGGCAGATAAGGGGAGTTCAGAAAACACACCACAATAGAAACTCCCGTTCTGGAACCCTCCACTGGACTCCCTGTTCATCTCAGAGAGGTAGACCATCAAGGAGATCACCCCACCCCCCCCGGACCCCCTGCTCCCAAGGAAGGAGAGATTGGAGTGACTCAGGCCTGCTCTGGAGCCAGGACAGAGCGTGCTCCAGCCTCCGCCGCCATCCTGGCCCGTGACGCCTGGCCGCCCCGTGAACGCCGTGTCCTGCCAGCTGTCCTGGGTCCCACTGTGCACAGGAGCGGCGGCTCGTGCCTCACCCGCAGGCGCTCACGTATCCCCCAGGCCGCAGTTCACCACCAGGGAGTCAGTCGATTATGTAGTGGAGGAGAACAGTGGCTCTCTCTGGAGCTCTAATGACTTCAGGTCCTGGGGTGGGATGAGGACTCATTTATTCAGCCCCCCGAGCCGAAGACCCACAGGGAGCAAAGATGCCGAAAAAAACCGCCTTCCACCGAAGGACCACTTAACCCACTGGACGCAGCTCAGCGCTTCGCTTGACCTCATTGACTCAGAACGAGTTTCTGAGGCTGAGATCATTTTTTTAACTTTACAGGTAGAGGGCCGGGGCACAGGGACAGTCACTGCCAGAGACCCACAGCTAGTGACTGCTGGGATTGGGACGTGGGCCATACCTAACTCTCAGCCACTAAAAGTGAAAAAGCATCTCATTCAGCTGGTTTTAAGCTAACAAAACATAAAAACATTAAAGTGTTTTAAGTACAAAGTTTATATTTCCATTCCCTGTTATGCCAGTTAATGAAGACAAGAGAGAGAGAAAGGGACATTGACAGAGGCCAGAGAGAGAAGAGAAACAGCTGCCAACCAGACCAGAGCCTCCCCGAGGCCCGCACGGAGGTCGCGAGGGTCGGTGGTGACCTCTCACTGAGAGGCCTGGACGAGTCTCAGTGACTTAAAGGTGCTGTTTTTGACTTTCTTGCTAACCACGTGTTGTCGTTATTGTACAGTGTTTTTAAAGATTTTACATGTGTGAGCGGTTGAGTTTTCAAGCTTAACTTTGGAGCATTCCAGCTCTGTCAGCGACACCTAAAAGTCCCTTTGACAAAGAATCTTTGCTGATAGGCTTCATGCCACAGTCTCTGAATGTGACAATTTGGGGTTCACATCATTGTTTTCAGTTCCCTTCGCCCCACACACTCCCACTTGCATGCACACACAAGGAAATGAAATAAAACAGGGCCAGCTTCAGAAGATTATTGTAGAATATTGTCATTTTATGTTCCAAGTGATTTTTCAAACCGTGGTCATCCCAAGAAGCAAATTCTGGTGACACGGATGGATGTTTAGTTAGATTTTTAACTGCCTCCCTCTGTCAGAGTTACCTGACACTACCTGTTCAAAGGTATTTTCTACTCTCTGTAGCATTTAGTTTTTATACCTGGCATTGGAAGCAGATACTGTTCCCCGTGTTCTAAAAGTGACAAAATGACCATAAGTACCCAGTACCTACTGTTAAAGGACAAAATTCGGCAGCGTAAATTTGAAGGTCCGATGGGCTTTGTCACGCTATTCATGAATGGAGCAGCACCCCGCCCCCGTCCCCCCCAGCACCTGAGGGGAGCGCCAGGGGTTGTACCTAAGGAAGGTTTCATCGGCAGAGGGTAGGGAAGGGACTTGTTAGCAAAAGAAAAGAATTATTTTTAGGCCAGCTCCTCTTTTGGGGGGCAGGAAACGGCAGGGTTCTTATCCGGCAGATCACCTCATTAGTACTGGTCAGGAAATTCCAGGTTGGTTGGTTTAAAATTCCACTCCTGGGAGGGGCTGCCACCGCGTGAGGTTAGTTACTGAGTTTGGGTTCCATGACATGGCTTAGCGAAAGCGACTGTGTTTCAGCCTGTTCCTTGTCTTACCACTGATTTCCAGCCATCAGAGTCCCCAGTTCCACTGCCGTTCATCAGGCCCTTACCCACTACCTTAACTAAGTGCACAAAATGCCGACGTCCTGACGTGTGGCGTCGTGACTCATAGTGATTTGTCGGCTCGCGGATATTTTCCTTGGAAGACCCTGTGCTGCCGCTGCGTGCTTCCTGCGCAGACTACTTCGGCTCTGCCTCGCGTCACGTCACCCGGAGTCCAGGAGTGGACTTGTTTCCTTGGTTTTCGCCCACGAACAGCCTTTGTCTTCCGAGGAATGCACGAGAGGACTTCCTGTCCGGGAACATGGAGCCCTGAGCCAGGCTTGCCCGCCGCAGTAATTAGACCCGTGGACTGAGCGCCCGGAGGAAATACCCTTTAGTTGGCAGACTGTGGGGAGAGGAAGTGGCCTGCGTCTCGGAACTATGAGGGACACAGTTGTTCCAGTGGGAGACAGTCCTCGATCACCCTCCAGAGCCTTGGTCTTGCAGCCATCAGTTATGGAAGTGGCTCCAGGAACAGCCACTTGCCCCTGGTGCTGACAGCGCGTGGGGGGCCAGCCAGGAGGCTGTGCGTGCCTGGACCCTCACCGCAGGCAGCCCTTCGCCCTCCCAGAGCGAGGCCGGATGCACCTTTGATATTTAATGCTCAAAATTAGCCCCAAAGGGAAGCAACCAGAGATAAAAAGGGGAAATTGATTAAACGAGTTACGGTTCAGGGGAAGGAGCTTATCACATTTTGATGAATGAGGGGAAAAAAACAAGTTTCAACATACTGGATGCTTTCATTTCTACAAAGTCCAAAAACAGGCAAAAGTAGTTATTTTGTGACGGATAAGAAAACTGGTTATTTGGGGGGTGGGACATGGATGGGGCAGGAGTAAGGAAGCTCTGGGGACAGCTCCTTATCTTAATCCACAGGGTGATCATTGGGTGTCTGCATATGTAAAAACACCTAAAGTGTGCGCTTTTTACTATGTGTAAATTATACTTCAATAAAAAAGAGAACATTGCATATCTACTGTATGACTTCACTTTCAGAGTTCATGAACAGGGAAGCTAGGCTATGATGTGGGTGTCAGGCGGGGTTTCCCTTTGGGGAGGGATGACAGGGAATAGGCTAAGGGGACTTCTGGGGGCAGTTGTATCAGAGTTCTTGATACAACTCTGCTTGATAGAACTCACACGGGGCACTCTGCGGCAGTCCAGCCGTATGCTGGATTCATGATTTCCTGTTTGGATGCTATGCTTCGGTAAGAGACTATTTAAAATATTACATACAGTATGATCCTGGATTTTTGGTTGAAAATATATATGCAAGGAAAAAGAACAGGAAAGGCATCGTATCAGTTTCCCGTGGCCGCTGTAAGAAAATACCACAGACTTAGTGGCCTAAAAATACAGTCTACCAGCCAGGACAGTCCTGAGCAGCTGAACGTGTGCCTGACCCCTTAACGTCCCAAAAGATGGATTAAAAAGCACGTAAGCCTCCAGCCTGCCGTCACCACCCTCGGAAGTTCTTCCGCTCCTTTGAGACATGCAGCGTGATCTTAGCCAGGAAAACAGCATTTCTGCTTAAACTTTTAATTGAACTTTAAAGTTTAAATTTTGAAATAGAAGGATGCTTTACTATGGCATTTAAAAAATATGTGAAACCAACGAGTTACGTTTTGGGAAGGAGGCGTGGGCACCTCGCCAGGATACTTGCCCAGCGGGATTTCCTGGTCACCTGCCCGGTGTGTCAGGCAGCGCTGCTCTGCCCGCGGCCACGGCGTGAGGGACTAGTGCTGGCTTCTTCCGTCTCGTCCCCTCGCCTTCCCTGCCAGCCCTCCTCTTGGGCACTTTCTGGGTCACAAACTGAATGTACCCCAAAATACATCTGCTGCAGCAGACTGGTTAAGGAATGAGCCAGAAGGAAAAGATCTTCCGGGTGCAAGACATGCCAGCCAAGGCGAGTCTGTTCTCTGCTCCCTCACCCCTGAAACACTGCGGGGGCCGAGGTTGTGACTGTCTTTGCGACTAATAACAATTCAGAAATGAAGATCCTAGGGCCTCCTCTGTGCTTCCCACGAGGGCAGCAGAGTTAAACACGAGACAGATTTGTTGCTGTATTTTTACTTTATGCTGTGGTTGCTCCTAACTGCTAAAAACACAACCTCTTATCTTATTGGTAGGCCTGAAATACTCCCAGGAACATGTCTCCTGGTCCCGGGAGAGAGACCCTGGCTGCCACATGTGGGTGCAAATAAAATCCGCAAAGGTCGCCCTAGGGGGGCAGGAGACGTGCGTGTCAGCGGGCCACGTCCACCTTAGGCAAGATCTTACGGCACTGTTGATGTGGCCACCTGAATATCTGTGATAAGTGACATTATCATAGTAATCCTAGGAGCCACTCCCTTCCCGCCACCCCACTTCAAATTTGAAAGTCGAGCACCAACTGCAGACAAACCGTAGAGCCGCGGCGGCAGCGTCTGGAGGCCGCCGCCGTGAACACAGGAGCAGGTGTCCCTCAGTTTCTGCGGCAGAGCCGTTTCCTTGTTTTAGTCATTTACTTTAATCATTTACTTCAGAAAACTGCCCCTTTCCAGCTCCTTCCTGCATCTGGCCAATACCAGTTGTAAATAAACAGGAAAATACAAATGTGGGTGTTTTACACTGGGCAGAGCGTGTGTGCATCTATCTGTGTGGCTTGTCTGAAGCTCCAAGTCCCCTGGGTTGGCCTGTGGCAGCTAAGCCTGGGCTGGGGTGTTTCATTAGTGACCCCATTTGTTTCAGGCCCTTTTGAGGATCAGACTTGTTCTCGGCCGTGTGGGTGGGGAGGGGTTTTGGGGCCTTCACTTTGGGTAGTGACAGCCCTTTGCTGCTGCTGGCCACCTCTGAGAAAAGGGACATTGTCAGCTCTGATTACCCTGCCTGTTGCAATCAAAGCAGCATGTTCTCTTCCTTCTCAATACCCAGAAAACAAAACCTTGTTTCCTAAATAAAAAAGGAACAAGGTTGGCGTTGGGGGAGGTCGTGGGCGATGTTTTCCAAGTCTCTGAGCGTCCTCGGCAGAACAGGGCAGAACAGGACAGGACAGAACCCTTAGGTTGAAAACTCCCTCTACCAGGGCCTGTTTGGAAGTTGGTTCCTTGTGTGGTCAAGGAGAAAGAAAAAGTTTTGACTCGTACGTATTTTTAAGCCCTGCAACACTTCGCATGGATGTAAGATGCATTTTGGGGGCTCCCCGCTGGAGAGAATTGGTGTGCCTGAGGGACCCCTGTATGAGGCAGAGTCTGATGAGCGCTGCAGTAACCGTGTGAGCAAATCTGGGCCAAGAACCAATGGAAGGAGTGACCTTGGCCTCCGGCTGAGTGTACACGGAGGGACTGGGCCATGAGGGATGGGGCGGGATCCCGGAGGGCAGAGACTGGGAAGGAGAAGGCCTTCCAGGTGAAGGGGCCTCAAAGTCCTCGAGAGGGCCACGGGGAGAGGCGTGTGCTTTCGTGGCAGCGAGTCAGAAGCAGTGTGATGGACCTGGTTTTCAGCCCTTGGCCTCTGGGGCCCAGTAAAACTAAAACCTATGTTATCACTGCTTCCGCCTTGTGTTCACAAGCTGAGAACTAGCATAAAGTGTCTAAAAAGTCAGGGTTTGGTAGACGGGTGAAGGGGGTCAAATATAGGGGGGTCAGGAGGTGAAGTGGGTAAAGGGGATCAGATACATGGTAGCTGAAGGAAACTGGATTTTGGGTGGTAAACACACAATAGAATATACAGATGTCAAATGATAATGTACACCTGAAAGTTACATAATTGTATTAACCAATGTTACCCCAATAAACTTAATTTTTTTAAAAAGTTTAAAAAATCAGGGTTTTGATTTAGAATTCGAAGGGACATTTTTATCTGTAACAGCACATGCAGACGATCTTGGAATTCCACAGACTTCTGTGCCGCCACCTCTCATTTCTTGAAAGATCTACCCGGCAGGTACTCGGTAGCTGACTGTAAAATTCTTCACCCCGCTTCACCCGCCGCTGCGGATAAAAGCGGGGGCTGGGCTGGATGTTGGGGGAATTTGGGGACTGATTCCAGACCAATACCCCATATTTTCACAACTAAATCTTCAGCATCCTTTTCACTTGCTGTATCTGTTATTCTGGGTCCGCTGAGTGCCATCTACTTCCCAGCTTCCAGTCTTTATTCTCCGCAGTAAAGGCTGCCGAAGTAATCTGTATGCGAAGGCACTTTTTGGGTGCTTGCAGGAATCCAACCAGCATCTTTGCAAAAGACTGGCATTTTTAAAAGCCCTAATAAGCCTTTCTCACCGGCTGAATGAGTGTTTTGACAGCCTAATGATGATCGATGCGTTCTATAGCTTTTAGATAGAGCTGGTGAATTATTGAATACCTTCACAGATCAAGCCCTAGATGAGAATTTTCCCTGTGGAGTTGGTCCGTCACCAACAAATTGTTCAAGAAAACCCAGCCCCCTCTTGGCCCTGGCCATCTCCCGCAGGAAGAAGTATTCAGCAGGGCTGAGGGATTTAGAAAGTCCTGTATTATAGCAGACTTCGGGGGAAAGGGTTTGGTTTGGGGGCGTCAGATCTTTGAGACGACCTGCAGACTACCACCCAGCCCTTCCCTTTCACTCTCTTCACTCTGGGCGAGCATCTGTGTAGGGTGGCGGTGGGCCTGGGGAAGATCTAGCACGGTGAGAAGACCCTCAACACAAGACCAGCCTGACAGGTGGCCTGGCCCCCTGCACAAGCCTGGCACTGAACTTCTCGGAACCTACGACTAGAAGCTTTGGAGGCCGCAGCGGGGCGAGCATTGCATCTTGGTCAGTGTCAGGATCAACTGGATGTGGAAGTAATTTGACTTTTCCAGGCTGGGCATCCCCAGTAGGCTAACAGGTTCGCCTGGCTCAGGTTGGTCACCCCGGAGCCACAGCAGCTGGGGGTCTGGCTGCTCAGAGCCCTTGAGGGAGCGGGGGTGGGGGGGAGGTGGTACACAGCAGACAGAAGGGTTTGGGAAAGTGGCTTCCCCCTAGTCCTTCAGCCTGAAGCCCCTTGTACGTGGGCATGCCCTCGGGGGTCCACACCTACAAAGAGCCTTTGTCCCCCACCTCGTCCTCGAGGATTACAAACCAGCGATCTTAAAATTCATCACCCAACGAGATCACTTCTGAGAGTGAAAGGGAGTGTTTTTAATAATTACCTTGACCCGATAGACATAAACCGAAACTGTCTCGGGCCAGCCGGCATGTCTGTCACCCTAATTAGAAGGGATGGAGAAGGAAAGGAATGTGACTCATTAATGAGGCCTATTACTCTCCACCCATAGAAGACTGTCCTTTGAGCCCCACACATCTCCAGTGACAATTTCTGTTATGTAATACACAGTCTGGGCGCCACCAAGACCAAAGGTAACAAAGGACAGAGCGTTTCCAGCGGCCGGTCCAGGAATGCCATCGAACCCAAGGAGAGCCCTGGCCCCAGCCAGAGAGGATCATGCTTTCCTAGGTCAAGGTTATAATTATGCAGCACGGAAGCCTTCTTCCTGCAATTGTTCTAATGGGCGTGCAGGCACACACGCGGGCGGCACACCAAGGAGCTGCTGTCTATACTTAGCTGCCATTAGCGTCACCTCAGTGCAGCATCCTCATCTTATGAGGCAGGGAACAAGCTTTGACTGGCAAGGTGATCCCAGGGGGCTTAGAACGGGAACAAAATAACTAGTACCTTCCAGTAAAATCATCCCACCACCTCCAGCAAGATGAAAGCAGCTCTGGCTTTGCTGTCATCCTAAGTGGGTCCCAAGGGGTAGCTGAACATCCGGGAAAATGCGCCTCTGCCACCACCGACCAGAGAAGGAACACAGTCTAGAAGCTCACGAGGCCACCGTTCCTTAGGAGTTTGGGTGGATCAGGCCTTTGTCCCACCCTGGACCAAGGGCCTGCTTCATCCAGGAGCTGAGAGGACGAGTCTCAAGTCACCGCAGTCGCTGGAGGAAAAGCTCGTAGTGGGGCTGGCGTCCCTGTGAGACAGCGGACTGGGATGTTGTCAAGGGCGCCAGGCGGCCAGCGGGGCGAGAGGCAGCATTGATCTGCATATGTATAGGATGCCGTGGTAGGTATTCCATGAACTCAGTGCCGGGTGACTGCAAAGCGTCACCCGCGGTCGCAGGTAACTAATACCGTCCTCATCCATTCGAAGTGGCCTGCGGCCTGGCATGTCTGGAGAGGCCCTTGTACTCCAGCAGTTCATAACATACCTGTACTGTGTGTGTGTGTGTGTGTGTGTGTGATCCCGGGTCACACACCCCGACCTATGCTCGCACCTCCTGGCTCCCTCACTCCTGTGCAAGGGCCGTGACGACTAGAAAAGTGAGACCCTGTACAGCTACGTTCAGACTCCGTGCTGGGGAAAAGGCAGCAGCTTCGAGAAGCACAGGGACAACTTCAGGCGTCTGACTGTTGCGGGCGGCACTGCCCCTCAGTTGCCTTTGCTGACAATATTTTCCTTTATTGTCCAGAAAACAATTTCAGCGCCTTCGTTACATTACCCGAGAGCCGACCAGTTGGAAATTAGAGTTAACAAGCATGGGGAAGAAAAGGTTTTCCACGACCTTCGTAGGGTCCCTTGCTGGGTCCGAGAAACTGACAAGGATGGATGAACAGGAGAAAAATCTACAAATTGGTTTAATCCAAGCTTTATGTGACATGGAGCCTTCATAAGGAGAAGAAGACCCAAAGACGCGGTTAAACCTGAGTGTTTCGCGCTGGGCTTGGTGGAGGGCGACAGTCGTGGGGGAACCGAGGGGTAGGGAGTAGGAGCCAAGTGCGGTCCGCGGGGCACTGAGCAAGGCCCGTTGGAGCTCTCCCGGGTGACCCTGTCTTCAGAGAGAAGGGCGCTCCTCTCCCCTGGGCGTAGGGAGCGTTCCGTGACCTGTTTCAGGGAACGAAGGGGGAAGGTGGTCTTCTTAGGTGCCATATTTTGGGGGTAGTGTGCCCTGAACCGCACCCCAAGCATCTTCGTGAACGTGACACGTGAAGGACGTGTTAATCATGTGCCCCTGGCAACGGGTCGCTAGTCACCTGCCTCTCCTCTCACGTCTGAGCTCAGCTGGGGACAACCGTCTCGTGGACCAGGACAGAGGGACGTGACTTCGGAGTACTTCGGAGCACGCATCCTTGGCCTGCTCCCCACCCGTAACCTGAGGCTGCCCCCGAGGCTTTGAACCTCCTCTCCACGTTCCGACCGTAGTCAGATTTCCAGATCGTAGGTGTCCCCTTACTGGCGTAGAAACAGAAAACCTGCCAGGCTCAGGTGTGTGATTTAGATTCAATTAATCACATGCTCCTGCAGGGGACCTTGAGTCAGCACTGGCTTCTGTGGAGACAGAGGCAGGGAACAGGGCGTCGTTTTGTTGGCATGGAGGATGGCAGCGGGAGCTCGGTTCTGGACACGGGAGCCAAGGCAGCAGCATCTCGACTTGGCAGCTTCCTGATGCTGGTGAGGTGGCGGCTCCCTCTGCAAGCTGGGTCTTCACTTCCAGTCCCTGGAAGGCTGCCGAGGGCCTGCGTTTCCGCTCCGGCAATTCTCTGAGCTCCGGCCCTTCAGAAACCCGCTTCGAGCTAGTTTGAATGAGCTGGACTGGATCCTGTTGTCCACACCTAAGAACCCTCGGCTAGTACAGATGGAGCAAGGACAGCAGGTGGTGGGCCGAAGGGTCGGCCAGGAGGTGGTAGGAGAGTCCAGAAAGAAAGATGAGGAGTTGGCCAATAATTTTAATAACGACTACCGTTTATTGAGGGTGTTCTATGTGCATTATCGATAAGCCTTCCCACAACTCTGTTAGCCATTATTATTCCCATTTTACGGATGAGGAAATAGGCTCAGAGTGGTTAAGGGGGTCTGCTCCAGGCCACACAGCCTTCAACAGTGAATCAGGAATTGGACCCCCACGCTTCGTGCTCGGCGCTTGGCCAGCCCTGTCTGCAGTGGGAGTGGGGACCCCCCCTCCCCGTGCCTCCCGGCGTTCCATTCTCAGAGGCCAGACATCCAGCTGGTCTGAGTCGCACTGCACTTTACCTGCTTACGGGCTCAGAAGGTTATGTGGCCGTTCTCTATCAGCCGGGAGTGGCCCATATATTAGAAACACTGGCAGAGTGGGGGAAGTTCTCAGAACAGGTGACCGACTGCACGGAGGCCACCACTGCGGGAGATGGGGTCACAGGAGCCATTCACTGTCTGCATTCAACAGTTGTGCCATTTGAATTTTTTTTACAAGAAGCAAGTGCATTACTTATGTAATGATCCATCACAATTAGCACCACCGCGTTGGCGGTTTAAGAATGCAAAATCGACAAAACACATGTTGGGGCGATTCTTGGACGGTGGGATTATAGGCGATTCTCATGTTGTTCTTTACGCATCTCTGCATTTAAACATGTTTCTAAAACAAGCGTGTGGCTCAGCTTGCTTTCAGTGACAAGGAACAGAAAGTCCTTCTTCAAAGTGGATTACACAATGAGGACGTTGGCGAGCTCACGTGACTGCAAGTCCAGCACAGAAGGAGGCCCCCAGGCGTGTTGGAGACAGAGATATCATTAAGACCCGGTCTGCTTCTTCCGTCTCTCCTCTCTGTGGCCCCAGCACCAACCCCCTGCCCCTGCCCCGACCTGTCGAAGCCTGGCTCCCCTCGAGGGCACCCCACGGTTGTGGCAGTCTCGGAGCTCGTAGTAGGCACAACGCTGTCCAGACACAGACACAGGTGCCTTCTTTCTTGGTGTCTTATTTTTCAGAGTGCAGGGATCTTTCTAGAAACCCCTGGCCACCTTCCCTGTGGGTCTGAATCAGTCATAAATCAGTCTCCGGGAGGAGGGATGCCCGAGACACCTGGTCTACCCGCTAGGGCCAGGGCAGCGTCCAGCTCTCCTCGGAGCCCCAGAGTGTGGCAGAAAGTGGGGCAGAGCCTTGGGACGGACAGCGTGGAGAAATGGATGCCATGCACGCGGTCCGCTATGGCATATATTATTCTATCATTTAAAAAATTACATTGATTTTTTAAAAAATTGAAAATGACCCTTCTTGTGGGTAGAACTGCAGTTGGGGGTTTTGATGGGAGCTGTGCTGAGCTCTGTGTATAAAACCTCCTTGCTCTTAATGAAAAACAATCATGGCCTCAGCAGGAACAAAATCTGTCCTGTTTCTGCTTCTTTTATCTCTGGGAACATCGGGAACCTAATGGGTCTCACCTGGCAGCCATGGGGCCTGGATTTCTTCAGAAGTGTCTGTCACGTGGGTCACAGGAACTGACCGGGGCTCCATGTCTTGGCTAATAAAGTCCTTTCTTAAGCTGTCACGGCTCAAAATTAAGTTCTGTCCTTAGCCGTGAGGAGTGCTAAGCTTCCATCAGACTTCTTAAACATTAAGGGCTTGGCCAAGACGAACGCGACGGTCTCGACAGTGACTTGGATGTCAGCATTGCGAACCTGGAGGGGGGGGACACCGCTTGGACGCACCTGGGTTTTCTGGAGTCTGGAAATGTTCTCAGCTTTCCTTTCGGGGAGCTCTAGCCCACTGCGGGGGAATCATTGGCTCCTTTGAGCTTGTCCAGTTAGTTGCTTAACTGTCCAAGGCCAGGGATGCAGATACGAAGACGGTGGAAGCAGCGCCTTCCATCAGAGAATACCCTCCACTTCGTATCGAGATACAAACTGACCCCGCAGCGTTTGCTGCTGGGATGTAAGCATAAGTGAATTTAAAGAAAAAGCAAAACAAAACCCACCACTTCGTTATTTTCACCAGGTCAAAGGTATCTTTAGCTTACTGTTCTAAAATGTGAAGTTGATCCCTGGCTTTTGAATTTACAGGGTTTTCTTCTTCTCCACTATGTCATGCGCTAGGCACTCAGGAACTTTAATATTCTGACTCAGAACAATAAATGGATGGAAGAATAAATGGACCATTACAAAGTCATACAGGTTATTGCCACTTGCTATTTAAAGAATTTATGAGTCAAGCCAGTCCAACCTCTCCACAGGGGCCATGTGGAAATATTTTATGGCGAGATATGTTCTTGGTTTGTCCGCTCAGCAAAATGTTCCTGAATGCACGACACCTACGTTTATCAGGTGCTCACACACGAACAGGTGGACACCACCTGGGCGTTCCACACGCCTTACGTGCTTATGGGTGAGCTTTTCACCATGACTCCTGAGCATGCAAATCTTGAAAATGGCGAATTGGGAGAAAGAACATAAAAGCAGAAAACTGTGAGTTACGCAGAGAGAAGTTAATGCAATAGAAACACTCCCGTGAACGTCGGAGTCCAAAAGTTTTAGGTTCAGGGTCTCTGCCCTGGAAGTCACTTCCCCTGTGTTCTTTGGGGTCCCCATCTATAAAATGGGCTCCTATGAGGATCAGCGATGAGGCATGTCAAGTGCCCGGTGCCAGGCCTGGTACAGTTCGTGGGCAACACAGGAAGCTGTGTTTAACGGTAACGAAATTAAATCGGGCACCATGTTTCAATGTCGCGTGAAGAGAGAGGCACTGTCAACTGGCTCCACAGTCCTGAATTCTCTGTAGGGATTGGAAAACCAGGTCTCCTTGTGCCTCGGTTTCCCTGAGCATGGAAAAACGGGTTTCCAGAAGTCTCCCCTGAGCTGCCACGAGGCTGGTCCCAAGAGGAGCCTTCTGTGTGCTGATCAGGTCCCATGAGTCCGGCTCCCCCAGGTGCACGTGACAAACCTTTGAGCGAGGCTAGCCTGACACAAAGGCCACCCTTGGCTACCAGGGACAATAGTGTCTTTGTCCTCAGGCCCTTCCGGAGCCCGGGGCTGCCAAGCGGACGGCAGCCTGTCCTGCTCTTCCTTCGGCCTCACTTTCCTTAGGAGCCACAGTGTTTGCGGGGGTCAGGCAGGAGCGTGTGCCTTTGGGGTCCTGGGGCCCCAGCCTGTGGGTTGCAGCTCCTTCTTCCCTATGTCATGCTGAAACGGTGGTCGCCAGTGAAATCGCGAGCAGGAGTGTGCCCCCTTCCCTCCAACGGAGATTGTTTTCTAACCAACTATAGAGGGTGGAATGGCGGCCCCCCAAAAGATGAGTCTAAGTGACCCCGGGTGGCTGTGGATGTGCCCTTATTCAGATGGGTCTCTGCAGTTGTAGATAAGTTGAGATCTTGGTGGCTTTAGGTTGGGTGTCCTTACAGAGAAAGGAGAGAGAGGTTTGGCACAGAGACACAGGGAAGGAAGCAGATGCAGGGGACACCTGGAGCCCCCAGAAACTGGAAGAGGCGGGAAGGCTCCTCCCTCCCCTAGAACGTCAGGAAGGAGCGTGGCTCCGCCAACCCCATGATTCCACCTCCGGAACCGTGGGAGAATACTTTTCCGTTGTCTTAAGCCCTCCAGTTTACGGGGGTCTGTTATGGCGGCCCCAGGAAACCCAGGGTGCGTGCTCCTGAGCCTACGTGTAACACAGCTCCTCTACCTGCCATGTAAAGTTCAAAGGTGTGCCTCACGTCCCCGGGGGCGTGCAGGAGGGTCATGCTGGCTCTTGGTTTTGCCTCAGAGTGGTTGAGCAGCTCTGGGGAGCAGTGGAACCCCTGCCGATGTCCTGGAGGCAGCTGCAGGTCACACCTTGGCACGAGACCAGGACCCAACAGAGGCCACCGTGGGAGGCAGGGCTGGCAGGCATGGTCTCTCCTAGGGTCAGTTATGCTCTCACATGTCAGCACTTTAGAAACGAGTGAGCTTTCTGAACTCGGAGGGTGGCAGTGACCGTTGTGTCCAGCTAAGTGAGACGATCGTCTCTGTGTGTTTCCTGACCCCTCCACGTAGGACCCTGTGTCGCTCATAGCTACGGCAGGTGGTTTGCCGAGAAAGACCCCCACATTTTTTCAGTAGTCTATGCTTACGGCCATTCAGGTGAGGACTGGTCATTTGGCCAACACTCTTCCTGTTATTTTGCTGTTTAGGGGAAATTTAACATGGGGAAGGACTTATCTAAATAAATGGACGATGACGCTGGTAACCAATCAGAGAGGTAGGCTGGATAGTAATCTATGCTTGCCGTACATTCTGGAAGCACTTACACAGAGCCTAACCATTTACAAAGTGTTTCCACAAACATTTGCCTACCTAAGCTTAACAACCCTGTGAGATAAATGTTTTCTGACACCAAATCTTATCAATATCCAATTTAAAACAAATGTTTTGTTTTTCCTTTGGAAGAGAGAAGTCCTAAAAGCTGCTTCCGGCTACTAAGGTGACTTCCTCGGGCACACAGGCCCTGTCGGGGTGGGAAGAGGGTGAGAGATGGACTTTTCAGCGAGGTGTGAAATGAGCAGATTTGTGATTCTCAAAGGGAGGTCACAGAACATTCTGGAGGCAGAGCTATAGGATGCCTGGCTGTGACAGGATGAACCCCTAATAAGGAGTTGAACTGAAACACTCCCCGCTTCATGGTCAAAAACTTTGGGGGGTAAGAGGAAATGTCAGGGTCTTTCAGCCAAGTCAAGGAGAAATGGGGGAGCTCCAGGCTCTAATGATCCGTCTGTCTCTCTCCTGTCTGGTCAGTCTCTGCCCACGGAGGCCAAGCGCAGGACGACCTTCTCTTCCATATTTACCACTGGGAAAACTGCTTTGCCCATTGGATTAGAGCTCTCTGCTTCTCATTCCTCACCTGATCCCCCCTTGCCACGTGGCTTTTAGTTTGTCCCTCATTAGCGCTTCATCCCTTTTACAGGTCTACCCTACCTCCAGCTTGTGCAGCTGGCAGCGGAGCAGCCTGGGGACATGTTGCTGACTTGCTAACCTACGTCCAGATCGACCTTGGACACTGACACACAGCTGCCTCGTAGGAGAAGCGCGGACTCTATTTGGTGAAACAAACCAGAAAGAAGTGTGATTGGATCGGCTGTTTTTACTCCTCCCCGCCAGAAGCCAAAAGGCCTCGGGTCATCCTTGGCCGTCCCAGATCTCCTCGGGTGAGCGCCGTGCTTCCCAGGGCATGTCGCAGTAAGTCCCCGCTTAATCCAGGCTGCTTTCCTAGGCTTGACGTCCTAGCTTGGTGACACGGGACAGAACGGAGGAGGGAGAGCATCGCCCCTAAGGGCACTTTGGCTCAGTCCACGGGACGGAGGGGCATGTTCGATGCACTCAGAATAAAGGCCTAACCTAAGACTCATCACTTCAACCCAATCAATATTCAGTATTTAACAGGGTTCTGGAAAATCTGTGGTAGCTAGAAGAAAATGAGTCCATATGGTCCCAGGTCCCAAGTAACTTACAATGGGAGAGACAGACCTGATCCTTTTACAGTCTCATTTAAGGGATTATGTCTTACAATGGCAGTGCCAAAGGCAGAGGCATATAGAAAAAGAAGAGGCGAAAGACAGGCTTGGGCGGGGGGCGGAGGGAGGGTGCTACAGAACTTAACAGGCCGCGTTTGCACTGTTCACTGTCCTACGCCGTGGGCTGAGCGCCTTGAAGTAAAATCTGCTTTCATATAGTGTATCTTCCTACACTCCTGTGCTTAATACGGTGTCTGAATGAATTAAGGGACTGGATAATTGTTTGCTGAGCTAACGAAGGAATGAATAAATGAACAGATAAAGTGGAGATGAAAATAAAAGCATTCTGGACGAAGGAAGCTGGGAATGAGATTTCTAGAAGGCCTGGGGTGGCAGGCTTTAAAGCTTAAACTTATTTCTGTCATCGTGTAGTTTTCAAGCAAAGGAGTGAGGAGTTTGAAGAGGATTCTGCCAGCAGCGTGAAGCGTGCCCTGGACGGGGGAAGATTTTGGGGCAGAGAAATTCAGATATGGGGAGCTTCGCCTCTCCAGACGGAGTGAAATATTTTAAAAATATCTAAGGTCGGGTGATAACTTTTGCAGATCTGGCTTCTTGGCCCGAAGTGTCCCCAGGTTGGGAATGGTGCCGTGGTACCAGCTCAGGGCCACTGGCTGACTGCCAGAGCTCAGTTAGGAAATTGTGCCTGTAGGGTAACCTACATTTTCCGTAATTTCCCTGCTGGAAACTTCGCCAGATGGCCTATGTCAGGAGAATCTGTCGTGCCCTGCAAGGCTGTCTTTTACTCTTCGTCACCAAATGAGAAAGTAGTGTCTTCCTGACGTGTCCCTGACTGACCAAAGTGTGAAGCACAAGGGCCAGGGTGGATAGGGCCACCGAAGAGTCCAGAGAGTAAGAAGTAAGGGCCTCCCGGCACAGCCTTAGATGCTTAACTGACCCTGACGCTTCGTGAAGTTCAAAGGCATGGTTCAGACCGATCTCCTGTTTCTTTCGCTGCCGTGGGGAAAATGTTGGGCCGAAATTTCGGCTAAGACTATCGCTTGCCTCCTGAGGTCTTTCCTTCAGGGACCCCCAGTCCTCTTAGTGTCGCCGACTTCCCACGCTTTCCTCGAGATGACTCCTAATATTGCACTAAGGGCTGTGAAGAACGTGTGGCCAGAGGGGCCAGTAATAGTGTCCCCAGCTTGGGTTAGCCCTGTTGGGGAAGATGTATCAGTGCCCAGGCAGGCGTGAGCGAGCCGTTGATGTCGCATCACGCCAGAGGCGGACACGTGCAACGGCAGCTTCAGAATCAGGCTCCAACAGGGACTCAGCTGAGCAGCCCGAAGGAACCAGCGTCTTGCTGTGGATGCCAGGACTTAGGAATCCTCGGTCTCCATCCCTAGGCCACCTGATATGTGTGGACTTTACGTAACACCCGTCGAGGCTTCTATCCACCGAGTGAGATGCGACCACAGACAGGTGAACTGTAAATGCTCGTCAAGCTAGGGGCTCATTCAAGGTGTTTCTGAGAGGTCTGTAGAGAGAGTCTGTCTGAGGAAGGCAGCAGGTGTGCCGTTGAAGGCAAGGGCAGCAGTGTCCTCTCTGCTGTCCCACCATCCCGCCCTGTCCTCTGATTGTCATACACACATTACTTCCAAGGAGGCATCCTTCAAGGAAGGACATTTGATCCTTTTCATCCTTTCTTCCTACTTGCTGGCTGGAGGTGGAGGACATTGGAATAATGGCCAAGCAGCACGACAGAAGGGACCTATGTCTCTGATGACGAGAGGTGAGACCACCTGCATCCACATCGCTTAGCCGTCAGGACTGAGATCTAAGACCTCCTGTGTTAACATGACTTACTATTTATCTAGGAAACTCTTGTTCAGGAAGATAAGACTGTAAACCAATAAATAACTTTACTGTTTGCTTCAGGGAATTCATAAAGAATAATTACTGGCTCATCTTGGCAAACAGTCTCCTTCTCAGGATGACAGATTGTTCACCTGGGCAAACAGTTCATTTATCAAATAACTATTTACTCATCCAGGCTCGAATCTTCAAGACTTGTGTCCGCTGGGCCTAAGCTACTACATCACAAACCTGGCCCGGTTCTTCTTAGATCTCAGCCTTGAGATACCCACCTTGAACGCTGAGCAGAGACTTTCACACCCTGAAGGCTCCGCCTGGACCTCCTCCTACCAACATGCCAAGTGACTTGGGGCTGGCTCTGGTCAAGGTGCTCTCGCCTACTGCAGCGGCTTTAATCATTTCAGCTTTGGTTCATCACAGCTTTTTTCTGGTGGTCTTCTGGAAGAGTCGACAGTGGACAATGACCATGGGGGCGTCGTACCGGCCCTGGACTTCATCCACATGAGAGGGATAGGACACTTTTATCGTGACACTTTTACTTTGGGGTTTTGGTCACTGGCGGCCAAACCTGGTCCCAGGACGCTTCTCCCCTGCCCCCTCCATCCCTCACTCGCCTTTATGCCCTACACAGCGTGTGACACATACTAAGAGGTCTGTTGCACACATGTTAAAAGGAAGAGAACTCGATCTTTTGCTTTAACTCAGTACTTTCTTGCAGATTTTGGACACCTGCCAATACAATTGTTTAAAAACAATCAAACATATCATAATATGTATCTAAACAAGTGCTGTTTCCTTCAAATTATTCATCTTGGAAATCTGTTCATGTATCTTGGTGATATTACTATTGCTTGAGACATATTCGAAAACCTCTTTTGTAATTACATCTTGATTTGCCATCCTCAGTGGTGACAATCATTTTCTATGTGTGATCAATGTTTTATTATGGATACTTTCAAATATAAACATAAGCGATCAGAATAATAAAATGCACAATTATCAACTTAGGCTCAATTTTATTTCATCTAGGCCCTTACTCTTCCCTTTCTCCATCTGCATTATTTTGAAGCCAATCCAGACATCACATCATTTCACCCAAAAATATTTTAGCTGTCCTAAAAGATAAAACTTCTTCAAAAAATATTAGACATAATGCTGTTATATCACCTAAAAAATTAATAGTAATTTCAGTTAATATCATTATGTGCTCAGTGTTTAAACTTCACCGTTTGATGAAAAAAATTACTATTTTATTTGTTAGAATCAAAATAGAAATAAAGTTCATATATTGCAATTGATCGATGTCTCAGGTCTTTTTTTAAATATTTAATTGGAGTATAACATATATAGAAGAAAGCATACAAATCATGAGTGTATGGCTCAGTGAATTTCCCAGTCTTTTAATCTATAGGTTGGTCCTTACCCTCTTTCTTCCTTTGGGATTTATTTGACAATATGTTTGTTACGTAGAGTTTCCCACAATCCTTACTTGTTTCTCCATGGTATCATTTGGCATGTTCCTCTGTTCTCTATTTCCTGTGACTTGGTGATTACATTTAGAGGCTTATCAGGTCAGGTCAGCTTTTGGCAAGACCATGTCATAGGTGCTACCGTTTACTCCTCTCAGTAGGTTCATCGTTCCTGGGTTGTCTCTTTCTCAAAGCATGTTTTGAAGGTGGTTGTGACGTTAACAGGCAAAAGCCAGTCTGAGCTGTGTCTAGAGAGTGAGTAGTGTGGGTGATATAGTTGCAAAGAGATGGTTTGAGTTGAAAAGGTGTGATCAAGTAATGAATGGTTTTCTTGTGAAGCTGGTAAACTGGCCCTGCAGGAAATTCTCAAACAGTTCCAAAAATACTGTGCAGTGGCAGCATCCAATGAACAGCCACCCAGGGTGACTAACGCGAACGGAACAACAGTGACATTGATGGAGAAATTGTATGTTAGTTATAAAACCAGCTTTGCAGTGTGGGTGGCGGTGCGTGGTGCCCCTCTCTAGTCATCAGCTCCTATCATTAAGGACCCTTAACTGTCTCAGGGTGCATCACCCTTATGTTTAAAATTGGAGCTGGAACTGCGGCTCTCTAGCTGAAATGCAGCCCTCATCCCCGCACACGGCAGACCCTGGCTCCTGTCTCAGCGCCACTCCACAGCCTGGACTTGATGACAGGATGCTGCTGGGTCCCACCCAGGCCCTCCCCAGCTCCGGCGTTTGCCTCATCGGCATTTCTACGCGAGAATGCGGTCAGGGCACTGCAGGGGCAGCCCGCTGCTTCTGAGCAGTCAACAAAAAATGAGGAAGCACGGGGGACCCGCCAGCGCCGACCGGCCTGGGGACAGGGCCTCAGAGCATGCGCCTAGCGGGAAGGCCCCGGCTACCCTGACACCGCGCGGACCGCCAGCGCCAATTCAGCTGGACGACTTGCGGCCCTCGCGCGCGCGAGCCCCTTTGTGCCTGGCCCCGCCCCTCGCCGTGGCCCCGCCCCGTGACGCAAAGTGGGCGGGGCCCACGGCCTTCGGCAACTCCGGCCGCACTTCAGACCCGACCCCTGACGGAGCTCCTCCCACGCCCGCCAGCCCCGACTTGGCGCCTGCGCAGCTCGGCCCGTCCCCCGCCTGCCGCCCCTCCCCCTCCCTAGCAACCGTCGTCGCGCCGGCCCCCGCC
>NW_024355990.1:3616158-3648580 GCF_902729225.1 Pteropus medius | reverse complement strand
CAGGCCCCGCCCTCCCCGTCACCCGTAACAACCACTGGAGCCTCGCCGCGCCCCTCCCGCTCCCGCCTCCCCGGCCCACTCCCCGGAACCGGTGGCGGAGCTGCGGCCGCCGGCAGTGGGACGGCGACGGCACCGTGGAGCCGCCGGCATGCGCGAGCCCCACCGCTCCGTGTCCCGGGCCCGGCCCTTCTGACAGAGGTAGGCGCGCGTAGCCGCGGCGGGCCCCGAGCGCGCCCCCGGCCCGGCCCCTCCCGGCGGCGCGGGGCTCTCGTGGCCGCCTCCGCGCCGGGCCCGCCCTTCCCGGCCTCCTCGGCCGCCCTTGGCCCCCTCGGCCGGGGCCCGGGGACCCCAAGTCGGCCCTCCTCACGACCCCGGCCCGCCGGCCCCCTCGCCGCTCCTGTACTGGTCGCCCCTCCCCGCCCCCATCCCGCCGGTCTTCCCACTCCCGGACCTCTCTTTGCGGGCAGCAGAGTTTGGGGTCCGAGCCCATCGCTGGCGGTGCACCGTCCGGGGTCGGCGGGGGCTGGGGCCCCGCCGGAGCCGCCGCACTGGACTCCCGGACCGATCCGAGGGCCCGGCCGCCCCTCGAGCCTGCTCGGGATGGACTCGCTGGGTCTGGCCCTTGACTAATGTTTAGGGACCAATTGTCATGCAATAGACGCCGCCCTGGGCCAGGATGCCACTGGGCCGCTGTAACTCCGGATTCCCACGTAGGACGCTTCTCTGGACCAGAGCATCCGAAGCCGGGAACTGGCAGGACTCAGAAACTCGTGAATGAGCAGGTTCTTCAGCGTAGTCACTTTGGGTCCGGCGGGCAGTGGAACCCCGAGTGGATGTTACAGGGCCTTAAACGAGCATTCTGCTTTTTTCATCCTCCCCCACCGATTTTTCTGTTCGATAATCACCCTTCTCCCTTATCGGGGAGATGCCCTAAAGTCCTTTTCCCACTTAATTAAAAAGATTGTTGAATTCCTGCTGTGCACCAGCATCGTCGGGGTTGCAATACTAAATAGAACGTGGCCCCAGCAGCGCACCAGGACCTGCCAGCCCCAGAATCAAGAATAATGACGGCTTCCCGGTGAGGGTGGTGGACGACTCTGGCGTTTGGCTCTGAGCCTCCTGGTTTGAGAGCTGGAAGTCTTTCAAGATTATCTCACCCCAAACTTCATTTTACAGAGGTGAAACTGAGTCCAATTGAAGTCAAGTGACTTGCCTGAGGTCACCCAGAGTTGTTGTTTAGCAGTTTTTAGATGATCAGATAGGGCTGTTTTCCTTCTGAGCCGGGGTGCGGGACGAACATACCAGGAAAGTTCCAGACTTGTTTAAATGGAGTACGGTATATATGACCCTTCTGAAGTAAAATCTGTTTTTTTTTTTTCTTTTTTCCCTTTTTACAGCTAGACTTTGGGCTCCTTGAGGATTTTCCATTTCCTACTTCCGAGTGTCCTCTCACCATACTCAACATAAAATAACATTCTTAATGATTATCCTCTGCAGGACAGGTAGGCTCTTTGGATTTATTTTTCTTTCTCATTTTCAAATAAGGACTAAAGTCACACAAGACTCCGAATAAAAGTGTGTTTTCAGAAACCCCACCCCCGGGGCGGGGGCGCTGGGACGGGAGTGTGAATTCCTGACATGTGAAGTAGGCGCCAGCATTTAATTGATGATTTACCAATATTACAGCATCAATGCTGGGAACTTCGCTGGAGCCTCAGGACAGAGTTCTTGGTGTCTCTGCCACTTGAAGACAGGCCTCTGAAATGGTAGTCTTAGAAAATGGGGATTGGCAAGTTTCCTTTGAAGCTAGCTTTTAAGTAGTATTCCATAATTTGAGATATAATAGTACTTTTTTCCACTTCTCTTTTACTTTTTTCCCCCACTTTATAATTTTTGTGTGTTCCCGGACTTAATATGTTAAAATGCCACCATTTTTATTTGGCTTCTAGTAGAAGTTGTGAAAGAGAAAACAATTCAAGAACTAATCGTTTTGACTATCAGTATAATCAAATCGTAGGATAGGACTCTAACCCAGGGCAGCCCTTAGAGAGGCCCAGCAAGGCGGGTGGGGGACGGAGTCCTCCAGGCCCCAGACAGGGCTGTTTTTCTCATTCCGTCTGGGTTTTGTTCACTTCCTCTTACCGTCTTATTATGTGTCATCTTTTGATTTTTGTATGAATAGAATTATGACCTTTCGAGGTTCCTTTCTACCGTCAGACCGTAGCATGATACGTAAATGCAGACCTCATTTTTTCCACATCATGGTTATTTCTTATATTTGTTTGTATTTTGCAGGTGTGAGAGAATTGCTCTTCTATTGCAATCATGGTGCAAAAATACCAGTCGCCAGTCAGGGTGTATAAACACCCCTTCGAGTTGATTATGGCTGTAAGTACTTAGCATTTCAGTTTACTCTTTGGCTTCTTATATTTTTTTAAGTATTCGGATTTGACGATCTGTAAACTGATGCTTATTTCATTCTTTGTCTCCGTTGCTCCGTTTGTACTCACCCTGTTGTTTTATGCTTACGAACCCTATCTAGATTTTGCGAAATGTTTTTAAACCCCAAGTCTCTGAAAATCTGCATGGTTGTTTTTTTTTAAAAAAAACGCGCCTCAGTGTAATGTATGAATTTGTTAATTCTCCTTTTGAAAACAGAGAAGTGGGGTTCTAAGTACTTCTTCCTCTGGATTTTGCTCTTTTTCGTTTGTAAAAGTAGAAAAAGGATGTGGAGGGCGTTTTTTCCCTCTGCTGCTCCTTAGGAAGAGGGCTGTAGTTATGGGCGAGTTCACTTTACTAGACTGAGTGCTTAGGTTGGAGCTTAATATACATTATTCTAATGACTCTGCTGCCTGAGTTTTCCCCCCTGCTATGGAAATCATGAGTCCTGTTAGAATTCCACAAATGGAGTAATGGAAGTCTTAATTTCCTTTGTTATTTACCTGAAGAGTTTGGCTGAAAAGAAGTGTTTTCCTAGATGCAAAACAAAACAAACGCATTCGCAATCACTTTTGGATTACTATAGGGTATTCTTTCTTTTTCCTTTTCTTTTGTGTTATTGTTAAGGTATAATATACATACAGAACATGGTTTTTGTTGTGAACAGACACCGTGATGAAAATGTCAAACTGAACCCAGATCTGGAACCAGAACATAGCTAGCCCAGTAGGAAGTCCCATTTTGCCCCTCCCCACTCAGAGTTAGCCACTGCTCTTGACTTTGAACACCACGGATGAATGTCATCTGTTTCTGTTCTGTATATAAATTGAAACTCAGGGGGTTTTGCATCTGGCTTCTGCTCTGCATTATTTATGATCAATCCAGTTTTGAAAAACAAAACAAAATCTCAAGGCCTCTGAAGGGAACAGTTTAGATTTAGGAAGTTCGTTTTTTTTAAATGGAGATTTAGTTTCCGTAGAGTGAAATGATCACATGGTAGCTATACATTTGGATCAGTTTTGACAGAAGAATGACCCACGTCTCTATCAAGATACACTTATTTTCAGCCAAACTTTTCAGGTAAATAACAAAGAAAATTAAGACTTTCATTACTCCATTCATGGAATTCTAATAGGACTCTACAATTTCCGTACGTCGTTACCTCAGAGTGTTCCCTTGTTGCCCCTTCTCAGTCAGATGTGAGGTTTTGTCTTTTTAATTCTGCATTCCCCTTAAATACTAGGACCGTTCAGTATTTTATGTTAGTGGCTTATCGAAAGGCTGCTTCCTGTTTGCATGGTCTGTGCTCTGGTCTGGCTTCTGGCTGTGCAGGGCAGAGGCCCACGCCAGCGAGTTCAACAAGGAGCCTTGTTTGGGAACACGCATGGTGCTGGGAGCCGCGCAGCAGTCCCTGAATGCCAAGGGGACAGCCGGGCCCGCATGAGGGTGGTTCCCGGCAGTGCCGGGGGCCTCAGCAGCAGTTGTCCTGGGAACTTCACCCCGTGGGCCTCTGCCTTCCTCCACGTGCCAGAGCACCCCCCACCCCCTCCGCTGGCTGCTTTGTTCACTCTTAGTTTTCTCCCCCCTGTGGTGTCAGCTCAAGTGCTTTTCCTGCTGGCCCCAGTTCAACTTTGCAGCATTTCTTATTGTGTTCTTTCAGTTTCTAAGTGACCAATTCTTGTCACATTTCCTAGTTCAGATTCTGGAGAGAGACTCGATCTGGTCATCTTTCTCCTGGACCTAGAATACAGGTGACAGGCCAACCTGTGCATTATTTGCCTGGTGGTGGGGACAGAAAGGCAGCAAGTATGGGGGGTACGCAGGGGAGTGGAGAAGGCACCGTGACTGGCACGCCATGTTTTCCACAATGTTAACTCTAATTTTAAAAGCTTGATGCGACTCTGATAGTTTGAGGAAAGGGATGTGGGTCTCTTCTGCAAATACTAGATTTAATAAAGAAGTGTTTTGATTGTCTACAGTTCAACTTCCTTATTTTTCACACTTTACTATTTTCAAAATGGTAGTTTGTCCTGCGAATTTTATGCATAGATTTACAGAAGAATTTGAAATTCAAATTCAGAACCACCTCGTCTTTTAAGATTAGCTCATTTTAAAATTGCTTTTGTATTGAGGCAGTAGTAATTTTCTTTTGAGTTGTTAGAAAATATTTTTTAATCTGAAAATGAAGTAACGTTGCCTCTTTATTTCCAGAATTAGAAACTAGAATGTTTGTTAAGTCTTTAGTGATTTTTGTGTGGTGTCATTTGTGGCTTTTCTGACTGTTGTTGTATGACATAAAATTTTAGTAATTTACCTTTGGTTTTTTTTATCGAGGAAAAAGTTAATAGAGTTACTTTGAAGATGTTCTTTTCAGTTCACTCAGAGTGAGGAAAGAGATACACAGTTAAAGTGAGAACAAGTTGTAGATAGCGTCAGCCAAAGTATTTGTGAGAACCTCGAAAAGTATGCTTCAGTAATCACAGCACGTGGCAGTGGACAGAAGATGGTTTGGCAGTGGCCGGCCTGTGGAACCGACAGGCGTGCCCAAGTCCTAACTTACAGGGCTCCCGTGAGGGGGACAGTTGGAGAAAAGGCCCCTCAGCCAATTTAATGCCCTTGTTTGTTTTAACCGAGAGGTTTTTATAATTTAGTATTGCCAGAAAATCGTTTAGTAGAAAGAGCCCCGTGTAAATAGGTACATGGTGGGTATCGAATATGTCAATTGCATTGTGATTCCTTTCTCGAAAGATTATCTTTTGTCTTGGGGTCAGTAGGCTGATAGCATTAAGAAGTCATGTTAATATTCTCATTAATTCATTTGAATGAAACAATGGTAAATAAGCCGAACCGAAGCGGAGGTTTTCCAGCAGTCATCTGTGGCATTTTAAGGGTGTTCGATATCAGGGCAGAAACATGGATGCTGGGGCTTCAGGGAGGTGAGTGAGACATCGCCAACTCAGCCCCCTTCTGGGGGCGAGGAATCTGAGACTCGGGGTAGTGCAGGCTCCCGCAGTTAGTGGAGAGATCTGATTCCTGAGCTCACGTTCTTCGTAGCACACGGTAGCCTCCCCGCCCCCACCCCGCTCCTACCCCTGTGTATCTGGAATGTTTTATGCAGGTTCTTGTCCTTGAAGACGTCTTTTCAGTTTCAGCCAAAAGCATTTCCTGGGGCTGCTCTGCCTGACTCGTAGGGAGGAGAATTTAATCAGTGAGGGACATTCCAGTCGATTGTGCCTTGAAGGATCTGTGGTCTCACACAGGCTGGTCATGTGATCCCACAGAGGGGATGCTTGGGATAGTGTTTCATTTTGAAGTTTGTAAGGTAAAACACAAATTTGAAAACTTAAACATTTTAAAGTACAGCTTTTCCCATCCTACTGTTAATGGCCCCTGAATAAATGACGTAAAGGAAACAAAGTGTGGAACGAAGCAGAAGCGTGGGGTAGGAGGGCGGGTGGAGGAGTGGTCAAGGGGTGTGACTGAAGAGGACAGTCCCTCTGGAACGGGATCTGTGCTAACAGCTGCAGAGGAGGGGGCGACTTAGCTCTGATCCCTTCTCGCCGAGGACAGCTGTCACTTTGACCAGTGGGAACACGTGAGAGGAGTAACATCCCGCAAGTCAAAACCTCGTCCAGTCCCATTTCTACTTGGGTTTTCCATGATCACAACAAATCGGCCCCATGTTCTCACTTCTCTTCACCGCCCCACCCCCCAGTTGCCCTATTCTCTCAGTGCCGTTGTCCCCGAAGCCCCTCCACGTCTGTGTCCCGAGCAGACACAGCCTCTGGATTGCGCCTTCGAGTCACGCATCTCTGTCCTTTTCTCTCCCAGCACCATCATGGGCCCAGCCCAAGCCCTCATCTCTGGACAGAGACCGGCGTTTACTTGTTATTTTCTTACTCACATCTTTCTTCCCTTTAGCTCATCCTGCATTCCACGGCTGGACAGTGTTTCCAGTTGTCAGTTCTCTCTCTGTTTAAGGATCCCTTATTGTGTTACATAGTTCTGAACTGCTTCGAACTGCTTTGTTCTTCTCAGCCCTTCGCGTCCTACCCTCTCTGTGTAACCTTATTTCATATATTATGCAAACTTCCCCACAGGAGCGTTTAAATCTACTCTGCCGTCCTGGTTTGCTGCTCACAGCGTCTTTCCCTGCCCTCCCCTCCCCCCTTCTTTCGCTCCTTCCTTCCCTGCCTTTGGTAGTCGCCTTTTCCCATCTGCCTCTTAGACTCGGTCTCACTGACCCAGCCACTTCCCTGATGCCTCTAAGGTGCTGTTCTTGCTTCCCTCTGCTCTGACTCCGTAAGTGGGTCAGTGTTGGGCACCGTCCCTGTCCTTCGTTTCTTTTATTCTTGAAGGTTCCCAGGCGATGCTTTCCGACTGTTTTGTGGTTCCTCAAGGGCGGCGCCTTTGCTGCTGCTCTCGTTCGCTCAGGCGCTGGTGCTGAGCACACAGAGGACGCTGGCAGGTGTTCCATCTGTCTGTCCGTCCTCACCGGCCTGGGGTGTGAGGACTTGGGAAGTAGTTTGATGGGACCTCGGATCTGCGTGTGACTGTCGTGTTTTCTCCATGGAAGAAGCAATGCGCTGCGACCCTCAGTGACCAGCGCCTCCCTTAGGAGCAAAGCCCTCTGTGACAAAGTTGGCAGTTATTTTCCATCTTTGGAAATTATACAAAATCCTGTTGACACACACCGTGATAGTAGTTTAAGCAACGTGCTTTTATGGGCCGAATAACCAGAACACCTGTCTGCCAGTGTCCAGTGTCGATCGAGTGGCCGCCACAGCGAAGCGCGCCCTTGTCCTTCGCAGTCCCTCGTTTCATTCTCTGTCCTTTCGGTGCCTTTGCTCTCGGTTACGTCACGTCTTCACCAAGACGAGACGGTCAGAGGGGAGAGATTTTCTGTGGGACTAGATGCAGCCCTGGGTCCTGCCTCACGCCCGCTCTGTGACCCAGTAACTGGGCCGGTCACTCGTGTGAGGCCGTTGCGAGGACGTGGGAGCATTAAACGGACCAAGGGAGGGAGGTGGGAGAGCCAGGGCCGGGTAAATCACGGCTCCCGCTCCCTCTCCAGTGTCCAGTCCTTTCCCCACCGCCGTGTCTGAGGCGATGTGAATCAGTTTCTGTGTAGGTAAATGATCCAGGTTCTCTGATATTTTAAAGATCCTGGTCAGTTTTTAGTGGGGTGGCGGGGAGTCTACTAGTCTCATTTAGGAAGGTTTCGAATGCCATCGTGTGAGTCCTCTCGCATTTAATAAAAGCCGGGGTGTAAAAAGTCAGACTGACTTAGTTGTAAGACAGGACAAGCGGACGGTTAGGAATAACGTACCTTCACTGCAGGCCGCTCCGTATAGAGCGGGCATTCCCCTTACACCCACTCCCAACACGTTATGCATTCTGAGTCATGTTTAAGGTGCCAGGGTGAAGACTGTGTTTCAGTGGGAGGAATTTCGAGGAGAAATAAAGCAGGATCCGATTCATCATCTCCTTGCCTCTTTGATTTACCTGTTCTTGTAAAACCAAAACCAAAACAAAACAAAAAAATTAAAACACCAAACCTTGCATTATGAAACTTTTCAAGCATACCCGAGCAGAGAGAGGGTACAGTGAGTGCCCACTTGTCCACCCAGCTCCGGTGGTGTCAACATTCGACGGTGTCCTTTCAGCCGTTCTCCCCAGTGTTTTCCCCCTGGTGTATACAAAGCAGATTTCAGACATCTTGTTAATTAGCTGATAAATACTCCAGCATGCATCTCTAGCCAGGAAGGACCTTTTTCTTTTTTAAAAGTAACCACCATGGCATTTGCACACCTAACAGAAGTACTAATAATTTCTCGATATCATCTAATACCGAATCCACGTTCAGACTCTTGTCTAAAACGATGTCATTTCGTGAGTTGTTAGGATCCTGCTTCCGACACCGCGGTCGCATTTCGTCGGTAGTTACGTCTGTGCTCCCCTCTGTCCGCGTCCAGCCTTCTGTGTTTCCTTCCACGCCAGTGCTTTGTTAGGGAGAGCGGGTCATCCATCCTGTTCGATTCCCTCCACCGCTGCTGATTTAATCGTTCGTTTCCGCACACAGGCACCGGGAGAAGCGCGGGCCTCGCCTCCAGCGGCTCAGCTGCTTTCTAGCAGCTCTGCGTGCGCGTTGCTGCTGGAGGCGAGTGGTCAGCGCTGGCTGCTGCCCTTCCATCCCCGTGGTTCTCCTGCACGATTTGGAGTTGCAAATAAGGTGCAAAATATTTTTTTCCCAAATTAAACTGGGTCTCTCTATTTATAGTTCTTTTTAACCCACTTCATTGGTCCTAATATTTCATGCAGAAAGCATTTAAAAGGAGTTAGTTTATTGGTGGGTCTGATTAAAAGGGCTTCTGTGTAGCACGTGCAGTGGATGCTTGGCGGAGGTCTGGCCCCAGGGCGGTGGTGGGGAGGGGGCTGCAAGGGTCTGAGGTAGCCGGCCGTGCTCAGTCAGTCTTGTGTCTGTGCTGCTTTCCTCGGAGCCCCGGATGCGGACATCGGGTCGGCTGGGGAGGCTTCCACAGAGTTGTTCACTGGAGGGATTTTTGTTGGCTGCTGTTTTATCTGATTCTTCTTTCTTGATTTTTTGACCTATACAAACGTGAAACAGACAGTTTTGTGTGCTTCCAGTGAATAATTTTACATGTAACAATGCATCTGTTGCATTATAATTCTCTCCAGAGGTACAATTCGATGTCAGCAATCCTAACCTTTTTTCAGAAAAGTCGTTATTATTATGTAATAACGTGCAGCTTCCTCTGTGTGAGGTGATTGCTCTGTGTACTCACGATGTACGGAGTCCTCTTCCATTCAGAAGTCTGCCGACTGTCTCGAGCGCTCTTGGAGTCATCAGCACTGGCGCTGGCAGGCGTCCAGTTTGCCAGCGTCTGCATATTCGATTAGATGGCTGCGTGGCGGCTCTCTCCCTCTCGGGTCTCGGGGCCTCCCCTCTAGTCTCTCTCACTTTTCTCTACCCACCTCCTTGCCTCGTTGGGGACAGATGGACTCTTCCTCCAGTGACCACTTGGTTTGTAGTTTTGGGACTTCCAGCTGTATGTCTGTGTTTTCTGGCCATGATAGGCATTTTAATCGATAGCAGTTAATGCTGTTTTAGAAACATCCAGCTCTATCTCACTTGACGTCTCTCCCTGGGCGGTCTCATTTAAGCTGCGCTTCAGCTGTCCCTGTGTCAGCCGAAGATCTCCAAGCCTTACATTTAGCCTCCTCGAGGGGCCATCGGACTCCCAGCCAGCTCTGCTCCAACGGCGCCATCCGACTGTTGCAGGGCAGATTTGCGCACCTGGAGCGGGTGCACCCCTCCTGCTTGTGCAGAACACTCCCCAGTGGAAAACGAACACCCCCCCCAACCCCATAAAATACCACTCAGAAGCTCTCCCTTTTTTCTGGGCTGCCGCTTCTGGCCAGTGCCACCACCACGCGCCCTGCCCTCAGATCGGAAGCCTCGCGGCTGGCGGCCTTTCCTCCTGTGCCTTGGGCCTCAGGGTTGGCCAGACCCTCACTGTCCGCGATGTCTCCTGGATTGCCCCTGCATCTGCCCCTCCCGGCGTTGCTGCCCGAGGTGACCCGTCACCACTCGCCGTCCCTGCAGCAGCCTCTGGACTCTGGCTCCCGACCCCACCCCGCCCACCTGTCCTTCCTCGCGGCCACTGCCATCTCTGCGTTGTAAAGACGAACGTGCCACTTGCTGGTCTAGATTCTAAAGGAGCTGCATCTCACTGTCAGGACAAAGTTCAGACCCTCGACCCTCTAGCCTGGTCCCTAGAGCTGTCCCCATCTGCCCCCTGCTGGTCTCCGATGCCTCGCTCCGCATGCAGCACCCCCCGCCCCTCCCCGCGCTCCACCTTCCAGCTCTGCTACATCACGTGCAGCCTCCTAAGTGTGCCATTGTTTCCCCTGGATCCTCTGCCTTTATGCCAGCTGCCCTGGACCCGTCCCCCTCCTCACCTGCCTGCCTCGGGCCGGTCAGACTCCATTCCCTTAGTCTGAATTCCCTCTCTGCTCTGACAGCTCACTGTCACCTCACTGGTCACTATGCCTTGTCCTAGTTGCTGGGCTTGTTGACCTCCCCTCCACTCAAGCATCTTGAGGGCAGGAATCAAACCATCTTGCTCTTTATCCTGAGCACATAGTAGGCCCTCACAAATAGATTTGTGTACAGAAGAGGTGAGTCTTGGAATGTGCGCATGTATTTCCTGTGACTTCTGCTTTTGGTAATGAAAATTTTGACAGAAGGCCGCACTGGAACATAACCTTTTGGTTGGAGATATTTACTCCTTATTAAAACGTGGTTGGAAGGAATCTGATACAAATCATGTTTTGTGAATAGAGTTCAGTTCAGTGAACTGAACCTTATAATTACCGTAGTTGACTGAAAAATGTGTCCTGGTTTATGTATCAAAGGGTGTTTTGAGTGGCTTTTCGCCAATAGTAATGCGTACCTAGGATTTAAAATTTTAATTTTTATGGTTCTTCTACAGTACATAAAAATCACTTAAAAATTCTTGACTCTGATAGAATGGTATTCTTTTTTTTTTTTTTGTAATCTCTACAGATTTGAACCTGAGAGGCTGGTTATTACATGACTTTTTTTTAATGAATAAGTTATCCTACCTAACATTAGGTAGTCCTGATCATAAAACACGTATGATTCTTTTCTTTTTCCTAGTTTAATGCCTATGTATGTTTTAAAAACCAGGTCCAGAACTAAAATCTACAAGGTACATATTTTAAGAAGTAAATTAAGAGGTTGTTGGCTGTATTGCAGGATTTACGCTATTTATATTTAGAAAGCTCTTCCCCAAACACCTATTAACTTTATTTTACTTTTCTTAACACAAAGATGGTTCAGAATATAAACTCTAACAATTCTAAATTCCAGTTCTCTGGTGAATCAGAATTTCTGGGGTGGGCCCAGCCGTCTGTGGTTCTACAAGCCCGTCAGGGGATTCTGACCAGTCAGGTTTGAGACCCACTGGTTTAGTTCTCCTTAATTTGAATTTTTAGCAAATGGGATGGGAAGGAAGGAAGGTAGTGTCAGTTATAACATTTTAATTTAAAAGTTTTGAGAGGAATAGATTCTTTAACAGACTGTGTAATAGAGACTCTATTACATTATTCTTTCTTTTAGAGATTTAACATCTACCAAAAGACTGTCTGCTTCATGTGCTTCTCCAGACTGCTGTTCTTGAGTTTATTTAGTCATACCAAAGTTATATATACAACATGTGCGTCGTTGAACTTGCCTTAATTTAATTATTTGTATGACTTTATTTCCAAATTATCAGGCGGAGTAGATTTATACTTTTTTTATTGTGGCAAAATATATATAATATAAAATTTATCATTTTAATCACTCCTAAGTTACAGTTCAGTGTTAGTGAACACATTCACATTGTTGTGTAGCTGTCACCCCATCTCTGTCCAGAACATTTTCATCTTCACAAACAGAAACTCTGAATCCATCGAACACTAACTCCCCCCTCCCCTTCCCCCAACCCCCTAGCCCGAGGGAACACCCCCTTTTCTCCTTTATGTCTCTGAATAGGACTATGACTATTCCTTATGTAAGAGGAATCATACAATATTTGTCCTTTGTGACTTGCTTATTTCACTTAGCATAATGTCTCCACTGTTCATCCGTGTTGTACCATGTGTCAGAATTTCTTTCCTTTTTAAGGCTGAATAACCCATTATTTTATGTATATACTACATTTTGTTTATTCATTAATCCATCAGTGAACACTTGGGTTGCTTCCACTTCTAGGCCATTATGTTCACTATACGTTTTTACCATCTTGTTTTTAATTGTAATGTCAACCAAAAATAATTGCATACCTCTTTAGGTTTATTTTTTGGTCTTTTATATTTGATAGATTCCAGACCCAAAAGATAAGTTCCCTGAGGACTTCAAGGACTGTGTTTTATTTCATCTATTCAAAATACATCTTTAATTTACATCTCATGATTACCTTGGCCGTTAGTTTCTTAACAAAGAAAGAATAGCGTCTAAAATCAGGTGAGGAAGGATGAGCTCGGTGGGGATCCCCTGAGGTCAGATGGTGGCCTCCTGCCACACAGGAAAGGAACTGGCAGAGGACATAGCGGTTCAGATGCTCCTGGGTCTGTGAGGTGCAACTTGTATAACAGGCATTGAGTAAATAGTACTTGATAGATATTTTGCTGATGGATTAAACCAGCTCCTGTCAGCCTACTGACGATGGAATTTTTATTCTGGTTCACGAAGCCGGATAATATTTCTATAGCTCATTACATTCTTTTATGTGGGCAAACACATGACATCTTTAAAAGCTGACAGCTGCAATTCTCTGGAACACCCAATGCTTTTCTGAAGTCCACGAATTTATTTTTTACACTCTGGAAAGTAAAATAGTACTCCGCCAAGTTCAACTTGACTTGAAGAGGAACATGCAGAACTCCTATTTTTGTTGTTATATATTTTGTCACATAAAGTTTGCTCTTTAGTAGACAGAAGATCTTATGGCTTAAGAATGGTTTTGGACAATTGTAGCATGTTTTGGATTCCATTGGATCTTGGATCAATCAAGTGACCGCTTTAAATACAAAATTAAGCACACAAAAAACTAAGAGAGAAACCTTTCCTAGCACTCCAGACATTCTCATTTGCCTAGGGCTTTAAGAAATTGTGGCCGGTGAAACATTTGAACTTGAAGGCTTATTGACAGAAGTAAGATATCTTAGGCATAAAGACCTACTTAGAGATGTGCACACCTCTTTTTTTTCTAACTAGTATCCCTTAACTCTCCGACAAGGATTGGTTAATGCTTTTACTTTAACAATTGAAAACATGTAACCGTGTGGAGCTCACTGGATGCCTGTCATATTTATAGCTAAATGCTGTCAGGCAGTATGTGGTTTGCTTTTATGCTTATTTTGGGGGCAACAAATAATACGATTTTAATGGTTGAAAAAGCAAATACAAAAAGAATAGAAGTGGCATTAATATGTAAATCGGGTGTTTGAGCCAAGTGTAGGCTAAGTTACTTCCCAGGCAGGGAGCTGTACAAATAAAGATTTAAATAGAGAAAGTGGTGGGAGTGGTGACTCACCCAGCAGCATCTCTTGGGGGGTGGGGGGGCGGGGGGCGGGGAGCTGCCTAGTGAAAGCAGCTGTATGTACCCTCCCACCAGTTCCCTGCTTGTGCTGAAGGAGGGGTTCGTCTTTAAGGAATTGTCATCCTTCCCATGAAACGTGTGTTGCTTCAGTTTTATGATTGTATGAGTTTTTACCGTTTGTTTTTTAACTAACATTGTAATAAACTGGTCAACACTAAAGGTCCAAGGAAACTTTTCTCTTTTAAAAGAGTTTGTACGTTACTCAAGCTTTCTAAGCAGTTTCTTGGAGTCAGAGATTTCGCTGTGCTTTTTCATTAATCCAGATCAACCAGTCCTTAAACTGGGTTTTGTTTGAAACCCAACCAGAGAGCTTGCGGGGAGAGGGGTAAGCATTCTTGCGGGAGGTACCCTTATCTGCTGCGCTTCACCCGAGGGGCTTGGCGGCTCAGCTCTGTCTATGGCAGCCTTTCTCTACAATGGATCAGTGCTGATCGTCCTTTCTGGTTATTTCAACTGGGTTTTGATGGGTTAGAATGGAAAATAGGGATGTCCGTGTTTTCGGCTTCTGGGTCTGCTTTAGATCTGTGGAAATTAACACAGTGTGTACATTTCGACTGTGCTTTGTCACCCTACAGTGGAAAAGGGGAGGGAAAAGTCTTTTTCTGTTTGTGATTCTGGTGGTCATGTTTCTTTTTCGCGAAGGAAATAGACTTCTTGGTAAACGGTCTTCAAATGCAACTGTATCATGTTTTTAGTTTTAAAACTTTTAAGCTTTTAAAACAATTTATTCTGAGAACGCTAGTTCCGTACGGGGAGCAGGGTGGATCTGGATGCCACAGGGCCGGGAAACGATTCGGAAACTGGGTCTGCCTCCGACGGTGTCACCTCCTGGGCACGCTGCTGGGCATCTGGCTGTGCTGGGCCTGGAGCTGTGAGCAGCCGAGCCCTCTCCGTGTGCTCTGCCCCGAGCGGGTGTGCCGGCCACCACCAAGACCTGGTCGCCTGGGCCCCTGCGGGCAGACGGAGATTGTTGGTGAACCCCCATTTGTGAAACGCTAAGGAGCATATGGAGGTCTAAGAATAATGGTTTAAGGGGCACTTCTGTGCCAGTGCCTCATTTATTGCTCGCACTTACTTCGGGGGGTAGGCTCTTCTTCCCCCCAGCTTTATTGAGATATAATTGACGTGTAACATTGTGTTACTTTAAGACGTACAACATAAAGCTTTGACAGACGTACATCTTGTGAAATGGTCACAACTCTAAGTATAACATCCATCACCTCACAGTTACACATAGAGCTTTTAAGATCTACTCTCTTAGCAGCTTTCAAATATACAGCACAGACTGTTTAGTGTAGTCACCGTGCTGTGATTTATTTGTCTTGTAATCGGAAGTTGGTGCCTTTCGTAGGCTCTGCTCATCTTCTGCTTTACAGATGAGGAAACCGAGGCTTAACTCGCTCCCCAAGGGATCGTCCCGCTGGCTGCCTCGCCCGCTGACGGCGGTGTAGACCACCGAGTTCCACGATTCCGAGCCTCGCAGGGCTGCTCGGACCCTCAGCTCCCCTAACTGTGCACGGGGCAGTTTGCAGTCTTTGCTTCCCAGTCCTCCCCGTTCCCTTCCCCCAGCCCCTCTCCCTCTGACCCGTCTGTGCCCGGTTCCCTGCTGGAGTGTAAGACCCTCTGCCCTCCTGCTCCATCTTTGGTGGCTCCCAGGTGTTGGGGGTTCCTCCAGGATGCACATCACGGCCTTGACCCTCTGGGCTGCGAGGGCTCCGCCGTGCACCGCCTGGGTTGTGCCTTACTCCTGAAGTGACGAAGCGACGCGCTCCAGGGGTGGAGGGCAGGACGGGCGGGTCGCTGAGTCAGACACCTGGTGGTCGGCCCCTGGGGACTCTGAGTTTACAGCAGCCAGCCTGAGGCGCGGTGCCGGGGCCTGTCACATGTCTAGTAGACAGTTGTGCAGATAACCGGGGAACCTTCTGTCCTCAGATCGGTAGCGACTCCCCCGGGGCTGTGGGAACGACAGTCTCACCTGTCTGTTTATCAGGAGGGGAGCCCAGCGATTAGCTTCCTGACTCCACATCTTTCCCTTCCAGGTCTATTGTATTTCTTCATTCTGTGGGAAATGGTAAAGCCACTCACTGGAGCTGCCGGGCTGCCGGTAACCGGAACCCTGGGGACACCTGGTCCCCGGAGGCTTAGCGAGTGCCCCTCTGGCCCCGGCCACGTTTATCCTCAGGGCCGTATTGTCCGCTCCCGGCAACCGAGCATAGTGTCTTTAGCTAATTAATGAGTTCTGTGCCCAGTGAAGTCCCTGTATTTCTTGTATTTACTTCCTGTTACAAAGAGAATATTTTACTCTTAATGCCTAAGTTGAAATAAAATTATTTCTCTCTTTATCTTCTTTTTCTTTTCCTTCTAGAAGAAAGGAGACCTCTATGATATTATTTACACCTAGTTCCTTTTTTTAGATGGCTTATTATAAACATAATTGATTTCCAACCAAGCCTCATGAGATTTACGTCTTGTGCTTTTAGGGCCGTGGGGATATAATTATCATTTTAGTCTGGTGAACACATGGATTTTTTGGGTGCGTTTTCAAAGTACAGTAGGAAAGATAAATGTCAAATGAAAAATTTCAGTTTTTACAGCTTCGCATCGGGAACGGTCCCTTTCTGTTTTTGTGGACGGTCGCGTTGGGGTGTGGACTGTTGGGTGGCCGCGTCCTGACCTAGCATCGGTCCCTTTGTACTCTCTGAGAAGTTTGTGTGCGACATGGGTCAGTGGCCACATTTTTCGAATATTGTGCTTATTCTCCGTCAGGGCCTGCTAAACGTTACTTTTTCTTTTTTTTTTTTTAACATCTTCCACAGTTCTGTCCGTTGAAGCGATAGAAACCGGGGCTCAACGAGACTGGGTAACCTTCCCAGTCTGCTGGCGGAGCTGGGGTTCGAAGCCAGGCCACCTCTCCCAGGGCCTGTGCTCCGAGCCACAGTGCCACCTGTACCCGGAGTGGGACAGACCTGGGTTCAGGTCCCGGCACACTGCTTCAGCCCCTGTGTCCTCGTTTTAAAGTGGGAACAGACTCACCCAGTAGAAAGATCACGCCAGATAAATACCTTAACCTGAGTGACCCCGATGTTGGTGCCTGTGTCCTAGATGCTCAGTGAAGCTGCAGGTTTGGTAGTCTGCCCCTGACCCATCTCTCCCCTGGCGGAAGTCCTTCACGGGCCGGGCCCTTGTCTTACACTCTTGTGTCCCCAGCACCTGCTCTTCAGGGCTTGTCCTGGGAAGGAGGGAGTGTTTCTTGAATAAATGATGTTATGGATTTGTCTAGGTTCTTCTTAAAAGACGTTTGTCTTTTTGTTTTTCTATAACATGAACAGTTAATAGGTTTTTACCTTTGGCCAAGGTATTATTGATGCCTTTTCTTTTAATATTTAATAGAGTTGATGTTTTAGAACAGCCAAGGTTTACAGAGAATTGAGCAGGTAGTACAGAGAGCTTTTATGTGCCCCTTTACAGTCTCCCTTGTCATTAACATCTTGTGTGATGTGTTTGTTTCAGTCGGTTCAAGTCTGTAGTTTACATTGGGGCTCACTGTATTGTGCAGGTCTATGGGTTTTGACAAATGCGTCATGTCATGTGTCCACCATTACGCTGTCATACAGAGTCGTTTTACTGCCTGAGAATCCTCTGTACTCTGCTTCCTCGTCCCTCCCTCTGCCCTCCCAACACGTGGCAGCCACTTTGTATTCTCTCCATAGTTGCGCCTTTTCCAGAATGTCATATAGTTGGGATTCTATTTATAGGCAGCCTTTTCACTCAGGCGTCTTCCATTAAACCATAATTCTTTCCATTTCCTCTGTGTCTTTGTGGCTTGATAGCTCATTTCTCTTTACTGGTGAATAGTATTCCGTTGTCTGGATGGACCACAGTCTGTTTACCCATCGCCTTCTGCAGGACATCGTGGTGGCTCCCGGTTTTTGGCAATTAGGACTAAAGCCTTTGATGCCACATTCCTTTTCAAACACTGTCGCGATTTCCTGCTCTGTGTTGAATGGTGACAAATCAGGTCACTATTAGAAATGCTTCTGTGAGTTGGCCTGCTAATTAAAACTATATGAATTTATGTTTTTATTGTTTTCTCCAGTTTTATAGAGGTGTAAATGACATAATAAACTGTACATTTTTAAGATATATAGTTGGTTAAATTTTGACATAGGTGTGTATACCCGTGAAACTGTCGCTGTAATTAAGATAATGGACATATCCATCACCCCAAAAGTTTTTTATGCCCCATTGTGCTTTCCTCTTCCCACGTCCAACACACCTCCACCTCCAGGCAACCACTGATTTGCTGTTACTATAAATTAGTGTATATGTCCTAGAATTTTTCAGGAATAGAATCAGATATACGCGATTTTTTTTTTTGCCTAGCCTTTTTGATTCGGCGTAGTTATGTTGGATTCATTCTCGTGTGCGTGAATAGTTACGATGTCATATTGCTGAGACGTGTCCCACTGGGTGGTCATGCCCCGACTTGTTCATGTTATTGCAACATAAAACATTGGCATTCAAAAAAGATTCTACTTTTTGATTCCGTAATACCTTCCTAAGGTTTCGAGTCTGTTAGAATCGAGTAACACCTATAATTTATTTTAAAATCTAGATTAACATTTGTAAAGTAGGAAACAAAGGGATGCTTGTCAGGCTCTCAGCAAAAAAGTAAAAAAAAGAAAGAAAAACAGTTCTTAAAGTTATATTCAAGGTCAAAAACAAAAGTAGATCTGTGGCTCTTGGGAGCAGGAGAGGGGAGGGGTGAAGAGGATGAAGTTGGGGAGCACTGAGCAGGAAGGGAGTTTGCACTGTGTGGGGAGGGGGAGCTTCCAGAGGCGGAGGGGGGCCTCTGGCCTGATGATGGTCCTTCCGCCTCCAGAATCTCTTCAGAAGAGGCCTTTGAGCCTCCTCAGTAAGGTGTCCTTGAAAGAATTTGCGCTGTTTACTCTCGAGTTAGCTTTATGATGGTTATGAGTTCGCTTTATGATGGTTATGAGTTCAGAGGCTGCCTGCTTTTTAAAAAATTCTTTTTGATGCCAGAAATATTCCAACAGGAGGTACAGCCTTCTATTCTGCATCTAGACAAAAGGCTTTCAGTGACACAGCCTAGTCGATTAAAACAGATTTGAAACTCATACTAGTATAATTAGTTTATCAATAAGTATGAATGACTCTGGGTTTCGTGGAGAGAAGAAATTTATAAGACTTATTTAGGGTATCTGCCACCAGAGCCCCACAGGCATTCTAAGGGCAGTAATGAGGACAAAGATGTGTAGTTGTCAGGTGAAAATGTTCTTTGCAGAATGAAATTATTCATTGTAAGCCAGGCAAGAAAATCAGAGCAACTTCTTGAACTTGACACGTGGCTGGTGAAACTGAGGAACTGAATTTTAATGATGTGTACTTTAAATTGAAACAGCCACACGTGGCCAGTGGCCGCCAGGTTAGACAGCTGGTTCGGAGCCCATCCGTTCATTGAGTGGAATGGCGGGCTCATCCCGGGCTTATCCTGCTGTTCAAATCCCCTCTTTCCTCCCCTCCTCCCCACTTCTCGTTTCGGTTAAATGTACGTAGTCAGGTCTGTGTATGTAAGTCAGGTGTGCATTTGTTGAGACACTGCTGTGTCGTGGAGGACAGTTTAGTTAAATACAAATAAATATATCATTAAGTGGCAATGCATTGGCTTTATAATTCTCTTTCGTTGAAAGATTTTTGTTTTTCACAGTTTTAACCGGTTGTCATTTAAAATAACTTGAATCGTTAGGAGAGGATTTCGTGGGGCCTGTTACAGCTAATCTGTTAAGGAGCGGGCAGACTGACCTACTGCCCCCTTTTGTACGCAAGCTAAAAATGACTTTTACATTTTTTAATGAGAAAACTTTGAAAGAATAATATTTCAGGACATGGGAAATGATATTCAAATTTCAGTGTCTATAAATACAGTTTTATTGGAGCACAACTCTAGTAATTTGTTCACTTATTTTCTGTGGCTGCTTTTGTCTTACGAAGGTAGAGTTGGATGTTTGTGACAGAGACTGTCTGGCCCCGTAAAGCTGAATATTTACTGTCTGGCTCTTTACTTACAGAAAAAGTTTGTTCACTTCTTTCTTAGGTTTTGAAAGGCTTTTCTGCAGAAATCGGAAACTTACTAGAACATTGGACCCTTTGTATTTAACAGGAAGTTTGATGGTAGATGATAATCAATTGGATTGAAGCTCATTTGTTTAGATTTTGAATAATGCATCTATAGGCAAAGGGATTTGTGAATAAATGAATAAAATTCAAAGCACTTGGAGGCACAGTTCCCAGACTGTGCTCTGAGGCCCCCCGGGGCGGCAGAGTGCTGCAGGAGATTTTTAATGTTCGACGGGAAATAGCGACGCTGTGCAAACTCCTAGTTCACGGTGCTTCACCGTTTTATGATTGGACCACACTGCGTTTCTTTTGATGATGTCATATCTTTGCGAAGCTGGGTTCGCCGTGGTCGCTCTGTTAGAAAGCCAGCCTCACTTAAGAATCGGAACAACACGTAGCGAGACTGGCAGTGTCCAGTGTGGTTCCGAGGCTGGGCGGTGCCCAAGAGGCGCCCACGTCCTCACAAATCATTCTGGTTTTTGAAGAATGAAACAAGGACTTGGATTTGAAGTGTACTCTTTTTTTTCAGATGGTCACTGAGTTATTAGGACAAATGCTTTTTAAGTTGTTTGGACCTTGATTTATTTAATAAGTAGTATTTCTTTTGGCTTCATGACACTCTGAAAAGGTGACAGGGTGCTGACATTTGGAAGCCTCTGCCGTGGAGCACCACGTGACAGGGCTCAAGGACAAACGCTCCCCAATAAGCCAGTCCCAAGTCCTCATGATTATCTTCAAGACAGCAAACAAAGCATGGAGCCCTCAGGCTGTCGTCGAGATGCCAACCTCGAGATCTTTCAGAAATGTGACGCAGGTGAACAGATGTGGGCCTCGATTTTCTAGTCTGAATTAAAATGCAGAAGGTGCCGTTCGTCAAACATATAGACGATTCTTTATTTGAAAGCTCGGTAACACTGTTTTAAATTGCACTGACAAGTTTCCGGTGGTCTTCCAGCATTCTAGAAGGCCTTGCTAAATCAGGGAGTTGGCTGTACAGTGGGTTCAGCAAGGACAGGAGGAATAGTGTATGTTTGTCATCTACCAGGAACTGTAACCCGAAACTGACCTCCTGGTATGCATTACATCTAAGATCTGAGTGATAGTCTGGCTTTAGCCAAATGTAGATTTAGATGATTATTTCTGCGCTTTGCGTAATTTTCTCTCCTCCTGCTTGTTCGGTCCTTATAGCAGTGGTTCAAATACTTAGAGGCCATGGTACTCTTTGCCGAATATTGTGAAATACTGATATATAGTCATTTCTCCCCTCTGAGGCAGGACGGTTTGTCAGCAGGATGCACGACTGTTGTATGTGCAGTGTAAAATCACAACCACAGGTCACTGTCCTTTGGGGATACGGTGACGGGTCGGGGGCACTGGCACATTTTATGGGTGATGTCCCAGTTCTTTGCTGTTTGCCTGCTGCTCCTGTGTACCCCCGCCTTTGTTCCTTTGCCCGCTGATTTTGGAGGATCCAGGGGGTCATGTATCCACGTATTTCTGTGCCCCAGACGGTCAGGAAAGTTTGTAGTGGAAAAACCCATTCGGTGCCGTTTTGCGTTGCTGCGGAAGGAGGAGACTGTTGTCAGCCGCCCGGGGTCCGAGCGCGTCACCCGCCAGGACGCCATCTCCCAGGTAGAGTCCAGTGTCTGTCGGGCATCACTCACCTGGATTATCGTAAGAGGTCAGGAAAAAACTCTACTACTGTGTGTTTTCAGACACTATTCAACAATATTATAATATGGGAAAATCAGATTACTGACCTTTCTGTAGAATTAACACTTTGTGCATGTGAAGTCTTTTAATTTCGTGGGTCATTTTTACCAGATTCTTTAGCATTGTGTCTTCGTCGTTTGCCGGTCGTCACCTGAAGGTCAGTTAAGGGCAGGCGGTAAAGGTGGGGTCCATTGTGGGCTGACGGTCACTGGGTGGGGTGACCTTGCCTCAATGCAGGCCCGACACCAAATCGGCACAAATGCCCCGAGTCCCTGCGCTGTGTCCTAAGGGGAAATATGTGGATTTTAGAAGGAATTTGAAGTTTTTCCTGTTTTAACAAAAACGGTTCGTGTTTAGAGTTCTCAAGGCAAAGGAGTGGGTACGCGGAGGAAGCAAAGTCCGCTCCCGTTGCCAGATCCCTCACGTCGCTCACCAGTGTTTGCCCATCCCCTCCCTTTACTGTACACATCGAAATGGCTCCTTCATCAAAAATAAATATAGCTGTTTTATGAAATGGAGCGGTAACCGTGAGAGTGGGTGTTGGGAGGGAGGGCTGGTAAAGGGAATGTGTTCCTGGTTGAAAAAAAGGTAAAACATTTGGAGTCACAGACGTTTCGGTGCGCGGCATATGAGCGGCTCGCTCCATCTGTCCCCAGTATTCGTCGTGCTCATCCTTCCGCGAGGAGCTCCTAGGAAGGAAACGGTCCTCTCTGATGTGGTGGGTACTTCAGCATCTGTCATGGTTCTCTTAGGTGCCCCTTCCGTAGCCCTGACCGCACCATTGGTCAGACTCCCATCTTTTCCAGACTCAGCAGTGCGTTCTCAGGAGCATGAAATTTGAGGTTTTTAAATTTCAAGTGTGTTTGATTGCACAGGGAAATGGCTTGGGGTATATGACATTTTTACAGGTTTCTTTTTTAGTTTCACTATAATCATTATATATTCTTGCTCGATGTCCTCAGTGGGTATTCCAGGCTGTTCTGACTCGATGTCTTGGTTTAGCCGATGGCTGGCGCTTGCGGGAACCGACTCTGCGGGGCCTGGTGTAACCGCGTGTCGTTGTGCCGGGTTCGTTTGCTCGTAGCCTTGGTTTGAAAGCAGCTAATCTGGGCTCAGTAAGTACGTGGGTGAGCGAAGTGTGTCATAACTACCTGGGGTATAACTTTTTAAAGGGCTCCAATTTTCACGAATTTAAATTTTTCTTAAAAGCTTATTAAGTGTGAATACGTTTGTTCAAAACTAGCACGCGCTTTGGAAGCGCGGTTTACCAGCCGACTGAGAAGAAGCTCTCAGGGGTAGAGGTGGGACTGGGGGCCCACACGGGCCTGACTGTGACAAAATGCAGCACCGGGGCCCCCAAGCTCCCTGGGTAGCTGTCACTTCAGTATCTGGAATTGGCTTCCATGTTTGTATTGTATGCTTTTGAGTTTCAGCGACAGACCATGGCGCGTGAAGCTATTCACAGAGCGACCTCCCGCGTGCCAGCGAGGTCCAGGCAACCGGACCGCCTGTGAACAGGGCCGGGGAAGGGTTCTCTGGACTTTGTCCGTGCTTCGCTCCCCTGCGGCCCTCGTTTCCTCCCACCGCAGTGTTCCCTTCTCCCTGGGTGACGTCCCTGCAGCTCCCGCTCTTGAAGACCCTGTGCGGACGGACACGCACGCACGTCCTCTGACCGCCCGGCCCCAGGTGGCCCCCCAAGGCCTTAAGCAGTTTTCCTGTCACACGGCTCGTGTGACCTCTAGCGCCTCCTCTCTGTCCTCTTTTCCGTTGTCCTCTACGGTGCATGTTTTCATGTCTCCCCTTTCTGATGAGCCCCGGTCCCGCGTCTTCCACTCCGTGTCCTCCAGAACCCCAGCGTAGCGCCTGTATCCCAGAGGCCCTCTCTACGTCTCTGTCATTTCGATAGTGAATGAATTACAAAATTTTGACTCTGAGGGGCTTTGGTCAGTTTGCCACATTTTCTTGACATGTTGTATATTTGTTTCTTTGAGCCACTGGCAACTTCTAAGAGATACTTAAAGCATAGTTTGGTTTTTCATTGATTATTTCCAGGGTAAAAGCAGATCTGTTTATAAGTGCATTTGATGGTCGTAATCAGTGCCGTAGAATATCGAGGTTGTCGTATGAAAAGCAGCCAACTTAGTTTGTTGGCTGAATTAAATCAAACATAGTTCGGTTTAAAGGCAGGCTCTTTAAATGGGAATTTCTTTTAAATGGGTTTTCCTGGCAGAATGTAGTGTTAAGCTCATTAATTCTCAAGTTGAAATGTCTTCACTAAAATATGGTTTTCTTTTGCACAGAACAAGCTTTTAATGTCAAAACTACATTCAGAGGTTGGCTGAAAACTGCAAGTGCCGTTGCCAGGCTCCCACACTGCAGGCCCAGAAATCCCTTGCGAAGGGAAGAGGGGGTGTGGGAAGGTGGGAGGAAGCTGGCTACCCAGAAGGCGGCTGCTCTGGGGGCAAACGAGCAAGGCCCCAGTCTCGTTTTTATTATCGAAACAATTGCTAGGTTGAACAAAAAGCAAATGATTGCGGTAGTTATTTCTCTTACAAAAGTAATTTTTCCTTTTAAGATGAGACATCAAAGAACACTGCTTCCTCTCTGAGATCACTTCTGAAAGAGTGTATTTGTTCGCCCTTGATTTTTGAGTTCGATAAACGTTGAGCGTGATTAGGAAACGACTTGATAATATTGCGGATAGTTTGCAAAAAAGTAAGACACCTGAGAGTCACTGCCGCTCTCCTGCTGCGGTGCTTTGAAGCCGGCAGGGACCGAGGCCTGGGTTTCTTCCTCAGCCCCCCGCAGGGGTGGCTCCGCGCAGAGGTGAACTCGGAAGGCCTGCGGATGTGGCACCGTGGCCCACACAGAGCTTGAAAAGGTGGGAGGCTTCACCTAAACGTCCAGATTGCCGGCTTCTCCCGGAAACCCAGAAGCTGGGACTCTCTGGGCCTGCCTCCCCTGGGAGGGACAGTGCTCGAAGCCGGGCGGGGGCCCCGCTGGGCCGCACACCTGTCCTGCCACCTTGGTCCTAGAGCATCGGGCAAACCTAAAATTTGTATACGTTTTCATGCATTAGATGCGACAGCGTCATAGTTCATCAGTTCTGTGCAAAAGCACTGCTAGTTTACATGTGCGCTTTTCCCCCCAAACTTACCTTTTCATAATAATTTTTTTCCCAACTTTTTATGTTGAAAAATTTTCGTTTTTAAAAAAGTGATAGAGTGAACACCCGGATACATTTCACCTAGATAAATGAACACGATGCTTTATCTCTTTCTGTTATTATCATAGCACTTTGCCCTACGTACCCAAACGTCATTGCCTGGGAAGACTGTCCTAGAGAGCTGGCCTCGCTACCGCACCCAAGGACTTTCACGCCCACAGAGTAGTAGTGTTTAATAGTAGTGCACGGTCACGCTTCCATAAGCAGTCATTATTTCTATTTTTATTTCAGTCCAAGAGCCAGTGCAGCCTTGCATCTGATAGCCCTCTCTTTAGTTGCCTTTATTCTAGACAGTTGTCTGCTTTTTTGGTTCGTCTTTCAAAACACTGACCTTTTTTTTTTTTTTGAGAGTCCAAGCTGGCTGTTTTGTAGAATGTCCCGTAATTCGGATCTGTGTGATCGTTTCGTCACGATTAGCTTCTGGTTCACCGTTTTTGTTGTGAGAGTTGCATGGGCTGTGCTTCGTTCGCCTCACTTTAGGTGGTCGGTTGCCCTAAATTCAGCCATGTGTCCCTTTGTACCTGTCCCTTTGTTCCTCTGTAATCTGCAGCATGGTAATTGGAGACTGTGAGGTCTCTTGCAGCAACCAGCCCTCAGTAGCATCCCTTGGCGATCCCCGTGGGAATCGGTGGTTGCAGGATGGCGATTTTCTAATTCTCTTCCTTCTTGTGGTTATTTTTCTGTAAAATTTCCTTCCCTGCCCATTTTGCTTGAGTATCTATAACTACATGGTTTATAATACTTTACCGTCTTTTTTTTCTTTCTGGTGCTCAAATTATCCCAGAATTGGCGAGTAGAACCCCATTCGGGCTGCTTCCCGTGTCCCTTTGACGAGTCCCTATCAGTCATTTGACACTTTCCTCACTTTCTGTTAACAAACACTTCGGGCTCACTTTGACCTTTCTTTGCTCCAGACTTGTAATCAGCCATTTCTCCAAGAGGGTTCCGTTTTAGTAGGGAATAGTGTTTAGAAACCAACGTCTGGATGCCAAGTTTGCTCATCACTACTGAGGTGTCATTGCTGTAGGTCCTTGTTATGGATAGAGCTAGATCACGTATTAATGATTTTAGTAAAATCGGAATGCTGCTGTTTTTCCAGAGGCTGATTTTGATAGGGATTACGTTGAACCTCTGTAGCCTCGTGGGGAGAACTGGTGTCTCTGTTACGTCCGGTCCTTGAAAGTCAAACGTCTTTTTAGTGAAAGCTTAAGACGTGAAGATGGAGATAGCTGTATGTCTTGTTAAGAGACGATTTCATTCCACGGAAAACATCAGTGACAAACTGTCAATTCCTCTTTTCAAACACGTACCCATAGGCCTATGAGAGGAGATTTCCGACGTGTCCTCTGATTCCGATGTTTGTGGACAGCGACACCGTGAATGAATTCAGGAGTGAAGACGGGGCGATCCACGTTATAGAAAGGCGCTGCAAACTGGATATAGACGCACCTCGACTGCTGAAAAAGGTGATCGAGGGACCCCTGAGAAAGCAGCCCCCCGAAACCGAAACGAATGTGCTTATGGCTTCTCTCTCAATTGGGCATTATTAATACATCTTTTTTCTCTTTATTCCTTTTTTAAAGATTGCAGGAGTCGATTATGTTTATTTTGTCCAGAAAAACTCACTGAATTCTCGGGAGCGTACTCTGCACATCGAGGCCCACAACGAAACGTTCTCTAACCGGGTCATCATCAACGAGCACTGCTGCTACACCGTGAGTAGCCCGCGACCCAGGGGACCGAGAGCGTGCTGGCAGGTGGCTTCCAGGAGTCCTTTGGCCGTCGCCTGAAGCAGTGCAGTTCTTTGTCTTGGAGGGCAGTTCTTCATCAGATACTGTCTCTCGTTTCCGGTAGAGCAGCAGGTAGCCGGTGCGGTTTACGCAGAGTAGATGACACTGTGGTCGCCGTTAAGGTAGCCAGGTGATGCCCCAGCTTTGGGTTTTAATACTGCTTTCCCAGGCCACTTCTTTTCTGGCCCCACTGTGGCACCTTAGAGACACACACTGGGGGACCCGAGAGGCTGTGTACCGTCTCCGGGCGCCTACCCCGCTGTTTCGGGAACTTCTCTTACCAGATTGTTAGAATCACCTCCCGGGTCTCCGCCTGAACCCTCACCCTCCTGCAGTCTGTAACGCCCCCTCCAGAGTGAGCCGTTGACGGTCCCTCAGCTCGGGCCTCGCTGTCTGCAGGCTCAGAACTCTGCAGCGTGTGGGCATTTCGCTCAGAGGAAGTCACACCTCTGCTGTCCCGCTCGCCTTGCTGTTGCCGATCGGTCGGCGAGCCTCCCCTCCGGGCCTCCGCGTGGGCGCCCCCTCTGCAGGGACACTGTGCCCCCAGGCCTCCCCCTGCCCCCACTTCAGTCTTGGCTCAGGCTCCGTCCTCGGTGCCCCGGCCCTGAACGCCCCGCGTGGTCCTGCAGCCTGCCCTCCCACAGTACCTTTAGCCGCGCTCCATCTTTCCTATTTTCCGCGGCGCTCACCTGCCAGCAGCCGTGTAATTTCTTACCTGTGATACTTCCGGCTCATTGGCCCCCGCCGCTTCGTTAGTGACGGAAAGCACCGTTCAGTAAACAAGGAGCGTGCCGAACCAGCCAGGAGCGAAAACGAGGCTCTCCTTGTAGCAGTCATTTTTAAAATAGTTTGGTCTTTTCATGGTTTTGAACCTCTCTGTAATTTTTCCATCTGCTCCTTTCATGACAGTAACGTCATTAGTAAAATAAGTGTTTTCCTCTGGTTACCGGCTCGCCAAGGAGCGAACACGTGATCCTCTCAGTTGTCAGTGTGGTTAATGGGAATGCTTTCTCCTTTAACCCAGGTTCACCCTGAAAATGAAGATTGGACCTGTTTTGAACAGTCTGCAAGTTTAGATATCAAATCTTTCTTTGGTTTTGAAAGTACAGTGGAAAAAATTGCAATGAAACAATACACCAGCAACATTAAAAAAGTGAGAATTCAAGTCGTCTCAGGGGACTTTGTTAAGGGGGGGGGGGGGGAGGCAAGGCTTGGGAAAGGGAGGGGGGAAATGGCTGGAGAAGCAGCTTGATCTTTCGGGGGCTGGCAGTGAATCCCCGCTCCGGTGTCGGCTGTTTTACCTGAAAAACAGCGGCGCTGGGGCATTGTGGTGGCCTTCCTGCAATCCCAGAGAAAGGCGCCGCCGGAGGAACCGTCAGGGAGGCCGGTGCAGGTTGTCGGCACAGGCCTGCACCGGCGTCCTGTGTGCCAGACCTGCGGGGGAAGAGGCTGAGTGATGGGTGGAGTAGGAGCAGCAGCTCTGCACGAAAAGCACAGCTACCACACCACTGGAAGGCTGTGTCTCTTGAGGCAGGGGGTCCTGCTCACGGCAGGGGCAGGGGTCCCCAGGCCTCGGGTCGTTTGCTTCATCTCCAGGGGAGAATTTTCCTTCTCGTTTTTACGCTGCTGTTCATGACTGTGGAAGTTTGGTTTTGAAATGTGTCAGTCTGGGAGCGAGTGCTTTTTGAAGGCTCATTTTATTTTTAGGGCTTTGGAAAAAATTTCCAAATTTGCAAGTATGGTACATCATGCTTTTAATTAGTCATAAAAAATTCCATCTTCTTAGATCTTACTTCCTAGACTTCTGGAGAAGAGGAAGTGAAATTTTGGAAACAAACACAAAGGCTTTTGTCTTTTCTTTTTCTTATTTATTCTATGGCCGTTGAGGTTTTATTCGTGTTTTAAAAACCTGTGAGGGATGAATAACTCAAAATTCGAATATATACTAACCTTAAAATGGGTTTTGTTTTAAAGGGAAAAGAAATAATCGAATACTACCTTCGCCAGTTAGAAGAAGAAGGCATAACATTTGTGCCTCGCTGGACTCCGCCCTCCATCACGCCCTCCTCAGAGACCTCCGTGTCGTGCGGGAAGCAGGCGGCGGCCTTGGCCGTCGCGGTCCCAGAGGCTGCGCTGAAGGAGGGGCCGAGCAGCGAGGCCCTCGGCAACGCGAGCGGGGCCCCCGAGCCCGTGGCGACCACCCCGGACGGTAGGTTCGCTCTGAGAGCAAGACGGGATCGTATGGAAAGAGGACGTGGACCTCGATGCTGTCCGCTTCCCCTCGCTTACATAGCACGTTCACTTTATTTTTCCTTACATTGAAGAAACTTAGAATTGTTTTTTTAATGGGCAGAAAGGGTTCTATCAAGTTATGAAACCAGGAAGTGTTTTTTATTTATTTTAGTAGACGGTATCTTTAGTGAATGTAAGGTAGCAACTAACCCTTTTAACAAACAATTACATCATCATGTTTCATGCTTACCATGTGCCAGGCGCTATTGTAAGCTCTTTGTGACTATTTACTCATCTCCTGATGGTTGCTTTTAGGTAGGAAATGCTTATTATCCTCATTTTTATATGAGTTAACTGAAGCACAAAGAAACTTAGTAACTTGCACAGAATCACGCAGCCATTAGTGGCAGGGCTGGGGTTAGCCCAGCGGCTGGCTCCAGAGTCTGCATTTAGCCACTGGGCTGTGCTGCCTTTGATGTGTGTTAAACACACGTGCGCACACGCAAACCACACAACTTTTGTGTTTCTCAGAGTGATGCCCATTGTAAAATAAGAAAACACAAGAAAATTCTACCAGTCGAGAGGCTTAAACTACAGGTATTTTGCTTTCCCTACATTCTTCTCGGTGGCTAAGCTGTCATTTGTTAGCTTTCAGCAGGTGGCAGATACCCTTATTGGTTTGGGGACATGTTCTGTTTTTCACCTTGTGAATTTTTCTGTGTTCTACTTAATTCGAGATCTCACTCTTCCAGTTTGTTACCTTATCATGAAACAGATTTCTTGTATTCTTGAACACAGCTCTGTTCAAAGTAGGTTGGATTCATTTATTTTGTTTGTTTGTTTTTAGTTTTAATATCATGTCAACCCTCTTTGTATAACTTTGAATTAAAAGTCATTAAGTGTCTGTTACAGGCCTCCTTCCATCGTGAACAGTATGAGATTTTACATGCAGAGGTGACCTGGTCACCGGGGTATAATTGACCCAGCAAGCTCGCCTGTGGCTCGGTCAGCAGCTTGACGTTAAAGACCACCCTTGAGGTTCTCCAGGGTGGCCTGCGTCAGTCTGCTGTCCCTCCGTTGTCACTGAGGTCCAAGGCTCTGGGACCGTACTTCACCTTCACTGATAGGACCTTGGAATACTTCAGGTTCTAGTGTTCTTTGTTGTAAGTGGTTTCGTGTCATTTCTATTGCAGACAAACTGGACGCAGACTACATTAAGCGGTACCTGGGTGACTTGACTCCGCTACAGGAGAGCTGCCTGATCCGGCTTCGCCAGTGGCTCCAGGAGACCCACAAGGGCAAGGTGAGACTCGGCACCCTGTCTGTGACACCCGTCTTACTTCCTGAGAGTGCCCAAGCGCCATAGCTGGGCCGTCCCTTCCCATAAAAGCCATCGAACCCACGTCCGTGTGTGCGGCACCCGAGCCCCTCGTGGTGGTTGCGATGCCCTCCTGTGATCAGCTGTGTCGTCCTGGGTTTCACAGACTGGCCTCGCTCCAAAACGTGCCTGGAAGGTTCAGAAGGTTCACAGGTTATTCAGAGACTAGAAATGTTCGAGCTTTGGTTTTGAGGTTTTCGGTGAGGTTTTAGCCTCATAAGGAATCAGATTTTTGTAATGAGCTTCATACTAATGGGGGGCTGGTAGCGAGCAGAGACAGGTTTGTGCGTCTGGCCAGTTGCTGGCGTTGGCTCAGTAAAGGGGAGCCAGGCATTCCATGCACCCAGCCTCCTCCCCAGTCCTGTCAGCCTCGGTGACTGGAGCCCAGATAGCTGAGCCTTAGTGTCACGTCCTGAGAATGTAGACACCATGACAGTAGCTGCCATTCGTTGTGCTCTGACCATGTGCTAGACACTCTTAAGATCCACAACAAATCTCCCTAACAGCCCTGTGAGGTGGGCGCGACTTTTATCACCCGTTACACATATGAGGAGACCAAGGCCCAGAGACGTTAAGTAACTTGCCCGAGGTCTTAGGCTAGTGAGCGGTGGGGCCAGGGTCTGAGGCCAGGCCATTTGGTTCCTGAACCCACGTTCTGAATCACTTCCGGATCGTGGTGGTCCTCTCTCCGTGAAGACGATGCTGTCGCAGTCCTTTGGGCTGTTTGCCCAGGAGTGGGCAGTTAGGAGGCTCTGGCTGCGCTCAGGACTCATGTCCCGTGGCCCAGTGGTGTGCATTAGCGTGTGGCGTGGAGGGAGACGGGGCGTGCAGTGACACTCAGGCACGGTCTTGACCTTGATTCTCAAAGAAGCCGACATACTGATGCCAGTAGTGGAACCTAGAGACGGTTTCTGTGTTGGGGACGCCACCACCACTACCAAAACCAACATTTTTTCTAGCTTTTTATGTATTATATGTAGAGAGAGAAAAAACTGCACAGATCGTAATTCATAGATCAGCTCAGTGAACTTTGAAGCATTTTATGTTTAAGAAATTATTTGTGCCATTGCTGTACTTGGCTAAAACCGAAATGGAATACTGTAAAGATTATTCAAACTAATGCTGATTTTCTAAAGCACGAGGGAAGGCTAATTTTAAATAGTGCAGTAACGCAGCCCACTCTTGATGAAAAATGAGGGTTTTAGAGTCTTATTCCCTTGGTAACTTGGTTTTTTCCCTTAGCAACTTTTAACATCGCTTAGAAACGTCTCTTTCTCTCAATAGATCCCAAAAGATGAGCATATTCTTCGGTTCTTGCGTGCCCGGGACTTCAACATTGACAAAGCCAGAGAGACCATGTGCCAGTCTTTGACGTGGCGAAAGCAGCACCAGGTGGACTACATCCTCGATACCTGGACCCCTCCCCAGGTCCTTCAGGACTACTACGCGGGGGGCTGGCACCATCACGACAAAGGTGAGCGTGGGCTTGGCATTCGGGGTGTGCTTAGCGACCTCCTTCCGCAGAAATTCGGCGGGCCCTTGAGTGCACCGAGCCTGCCCTCTCCCAATCCGAACAAACTGGTGCCCGTTCTGTCATGCAGGGGCCACATCCCGACACCGCCCCCCACCCCGAAGCCCCCCATGGAGGGCTGAGACTGTCGGCCGCTTCCTCGTGGCTCACGTTGCCCGTGCGAGTTACTAAAGCTCTTTTCTGAGTTAAGCGGAGTGTTTGTGACTTGCTCAGAAAACCAAAACCTGGTCGGCTGTTGTTTTCAAGAGCACAGTGCTGGTAAAGGAACTTCTCAGTGACTAAGCTCCTGCGTTATCACCGAAAACATATGGCCAGTGTTCTTCACCGGAGCAGTGCAGTGCTTCGGCTCTGTTTTGGGAGTAGGCAAAACACCAGCCAGAGACGGAACACACCTAAAACAGAGACTGATTTGCAAGCAAGTCACTTGGATGGTTTTACACCCCATGCCTCGCAGGAGAGCCTGCATCGTCACAGGCATGCTCACTGCTTCCTGACTCAGTGTGGGGGCGGACAGAATGGAGAGGCCACAGGGATCGCTCTGGAACCTTCTTTTTCACCTCCAAACAGGTCCTTTCAAAACTTAGCAGCTCTAAATAGTCCATTTTTCTGACTTAATCTTTTGTACTAATCCAGATTAATTTTGACTTTGTTGATTTTTACTAGAATTACGTATTTATTCCTCTTTCTGATCCTCGAAAGATTAAGTAGTTTGGTAGTAAGACATTTAAAAACGTATCTTAATAACATTGGGAAAGGCTTTATAAATCTCCTTTCAACAAGATT
>NW_024355990.1:3596454-3616021 GCF_902729225.1 Pteropus medius | reverse complement strand
TTTAAGTAGAACAAATCTAGACCCAGATTCTCCCAAGAGGTGAAGTTCACCAGGCATTAAATTCAAGAAATTTGGGCCCCCGTGTCAGGATGACAAGCACTGACCCGCTGTGAACAACAGAAGACAGGCCTTGGTGTCTTTTCGGGCGCGTGATCTGTCCTTGTGCTTTCTGCTGCTCTCCTGAGGCAGCGAGTGGCAGGAATCTAGGAACTGCTGACTCTAGGGACACAGTCTGGCCACCAACATCTTTATCCCTCTGTGCAGCTGGCTCGTGGTGACAGGGATTTACGTGGTGAGTTAGGTTCCTCTTGGTCTCTAGTTCTTCTAGGCTGTAAGGAAGTAGAGCCCGCGTGCTGGTTGGTGTGGATTTAAGATTTCTAGAAAGTCCTCAGTGCCCTTGGTCCTTAGGGTGGGAATGGAGGAAATAGTGTAGTAGATAGTCAGAGGTCCTCCCGCTGTTGGAAGGCAGCTCCACTCAGTCCCCTGGTCATTTAAGTGAGGAGGCCAAGCCCAGCGACGGCCACGGCCAGTGCCCGCGGTTGGAGTCGGACAGAGGCAGAGCTGGCTCCAGGACCCCACTGAGCTGCTGTCAGTGGCCTTTGCTTTTTCCTTTCACAGGATTTTGGGGAAAAGGATGGAGAGACTTGACACACACACACGCACGCACGCACGCACACCCAGCGCTGCTCCTGAGAGAGAGAGAGAGAGCTCACAGTGGCCTGGGATGTGGGGAGCACATCCCTCAATGTGGGGCGTGGGGTGCTGTCCTGGGCTTCACGGCAGGACGGGGGCTGGTAACACCTCCTCTCTCCTCTGTCCCTCCCGCAGATGGGCGGCCACTCTACGTGCTCCGGCTGGGGCAGATGGACACCAAAGGCCTGGTGAGGGCCCTCGGGGAGGAGGCCCTGCTCAGATATGTAAGTGACGCGGCTGGACGCCGGCTCCGTTTGGGCCTCTGTCGGCAGGATCGGGGTGTTGAATGTCCTGTCATAACAGGCGTGTGTTGCTTTTGTAATTAGAGAGGAAAATCTAGTGATATATTTTTAAAATTTCAAAAATGGGTACAAAAGTTATAAGAATGCTTTTCACAGTGAAGCATCAATAAAATCAGAGTAGCCACTCAAGATGACTACTTGGGAGCTGATTCTGGTCATCTTTCGTCCTTCATTCCCGCACCGAATCGGTCCCCACTCTCCCTCCCTGACTCGCCCTTGAGCTGTCTCTCAGCCAGACCTCTCCGCGTCCTCGTCCAGGCTCCTAGCGCTGACTGTCGGGATGGCTGTAAACGCCCCGCTCCCCGCCCCCCGACTCCAGGCCCAGCCCCACTGTGTGGGAGTTACAAGGAGAAGAGTGTGGCCCTTGTAACAAACAACTGGAAAAGGCACATCTATAATCCAGTTCCCCTCAGCGTCCACCATTGGCATTTTGTCGTGTCTTCTGTTAGTCCCGCCACAGGGTGTGTGTTCATACGTGCGTGCATACATACCCGCATGACACACAACGTGCACGCGAAGACGCGGATGGGCCACTTCTGAAGGGGAGGGGTCTGTTGTCCAGCCAGGGGTGGAGGCTCCCCTCAGCCGTACCTCCAGCCAATTCTAACACCGCCCTTTCTCTTGGCTGGCGCATGTGGTGTCACAGATGTCCCCCACTCCATAGACTATTCCAGGGACACTTGTTCTGAAGATAACTGTAGCAGGCCCCGCCCTCCGCACCCATCTGGTGCCCCCCTCCTAACTGATTTTCCCTGGGGTCGCTGTCACCTGGCCACGGACGGCTCATTGTCTTTTGAGAGCAGGAGTTCTTTGTCGGGGATGCGTTGTGCGTCAGGAAACCTAGGTAGACGACGTTTCCGGTTGCCACGCGTGCCTGACATGCGCCGTGCTGGCGCTCCCCTCGCGTGACGCAGCGCCGGTGGCTTCTTTCACTCAGCAGAGTTTTACGGTCCTTTTACGCGCAGGTTCTGTCCATCAACGAAGAGGGGCTCAGACGGTGTGAAGAGAACACGAAGGTCTTTGGCAGGCCTATCAGGTGGGCGTGTGGCCTTGCTTCTCCTTCTCGCTTATTGCGCATACGCGGTCAGTATTTCTAGTTGATTTTTAGACCCAAAGCTGGTTTGAGTTTTAGATTTCAGAACAAAATCTAAATAGTTGACTGTTTCCAATACGTGTTCTAAAAGGTAGAAAATAGATCAGCGTAACACGGTCAGCTGAGGGACAGCTGCTGGCTTTTGGTATTTCTGATCCCTGAGGCATTAGGGCAGTCTGAGTGGGTTGGCCTGTCTGGTTAGTCTGCATGGCCTTTGTGAGCCCAGAGTTACAGGTTTTGATTTGTCTGGGTTTGGTTTTGTTTCGTTTTGTTTCGTTTTGTTTGGTGTGAGGAATATAAAAAAGTATTCTGTGTTCCTAAGTCATACTCATAGTCATAGCAAACTGACAATTCAGAGATTGACACTGCGAAGGGGCAGGTGGTTCACGAGGATGTAAGTCCCGTGGGGTAGGCATTTTGAGGGGTTTTGTTCACTGCTGTGTTCGCAGCTCCTGATGCGGTGCTTGACTTAAATACTTGTGGAGGATAGCTTACTGCAGTTCAGTCACACCGCCTGTTAAAGGGCCAGACACGTGCCCGTGCGGTCAGCAGTCGTGGCTCAGCCTGTCACATGCCTCACTGGCTAGATTGCTGAGCATGTTAGACCGGGGATTTTATTCACTCTCGGTTTGAGAGTCCAGGGTTGGTCCTACCACACCGACCCCACGTGCTCTGTACAAGTAGATGTAAGTATAGTTCATAACACCGTCATTTTAAAAAGTGGTATATTTTTAGAAATGGATCTAAATGACTATTTTATAATACCGAAAAGAAAAAGACAGTTACAGACCCAGTCTGCTAGTTGTGCCATCTGTTGAGTGAACTTGTCTGTGCCATCTGCAGCTCATGGACCTGCCTGGTGGACCTGGAGGGGCTCAACATGCGCCACCTGTGGAGGCCTGGCGTCAAGGCGCTGCTGCGGATCATCGAGGTGGTGGAGGCCAACTACCCCGAGACGCTGGGCCGCCTGCTGATCCTGCGCGCGCCCAGGGTCTTCCCTGTCCTCTGGACGCTGGTGCGTGTGCATGCTGCTCTGCAGTGACGGTTAGCCATGTGGAAGGCAGGCGTGCGTGCCTCCGTGTACGTGTGCCAGACGTGCGTGCCTCCGTGTACGTGTGCCAGATGTGCGTGCCTCCGTGTACGTGTGCCTCTGGCTCTAAGTCTTGACTAGGTAGGGGAAAAAATTAACAGGGAAAGATAGAAAATTTCTCAACTTGTATGAGGGGAGAAAGAGTTCCTGGGTGTCCTAATGTCATGCACGTGGACTTTACAGAAAAAGAGTTTGAAACTCAAATTCCCTTTTCCCACTCGTAATAGCACATTGTAATTTTAATTTTTGAAGATCAGACAGCCAAGCAAACACGACTGCATGGTCCTTTTAAATTGCTTACAGGTCAGCCCGTTCATCGATGACAACACCAGAAGGAAGTTCCTGATTTATGCGGGGAACGACTACCAGGGCCCCGGGGGCCTGCTGGACTACATCGATAAAGAGGTCATCCCAGACTTCCTGGGCGGAGAGTGCATGGTACGGACTTCGAAGGTGTCCGCGTGCTGGCCGCTTACGGGGCGGGGAGGTGGGTGCTGGTTTGCACGATGGTTTTCAGAACTTCCATGGCTGGCGTCTCTGATCCACCCGTCAGGAGACTGTCGGCAGCAAGCACGTTTCTGCATCGTGACAGACTCGTGAGAATTTGTTTCAGAATCTAATCTAATTGCAGCTTGCTTTTATTCACTCAGCTTCGTGTGAATCAGATTTTCAAACTGTGTTGGAGGAGCTGTGTGTTTTTTAAAAACGCTGTTAAAAAATCAAAATGATTCTCAAAAAAGTTTTCCCCTTGACAGTAAATCAGAATAACGTTTTATAAAGAGGTTGAATTCGGAGAACTAGTTCTCTCTTATGTAACTTGCAGTTTTTAATACACCAAGTTGTTGGAGTACCAGGTGGAGCCTCCCCTTCTACAGCCTGCGCTGCAGTGAGCGAATCGGAGAGTTTCAGTTCCCTCGGGGCCTTACAGCTTCTGGGGCTCAACTGCCTGACGAAGCCTGGCGAGGTCTGGTGACTCGCCGAAGGGAGCCATGCTATCATATGTTGGGTTCCTAGGAGAGAAAGGGTCCCTCCTCTCCTTACAGTAAATGAAGTTATCCTTTTCAAATGCGCACACGCTGGATTTGACTCATGCATTTGGCTAACGAATTGGGCTTGTGGGGAAGTCTTCCTGGATGGTTAGAGGCATTTAAACAGCACTCGATTAAGCTCCGGGGTCATCAGGGCTGCTGGGAGGGGTCGCAGGCTATCACAGTGCAGCGCAGAGGAGCGAGTCAGTTGCAGGACCCCAGCGTTCCAAGTGCCTGTGAGGTTAACTCTGAGGTCAGATTTGTGGAAACCCACAGACGGCTTCTGTTACGTACGGGAACGGCCGTGTAGTTGCTCCTTCTAATGAGGACTAGGAGACTGACGCTGGAGCAGAGGGCCTGACTCACGGAGGACGGTGCCGGCATTTGCCACTGGCCACAGCGATGCACTCACGATGGGCGCGTCCTGGTGACTGGCCGAGGTCACCCCTCTCTGCCCGCTGTCCGTGCTGCTGGTCTTGAAGAGGCGGCGGTCTCTCAGCTTTCCTGCGGCTGGAGGGCTTTAAGCACGTCAGTCCGATGTTTCTGACAGGATGTCGTTCCCGTGACGTGTCTCCAGTCATGCGGCACGGCCAGCTGAAGACTGGTGTGTCACTTCAGTGTGGCTGCCTCCCGCAGCTGACGGTCTAGGACGCGTTCGGATGTTACGACCTGCACCATTAAGTCATATGTCAAGGTCAAACAGGAAATTTATGAACTGTACAAATTCTAATTCAGCTTAGCCTGTTTCAAGCAAATGCAAAAGAAGCTCTCCTTTATCATTTTTTGGCTGGTGTTTTGGCCCGATCGCTTGACTTGAGGTGGACTCAAAGCTTTCAGCGTCGATGATGTATCTTAACCTTAATTGCGCAGAGTAAAAACAGTGCCTGTAGTTGCTGAGGGTAAAATTCTTGACACGTTTTCCCTTTACAACACGATGTAAATGTCTGTAATTGTTACGTTACCTCGTACGTACTAGTGTGAATTCTGTGGGAGACCAGCTTCATTTATTTAAAGCAAGACACACGTACGTGAGTGGTTTTTGAAAACTGCTTCGCTAAGCACAGCAGAGGATTTGAGGGCGTTGCCAGCGTTTCCCACTTTCTGAGCAGCTTCCCAGAGTCGGCCACATCGGGGTGTGTGACGTTTGGTGTTCAGAGGGCGTGTGTCAGTGCCCGCCTCTCACCGGCGTGTTTGCCTTTCCAGTGCGAAGTGCCGGAGGGAGGGCTGGTCCCCAAATCGCTGTACAGGACCGCGGAGGAGCTGGAAAACGAAGACCTCAAGCTGTGGACGGAAACCATCTACCAGTCTGCCAGCGTCTTCAAAGGCGCCCCGCACGAGGTGAGGGGGAGGTGAGGGGCGGTGCCCGGGTGGCCGCGCCCGTCCCCCCACAGCCGTGCCCCGGGGCATCTTCCCAGATGAGTTCGCTTTAGGAGAGTCAGAGCTTCCCCTGGTCTTTGTCCTCAGGGTTTTGTTGGCGCCTGATCGTAGGTGAAGTGTCTTTTTGCTGTCACATTTTGGTGCAGAAACGAGTATTCCTGTGTTTTACGTACGCCGTGTTCTGTGACATCGTGCGTGAGCTGCGATGTAAGGACTCACGCGTCCCCCTTCCCGGAGCGCCGGGGTGAGGTTCGTGGCTCAGAGCTGGCGGACAGGCATTTGGAGAGGTGGCCTGCGGCTCGGGCTCTTCCTGCCTCCTGCCGCAGCAGCTGCCCAGCTCGGCCACCTGCTGTTTGTCCTTGCCGCCGGGCCTCCCAGTGCCATCTGCCCGTCACTGTTGCTCCGGCCCGAACAGGCCATGGGTTCTGTGGGCAGTCTCTAGTTTGCACGACTATGTCTTGCGGATCGTTTGTGTTTCTAACTTGGAGGCGGCTCGAGGAGGCAGAGTTCTCGTCCGTCGTTTCTTAGGTTACTGTCGCTCTTGTCCACGGTGAGACCTTACAGGCACGATCTGTTTCTTGTGGGTCACAGATAACGGTATCTGTGAAAACGGGTAGCCAGGTTTTCCGTATCAGAACAGTGAAAAGTTCATTTCTGCTTTGGGGGTTAAGTAAAGCACAAATCGAGGACAGTGATGCTTCTCAAATGAAGGCTGAGTTATATGTCCCCATTGTGAATGCAGGAAATAAGGTCTCAGGAGAGGTCTGCCCCTGGGGAGCCGCTTTGCTGAAGAAAGAGAGGGGGCCGCGTCGCTAGTGCCAGCGCGGTTCTCACCGGACCCCACCCCCACTCCCTTGGCTTTCTTTAAGGAAATGCCGAGGTGCAGATGCTGGTCAAGCGCCAGACGTGTCAGCAGTGGAGGGAGGGGAGAGCCATGTGACAAAGCAGAGCGCCACAGGCGCCGTGCCCCAGGCTCGCCAGGCGGGCCTGTGGGGGGAGCAGGGCTTCCGCTGAGGCGTTAGTGAATGCGTAACTTCCCCCAGCTGGTTCTAGCTCTCATCCTGCCCGCCGCGGTCTTCGAAACTGTAACTGTGATCAGTCTCCGCTGGGAAACTTCATGTGGGCACCGTGTAAAGTATAAATTTTAGATTGGCACCCAGCCCCTGGACCCTTCCCCTAACCCCGTGCCGCGTGGCTCCCCTCGCCCCACGCAGCCCACTGCCAGGGTCCCGTCTGAGCAAAGCTGCCTCGGCCCCTGTGCTCAGGCCCCTCCCCTCCGTGTGGTCTTTGTCTAGCTCCCACCTTCCTGTGCTCGCCAGCCTAGAGCATTCCACGGACCCACTTCTACACCATCTCGAGTTATTTCTGTTTCGTCTTGTTAAGACGTTTTTACGGCCAGGACCCAGTGTTTCTGCGTGCTGGCTGAAGGTCTTGTCATGGGGACCACAGGTGTGGCTAGCGAAGTGCGCAGAGCGGGGCCCCTGGCACGTAGCGGGGCCCGTCGGCTGAAAGAATGGGGAGAGTAAGACAGAGTCCTGGGCGGTCAGAGTGTGAATCTGGGGGAGGAGGTCTGCTGGTCCTGTACCCCTGCCACAGCACACTGCTGGGCTGGAAGGTGCTACGGGGGGACAGTGCTGCCATAGCGCATAGCCTGACTCAGTGACCATCTCCTTTTCCAGATTCTCATTCAGATTGTGGACGCCTCTTCGGTCATCACTTGGGACTTTGATGTGTGCAAAGGAGACATCGTCTTTAACATCTATCACTCTAAGAGATCGCCACAGCCACCCAAAAAGGACTCCTTGGGGGCACACAGCATCACTTCCCCGGGAGGGAACAACGTGCAGCTCATCGACAGAGTGTGGCAGCTGGGCCGGGACTACAGCATGGTGGAGTCGCCCCTGATCTGCAGAGAAGGGGAGAGCGTGCAGGTAACACCGCACGCCCATCTCCACAGCTCGCCCGCGCTGTGCGGAGAGCAGTTAGGGGTCCGCTTTTAGGGGTGGTCACAGCGACTCAGGGGGCCACGTGAGTCTTCGGAGAAATAGCTCAAACCTGAGCAGTGGTGTCGGACACAGCCGATGACTGTCTGACACCTACGGTGCATTGAGTTTTCTGTAGAAGTGTTTCCTAAAAGTGACATAGCAAGGAAGGAAGAGGCATTATGTGCACACACAGCTGGGATTCGTGAGACTTCCCCAACCACGTCCTTGACCATGTTCCGTTTGTTCCCTTCAGAGGAAGAGCGCCCTAAATAGAAGCGAGAGGAACACGCACTTGGGGGACTGTTAACTGTCATTAGTGAGCATTCTCATTTCTTTGAAAATGCTTCATCAGTTCACTTATAAAATTTGAGCCAGTTATTTTCAGTGCTTGTGCTCAGAATGTGGTTGTGTACTTCTGACCTTCACGCATAACTTTACTGCCTTTATAGTTTTCAGAGATAAGCCAGCCAGTGTCTTGGTGGTCTTAGAAGCAGAGTAAAAAAGAACATTCTATTCAGTTTTAAAAATAATAAATATTTTAAGCTGTATCACAGAATTAATGGAGAAGGCAATTTTCACAGGTTAGCATTCAATATTAGGTGGTCATCTTTTCCACCTGACTATGCTGGTAAGATCATGGGAAGCGTGTCAGAGAGCATTGTCCGGTCCAGGTGACCTCTCGTGACCGACCCTAGGCTGAGTGGAGGTCTCCCCACCTCGAGCTCTTCCATCCTGGCCTTCCTTCCCATGAGGCTGCGAGTCCCTGGGGCGGACAGACTCAGTGTTACCCTCTGTGGCCTTCCCAGCCCTTAGCAGGGGCCTGGCCACAGGACTGGCCCTCGAGTGGAGGTGGCATGGGACCAGCCCTGGTAACGAACCAAAGCAGTGTGTCCGTCCCTTGTCCAGATGCCAGTGCTCGCCGCCGCATCCGAGTGGACGCGGGACAGCTCCCTGGGCAGGGTCGCGCACCCACTGTAGGGTGGGGACCGGGAGGGAGGCCTGCTCAGCCAGCTCTTCTCGCCTTGTTCCAGGGCTCACACGTGACACGGTGGCCGGGCTTCTACATCCTGCAGTGGAAGTTCCACAGCATGCCGGCGTGTGCGGCCACCCTGCCTCGAGTGGACGACGTGCTGGCCTCCCTGCAGGTCCCCTCCCACAAGTGCAAAGTGATGTACTACACCGAGGTGATCGGGTCGGAGGATTTCAGGTACGGGCCCCCAGCACGGCTGGGCCACCGCCTGACTGCCGACTGGGTCGGGGGAGCGCAAGACGCGGGTGGGAGGCTTCGGGCCACTTATCATTGCCAGTTCACGATGGCATCTGCGTGTACGAGCGGCAGGGAACCATGTCCCTGAGGGCCCCTGCCTGCTGTTCTGGGCGGTAGGGGTGCTGCGGGGGTTGCAGAGAGGACAAGACTGGCCATGGGCGTGGGAGGTGGGGCAGCGTGACCGGGAGGCGGGGCAGGGCGAGTGGGAGGCGGAGCGGCGTGAAGCCCCGCCCTCATGCCCCACACTACTCCTGTGCCCTTTGCAGAGGTTCTATGACCAGCCTGGAGTCCAGCCACAGCGGATTCTCCCAGCTGAGCGCCGCCACCACCTCCTCCAGCCAGTCTCACTCCAGCTCCATGATTTCCAGGTAGTGCTGCGACACCCGTGCCAGTGCGGTGGGGACAGCCGTGCCTCCTCGGACAGCCCACCGCGCTCCGCCCACCCGGCAGCCACACTGCGCAGACTCCTCTCTTAGGTAGCAGGTAGCTCTCGAGATGGTAGGCGTGGTCACTGATCTCGAAACCGTCTCCACAGGTAGTTTTAGCTCTCACAACACAGCCATAGGTTTTGTACACAGCGTGCACAGAATCAAGTCAGAGCACAAGGGCTCTCTCGAAAGAAAGTAGTTTCTATACCAATTACGAGTTTGACTTTGTCTCAAATGTCGATGCAAAAAAGTCTTTGAACAATCTCCACTAGTGGATGATGAATTCCTCCACCGTCCTTCAGAGGCGACCTGCGTGGAGCAGAAGCTGCCAGCTGTCCCTAAGGTGCAGTCCTCGCCTTCTCCCTGCTGGTAGTTGGCCTGGCCCATGAGTTAAGTGACAGTCGCTAGATACCTTTTCGTCCAAGCAGACACCGCTTAAGTTGGAAGGACTCAGGCAGCCGGTGCGAGCACCCAGCCCAGCTCCTGGGGGCCAGGTGGATCCACGGTTCTCGAGTGGGTGCTGGCAGGCCCGGGGGTCCTCGGGGACTCCCCTCAGCGCCACGAAGACACCGCCATCATTAAACACGGTTTTCTCTTCCCTCCTCTCCCAGTCTTTTCGGTGCTTCCTGTGCGTGAGCTTGGGCAGCGGGTTCCCCCCTCTCTTCGTTCTGTCGCCCACGTTAGTGTGAGCTCATCTGGGTTTATGTCCTCTGTCCCTCCATGGCTTAGTGGTGTCAGAGCCTAGGTGACCCTTCTGGTCACTAGAAGGGTGTTCTGCAGACGGAGCGAGTCACGTTTGCTATTCTGAAGCTGTCCAGTCAGTGTTCGCTTTAGCTAACTGCAGTCTCCTTGTGTGGCCACTTGAGAGCACGTGACCTGTAGGAGCCCTGCTTCTCTGCAAAAGGAAGTGGACTTGTGGGTGTGTGTGCCTTTGGTGCTGGAGGGGCCCAGGCAATTGGAACCTTAGTTTAGGTGACAAGACTTCATAGGAGCAAATCAGAATATGAGATTGGTTTGCCTTTTACATTTTCTATTTGATTCCCGGTTGCAAAGCCTGGTCTGTCTTGCACTGGCCCTCATTTTCTTGGCTTTTTATGGGAAAAGTGGGTTATTCGTGGATCCGTCTGGATATTGCATCAGATTAGTGTCTGTGATGAAGGTATGTGTGGTGGTGTGTGTGGCAGGGACTGTGCTTTTAAAGATAAGAGCCGAAGTCCCCGCAGCTGCCATCGGTGCATGTGACGAGCGCAGGAACCCCAGTCACATTGTTGCCAGTCTGCTGTGCAGGCATGAGGCGGGTGTCCGTGTGGTTGGAGAGCCATGGAGCACGTGTGTGCGCCCCCAGGGGAGGTGCTGGGAGGGCCCAGAAGGAACAGCACAGCCCTCCTGCCCCGTCAGTGACGCGAGGCTCCCCCCGCGCTGACAGCCTTCCTGGAACGCGGCTCTGCGTTTCCTCTGAAAAGATAAACCCATCGTTGGCACCTAAGGCTTGTCTCCAGAAAGCTCGGCCAGGTCAGGAGGTGCATCTGCCGCTTCCAGTCGGTGCTTCCCTTCCACGTTATAAGGACCTGAAGATGGTCCCTTCCTTCTCTCTCCCCGTCTCTTTCTCTGTGTCTCAGATGGCGATTTTGCTGACAGCTGCCAAGAAAGCGCTCCACTCAACAGGCCACACCAACCCAGGGATGTTTGTAGAACTATTTGAATTGCAGCCATTCCCCCCCACCCCCCAGTCCGAAGACCTGTTTCTTTTAAGTTGATTCAGAAGTGGCACTGTTTTATCCCCAGAGGTGGAAGCGTCTTTAGCGTTCAGAGCACACAACGGCACAGACGCCACAGGCTTACTCGCGGGGGCGCGTGCGTGACGGTGCAGCTCGCGCCGCGGCCTCTGCGTGCCCCGCGCTTCCTCAGACCCTGCTGTCACCTCTCCTGTCTTCAGCACTAACCATTCTTTTGGTTTCCTTCTATTTGTGTCTTAATTCACTTTCCTCCCTAAATGCATTATTTACATATCGAATTCTGTAAATGTTTTGTAAACATATTACCTCACTCTTGGTAATACAATACTGATAGTCTTTAAAAGATTTTTTTATTGTTACCAATAATAAATGTGAACCGTTTTAAAGAAAACGTCCCTTTTTTGCTGCAGAGTCTCTCCCGGAGAGCCGGCGTGTTGGGAGACGGGGGACCGAAGGGCGGGCGGTTCCGAGCGCGCGCTGGCGCCAGAGGTTCGAGAGCCGTGTCGCTTGTGTGGCGCCGCTGGCCGGGAGGTGGACGGTCCTGCAGGAGGGTCGCGGCGGGGGCGGCCGGGACAGGGGTGAAGCCCAGTGCTCGCAGGCGCCTTGCCTCCAGGACGCGTGCTGTGGTATCTCTTGAACTCCACAAGACGGAAGCACGGCGTGATGACCCGAGACGGTGTTTCTGTACTAGTAAAACGGTTCCTTTAAGGTCAGGTGGCCTCAGAGAAAACACAGTGGCCAGGTATAGACCTTCAGAGCCCTGGGCCACCTTGCCCCCAGCTCCCGGCCAGTCAGGTCTGCAGGGGTGGCGTGGCACACAGAGTAGCACACAGCTCGCCTGCCACCTGCAGCCCTGGTGCCTCCTGCATCGGGAGCTGTGAGGTCACTCGCTTTCCTAGTCAGTGTCTGCCCTTGAGACCCAACCTGGGGGCCTGGCTGGGACGCGGTGTGGGGAGCCAGCGATGCCCAAATGTGCATGCTCAATCCCACCTCAGCGGCACCAAAATGACCTGCGGATGACACGGCCGCCTTGTCACCGAAGGAAAGAGGGGCTTTTGCACGACCTGCCTTCACGCTCTCGTGTCTGCCTGTCAGCGAGCCAGGCCTGCTTTGACTCAGCCTTTGGTCTGGCATCAGGTTGCCACGGAGGCAGCAGCGGCAACCTCAGAAACGGGCTGGGGTTGTCTCCCCTATGTGCTGTGCGCCTCTCGACTCCCGGAGTATGCGGTGAAGTGCAATGTCTTACACAGTGTTTGTAGGGCAACCTGTTCACGGTGGGCCACCCAGCCTCCAAGCTGTGTTTATCCGTAAGTACACTCTGAATGTCAACAGAGCCTAACCCTTGGGTGCCTTTCAGTTCTCGAGTCAGGCCAGCAGCAAACCAGTGGATCGGTTCTGTTGAAAAGCTGGGGCTTGGGAAAGGGGGGGATTCTGGGAAGATGGCTACGTAGTGGCATCCTCACATAGAAACAGAACAAGCAGATTGCAAAACCTCAAACCTATGGACAGCTGAACCGTGCGTGTAAAAATGGTTAAAATGGCAAACCTTGTTACATACATTCTACTACAGTAATAAAAAACCCTATGGATTTCACATACGACAAAACTAAGTGATAGCATGGCTCCATAAACCCCGAAGAGAGGCACAAACCGCGGTAGTCACAGGACCAACAGATTGGTGGTGGGTCGGAGAGCAGGGCCCTGGCCGAGCCGGTAGGTACCCAGTGGGGAGCACAGTGGCCCATGCGAGCCCAGCAGGTGGGCCATGCCGGGCTGTGCTCCTTCCAGCAGCTGGCGAACCCCAAGGGCTGCTGTTGAGAAACTCCCCAAAGTGACTCGCCAGGGCGTCCTGCTAAAGGACCCCACACTGAGGAAAAAGCAGAACAGGCACAGGAAAGAAGGGAGACCCAGGCCGAAACAGGCGAGGGCAGTGGCCAGGAAAGGTCTGGAAGCAAATGGACTTGTGTTTTAAACACTTAACAAGCATCAGAAGAGTATCAGAGTCGAGTCCATACAAAGCCGAGAATAAGAAGCAGAATGACACCCTGCAAGCCAGAAAGATGTGCCCACAAAACAGAAAGCAAGCCGTTTGTTAGTGAACTTTATCTAAAAGAAAAGCATGAATTAGAAAAAAAACCAGAAATGAGGTGACAAAGAATTAGAAGTGAATGAAAAAAGTCACTTCAGAAATTCAGATTGAATCGGAAGGAACACAAAGTAAAAAATATGTGTTTTAAGAGAAATGAAAGGTACAAAAGAAAATTGTACAAATCAGAAAAAGAATAGAGAAAATGAAGGTAAGCAAAGATCAAACATAATGGTAATATTGGAAGGACAAGTACCTGAGAATGACCAAAACCAAGAAATATTTTAGTAAAAGTGCTGGATTTTAAAGAGAAAGATCTTTGAGGCATCTGGGGGGCAAATCAGGCTTTTCAAAGGCTGAGCGTTATGCAGGGAGAAAATGGAATTATTCAGGTTTTCGAGGAAAGAAAGCGTGAGCCCGGAATTTGTATCCAGCAAACTGACTTTCCAGCGCGTGGGCGCACATGGAGGTGTCAGTGAGCAACGGGCCAGGGAACAGGGCTGCTGCACCAGCCCTTCCCGGGGACTCTCAGGACCTGCTGCAGGTGCCAGCCTGGCCGGAGAGCCGGAGGGCCGAGCTCCGCCTGGCACGCCCCCCTGTCCTGACGGTCTGGGGGGAGCTGCCTCCCGGGAGCGGGACGCACCCTCTGGGAGGTGGAGCCCCTTGCCCGCCCGCTCGGAGGTCCCCGGGCCGCGCAAGCGCCACCTCGTGGCTGCCGTGGGGAGGCGCATCGCCCCTCACCAGCGGGCGCCCGGCCCCTTCTGCTCTGCCCAGCAGTGGATTGGCCCTGGGCAGCTCTCCAGCCCTCGTGTCTGCAGAAGCCTCGCCTTGGAAGGGGCGTGGCATGCCGGTCCGTTCTTTTCTGTGTGTGCCCGGTCAGACATCATTCTGGGTCTCCGTGAGGGCGTCCTGGAGGAGATGGACGTTTAAATGAGGATTCCTCCCGCCTTCGAACCGGGGCGTTGACGCCTTTTTGCCTTCGGACCGGAACACTGGCTCATCTGGGTCTCCAACCTGCTGGCCTTCAGACTGGAATCACACCATCAGCCCTCCTGGGTCTCCAGCTGGCCAGGCAGCGGTCAGGACCCGCCAGCCTCCACGGTCACCTGCGCCAGTTCCTTACAATGCATCTCTCTACATACACGTCCCATTGCTTCTGTTTCTCTGGAGAACCCTCACCGAGGCAGGAAGTGTGCTCCCAGATCCAGGAACCGCGAAGCCTTTGACTTAGAAAAAACTAGTTAATCTGGAATTCTGTGTGTGTATTTTCCCATCAGTAAGCTTATACTTCCAAAATTGAATAACATTATAGACTGTTAGACTGTTTAAGCGGGAGAGGGGACGCTTTGAATGGTCTAGTCCCAACTCTTCCAGCTTGAGGAAGGTGAAGCCCAGAGAGGTGACCCCAGGGGATGAAATCGAAGTGTCACCTGACCGTCCCCCTGTTCAGGCACGCGTGGGAATGGGAGGACAGACCGCTTACTGAACTGAACGGCCGTTAGAGCCAGGGGCTGTGGAGGGAGAAGGGGTGGAGGGGGGAGGGTAGAGAGCTAAACCCAGGCCTTCGAGCACCATGTCGGCCCCACATGTCACCCTCTGTGTGGGACGCTGTCAGCCGGAAGGCGAGGAGCAAGACTGTGGACTCACTGCTCAGTTCAATTCTGTGACTGCCGGACTCAGCTGTTAGGGACGCACGTGCCGGTGGCATGTGCTCCAGTGCTAACGGCGGTGAGCGCTGCTCCCGCCACAGAGGCCCGGAGATGAAATAAGCAGGGACTCGAGTCTGCGTGGGAGCCGGGTTTTCTAGCCGGCGTGGGTCCCATGAGAGTCCGGGTTTGTTTGCTAATGACGTCACCCTGGTTTGCTTGGTTTTAAAACAGCAAATCCAAAATTAATCAATGGAATCGGGTTTCATAGCCATGAAGGAGAAGTCTCGTTTCTGGTTCTTCTTTCGTATTGAAATTTTCATTGAAATAACTATAGATGCGAGAACATGCAGTCATAAGAAATCCCAGTGGCCCCCACGGTGACCTCTGCAGAGTCGCAGCCAGGAGGCGGACATGGGGCCCGTTCCCCCTGCCCCGGCCGACTTAGACTCGTTTGTGTGGGGGGGGTGTTGGTTCATGCGTCCGCCACCACTGCCAACACACAGAGCCTTGCCATCACCACAGAGACCCTCGCTGTCACCTTTTCGAAGCCGTAGCCACCTCCCTCCCACCGCCTCCTGTCCCCAACCCCAGCAACCACTGTTCTCCGTTTCTAAAGTTCTGTCGTTTCAAAATGTGACGTAAATGGAGTCACAGGGTCTGCTACCTTTCAGAATTAGCTTTTTTTCACTCAGCATAACTCCCTGGAGACTCGCCCAGGTCATCGTGTGTACCAGTGGTTCATTCCTGCGGCTGCAGAGTAGGAAGTGATCCATGGGACCCCGATTTGCTCCGCCTCTCGTCCAAAATGACCCCGGATTGTCTCCTGGGACGAGCGTTCGGGTACCTGTTTTTCCGTGAACGTAAATGTCTATTTCTCAGGGATAAACGCCCGTGAGTGTGAGTGCTGGGCCCCGTGAGTGTGAGTGTGGGGCCGTGTGAGTGTGAGTCTGGGCCCCGTGAGTGTGAGTGCGGGGCCCGTGTGAGTGCGGGGCCCGTGAGTGTGAGTCTGGGTCACAGGCGAAAAGGGGCCTGGGTGGTGAGGTGGAGTGCGGCCCGTGTGGGAGGGTCCCGAGGTGTCTGGGCTGGCCAGTGCAAGGCTGCCCAGAGGTGTGAGTCTGGGGTCCAGTGAGGTGAGTCGGGCCCAGGAGGTGTGAGGCAACTGCGAGTGTGAGTCTGGGCTGCTGGCCAGTGAAAAGGGCCTGCCCGTGCCCAGGAGGAGGCGGGGTCTGCAGAGTGGGCCCGTGGAGTGTGAGTCTGGGCCGCTGTCAGTGCAAGGCCCTGCAGAGGTGAGTCTGGGCCCGTGAGTGTGAGTCGGGCCCGAGGAGGCAACTGCAGAGTGTGAGTCTGGGTTCAAGGAGTGTGAGTCGGGCCCGTGGAGTGTGAGTCTGGGTCTGCAGAGGTGAGTCTGGGTCACAATAGTGAAAAGGGCCTGTGAGGGGAAAGTCTGGGCCCGTGAGTGTGAGTCGGGGCCCGTGAGTGTGAGTGCGGGGCCGCGTGGTCGGTATTCGCACGTTTGGTTTCATGGGAAGCTGCCGGGCGGCTCTCCGGAGGCTGCCCTGTCTTCCGTCCCCACCAGCCCCGCGCCAGGGGTCCAGTCTGTCCGCATCCTCGCCCGCACTCGGTGTTGCTGCTGATTTCATTTCAGCCTCTGTGCTGGGCGCGTGGTGTTGCTCACGCCCTCGCTGACAGCCCGGGCCGTCGAACGCCTTGTCATGTGTATCCTTTTTGGCGAAATGTCTCTTCATGCTTTTTGCCCATGTTCTAACTGGATCCTTTGTTGTTTTATTGCTGAGTTCTTTACGTCTTCTAGATACTAGTCCTTTGTAGGATACCTGGTTTTAATTCAGAGAAGATACACCCTTCGTGAATCGAAACCGAAAGACCAGGAAGATGTAAATACTTTCACGCCCTTTTCTTTTAAAATCTCAGATGATGGCAGTATTGTGTTTCTGAAGGCCTTGTACGTCTCAACGGAGACCCTGTGCTGTTGGCCGGCACCCCCCCAACATACCCTCCCCTTTCAGTCATCGTTAACTACAGTCCCTTTGTTTAAAGGGACACAGGAGTGCCTGGTTTGTATCACAGGAGAATACTTCCTCATGGTGAAATTTTAGACAAGAGAGAGAAGCGAAGTAGAAACAGATGTCCCCTCCCTCCTGCCCTCCCTCCCACTGCTCCCCCACCCAGCACCCCATCCTGCTTCCAGAGGCAGCTACCGGGACGTCTCCAGTGATCCTTCTAGACCTTTCCTCGTCGTTCAGAAGCGCGTGCATGTGTATGGCTATGTATCTTTCTCTGAGTGCGCTGACCTGCACCCCGCCTCACCCCCGCCACGTGTCCCTGGGCCTTCCTCGGTGGCAGACATTTCCCCTGGCTCCCCGTTCTTCATTCATCCACTGGCGTCAGCGTTTACTGATGCTCACTGCGGGCTCGCGGCCCTGGGAGAGAGCACGGCCTTGCACTCAGGGAGTGTGCGTTCCAGCTCGGGAGGCCTGGCAGTGACAGATAACCAGCCACATGCGGCCCGGCTGTTTGTCTCTGATTCTTTTTTTTTTTTTTTTCATTTTAGACAGAAAGTTTTAATGTTTATGAGGTCAAATTTATTCTCTCTTCCTTAATAGCCTCTGGCTTTTACATCTTGTTAGAAATGCCTTCCCCACGTCAAATTCTCCTGCATTTTTTTTCTGGTACTTTCATGCTTTTATATTTTTACATTTAAATCTGATGCATCTGATGTTGATTTTGTGTAAAGAACGAGGTAGTGACTCTTGATGAATCCTAAATGGTTCTCTGTGCTCAGCGGCTGTGGGACAAAGCGCATTCCCAGCTCTTTGAAAACCCCCGTGCGAAATCCTTCAGGGACGGATGCTGGGTCGGGAGCAGGAAGAACGTCAAGCGACAGGTGGACAGTAGCGCGTCCCCCGGGAGGGCCAGGGCCAGCTGCCTGTGCACAATTAGGCAGGCGTAAGCATTGAAATACTGCGGTAATAACTCGCAGCGCTAATGCCGAGGAAGTCAGGTGTTTGCCTCGGACACCTGTCACCTCCCGCCACAGTGCGACCATGCGTGTCTGCGGGCCTTGGCCGCCAGGGCCCCTGCAGGTGGCACGCAGCCCCCAGGCCCAGTGGCCAGCACTCCCGTGTCCACATTTCGTCGGCTGAAACATGCAGCCAGACAACCAACGGCCACCTCAAGAGAATGAGGGATGTATTCTGTTACCTCCTTCCTAAACACTTCGATGCGCCTCCCAAGCTGTTTGGTTTGGAAAATCACAAGAGAAAACCGAAGAGAAACTGCAAACGAGAAACAAATGGGGGACGCTTGGCTGCGCCCGCAACGCCAGCTCCGCTCCGCAGGGGACGAGTTTCGGGCCCCAAGCGGGTGGATAGTTCCTGTGTGCACTCCGATTCCCAGTCCTGATATGAAAGAGGCCTGTCTGCTCCTATTCAAAGAAAATAAAGAACATTGGTTTCTCTGTCTCTGGAGACGCATCGTGAACATCTGTCGGTTTAGAGGCCCGTAGCGTCAGCCCGCTGGGGGCTCCTGCCTGTCTCGGAGGGACCTGGCCGGCAAGGCTGTTAAGGAAGGAAGGTGGGATGGAGGAGGGGGAGGGGAGGGCAGGCCCGGTTGGTCACGGACTCTGAGGAGCCCGTAGTGCGATGTTTGGACCCCCGGGGTCCCCGTGTCGTGGGCTCCAGGCTCAGCCGTCAGCTCCTCCTCCCTCGTTCCCTCCCATTCCCAGAGCAGACAAGCGTCTGACATCCCAGTTGCATGTCACCGGATTCCCTGGGAGGCCTCAGGGACAGCGGAGGGCCGGGCAGTGAGCCTCCTCCACCTCCGCAGGTCAGGGCCGGCCCAGCGAGGACTGGCGACAGCCTCGCCCTTGCCCCGTCATCCTGACAGCTCGGCGGTGTCACCTGGGCATGGATTTGTCTCCTCCAGGGTCTCTCAACCTCGTCGCCGTTGGCACTCCTTGCCGGGGGCCTCCTGTGCATTGCAGAATGTTTGGCACCGCTGGCCTCTGCCCTGTGGACGCCGGTAGTGTCCTTCCAGTCGTGACAACCAGCACGGTCTTCAGATGGTGCCCACTGTCCCCTGGTGGACAAAACTGACCTCGGTTGAGAATCGCTGTTCTCTGATCCAACACTTAGAACTGGGAGGAAGAAACAGGCCCGGAGAAGTTAACACGTTAAGAAGTTAATGACCCAGCAGGACCGCGGTGGTGAGCGGGGGCGTGGCCTCCGGCTCAGGGCGCCCTGATCCATGCCCCGTCTGTCACAGATGCAGCTGCAGACATGATGGGCATGATCTTAACAACCTCGTCTAAGGTCCAGAGAAGTCCCTGAGGTTGCACGCGCTCGGGCAGGGCGGAAGTTGAGCCCCTCGCCTACACAAAGAGCCAAAGCGATAGACTTCCAGGCCCCGGACTGGGCTCTCCCCTCCCGGTCCTCACAGACGGCACAGCCTTCTGGACAGGGAGCCTGGACAGGGACCGGGAGCCTGGACATTCGAACCAGACCGCGAAGGGCTCACCTGCAGATAATGCCAGCGAGGGTGCCAGCCCCTCCGCTTAGCCTCCCAGGGCGCGCTCATCATCAGCACTTACCTGGAACTCCAGGCACGTGGCATGTCGTTCTCGAGGACCAGGAGGGCAGCAGTCCGCCTGTTGAACCCCTGCCCAGTGTACCGGGCATGGTCAGAGCGTGTGCTGGGAGGGCTGTTGCAGGAAGAATGCTTTTGTAAGGCCAGATTCCCAGGGATGACTTCCCGACTTTCTGACTAATAAAGGAAATTAGACGTGGTGTGGAATTTTCCTAAAGCACAAACATTTAT
>NW_024355990.1:3577962-3596443 GCF_902729225.1 Pteropus medius | reverse complement strand
TCCCGCCACAGAGGCCCGGAGACGAAATAAGCAGGGACCTGGAAGCCCATGGGAGCCGCTGCCATGGGTCCTGACCGAGTTGTTTAATGATTTGCCACCCCTACGGTTTGAAACAGCAAATCCAAAATTAACTGATTGAATTGGGCTTCTGCGCCATGTATGAGAAGCCCCGCTTCTTGCCTCGATATTGGAAATTTCTTTCTAGAACATGTAGTCAGAAGAAATCCCACGCCCCCACGGGACCTCCTGTGAGTCGTCGCGAGCCAGAGCTAGTCTGCTCTCCCCTCTGCCTCAATCGGTTTTAGACTCAGGTGTGTGGTGTGTGGGGTTCGCGTCTCACCACTGCCAACACATTATATTTTGCCATCACTCCATGAGACTCATGCCACCTTTTTCGGGCCAGAGTCACCTCCCCTTCCCACCGCTTCTCCTGGGTCCCAGGTCTGCAACCCTTCAGAATTGGCTTTTTTTTTCACTCAGCTACTCCCTGAGACTCGGCCCCCAGGTCGCCGTGGTGGGACCAGTGCCCTTACGTTGCAGAGTAGGTGATCCATGGGACTGATTTGTTCGGGCCAGTCTACAAAAACGCACTCGATTGTCTCCTCGCCTGTACCGGTTTTTCCGCGTGAACGTGAATGCTGTCCATTTCTCTCAGGATAACGCCTGCGGGAGGTGTGAGTGCTGGGCCCCAGGAGGTGAGTGTTGGGCCTGCAGGAGGCAAGGGCCCTTGAGTGAGTCTGGGCCTGCGGGTGGAGTGCTGGGCCTGTGGGTGGGAGGCCCGTGAGTGTGAGTCTGGGCCCATGAGGAGGTTGGGCCCAGGAGGGGCGGGGCCCGTGGTGAGTCTGGGGCCTGCCTGAGTGCTGGGCCCTGCAGGAGGGAGTCGGGGCCCGTGGGTGTGAGTGCGGGGCCGCGTGGTCGGTATTTGCACGTTTGGTGTCACGGGAAGCTGCCGGGCGGCTCTCCGGAGGCTGCCCCGTCTTCCGTCCCCACCAGCCCCGCGCCGGGGGTCCAGTCTGTCCGCATCCTCGCCCGCACTCGGTGTTGCTGCTGATTTCATTTCAGCCTCTGTGCGGGGCGCGTGGTGCTGCTCACGCCCTCGCTGACGGCCCGGGCCGTCGAACGCCTTTTCACGTGTATCCTTTTTGGCGAAATGTCTCTTCATGCTTTTTGCCCATGTACTAACTGGATCCTTTGTTGTTTTATTGCTGAGTTCTTTACATATTCTAGATACTAGTCCTTTGTAGGATACCTGGTTTTAATTCAGAGAAGATACACCCTTCGTGAATCGAAACCGAAAGACCAGGAAGATGTAAATACTTTCACGCCCTTTTCTTTTAAAATCTTAGATGATGGCAGTATTGTGTTTCTGAAGGCCTTGTACGTCTCAACGGAGACCCTGTGCTGTTGGCCGGCACCCCCCCAACATACCCTCCCCTTTCAGTCATCGTTAACTACAGTCCCTTTGTTTAAAGGGACACAGGAGTGCCTGGTTTGTATCACAGGAGAATACTTCCTCATGGTGAAATTTTAGACAAGAGAGAGAAGCGAAGTAGAAACAGATGTCCCCTCCCTCCTGCCCTCCCTCCCACTGCTCCCCCACCCAGCACCCCATCCTGCTTCCAGAGGCAGCTACCGGGACGTCTCCAGTGATCCTTCTAGACCTTTCCTCGTCGTTCAGAAGCGCGTGCATGTGTATGGCTATGTATCTTTCTCTGAGTGCGCTGACCTGCACCCCGCCTCACCCCCGCCACGTGTCCCTGGGCCTTCCTCGGTGGCAGACATTTCCCCTGGCTCCCCGTTCTTCATTCATCCACTGGCGTCAGCGTTTACTGATGCTCACTGCGGGCTCGCGGCCCTGGGAGAGAGCACGGCCTTGCACTCAGGGAGTGTGCGTTCCAGCTCGGGAGGCCTGGCAGTGACAGATAACCAGCCACATGCGGCCCGGCTGACTTTTTTTTTTCATTTTAGACAGAAAGTTTTAATGTTTATGAGGTCAAATTTATTCTCTCTTCCTTAATAGCCTCTGGCTTTTACATCTTGTTAGAAATGCCTTCCCCACGTCAAATTCTCCTGCATTTTTTTTCTGGTACTTTCATGCTTTTATATTTTTACATTTAAATCTGATGCATCTGATTTTGTGTAAAGAGCGAGGTAGTGACTCTTGATGAATCCTAAATGGTTCTCTGTGCTCAGCGGCTGTGGGACAAAGCGCATTCCCAGCTCTTTGAAAACCCCCGTGCGAAATCCTTCAGGGACGGATGCTGGGTCGGGAGCAGGAAGAACGTCAAGGGACAGGTGGACAGTAGCGCGTCCCCCGGGAGGGCCAGGGCCAGCTGCCTGTGCACAATTAGGCAGGCGTAAGCATTGAAATACTGCGGTAATAACTCGCAGCGCTAATGCCGAGGAAGTCAGGTGTTTGCCTCGGACACCTGTCACCTCCCGCCACAGTGCGACCATGCGTGTCTGCGGGCCTTGGCCGCCAGGGCCCCTGCAGGTGGCACACAGCCCCCAGGCCCAGTGGCCAGCACTCCCGTGTCCACATTTCGTCGGCTGAAACATGCAGCCAGACAACCAACGGCCACCTCAAGAGAATGAGGGGTGTGTTCTGTTACCTCCTTCCTAAACACTTCGATGCGCCTCCCAAGCTGTTTGGTTTGGAAAATCACAAGAGAAAACTGAAAAGAGAAACTGCAAACGAGAAACGAATGGGGGACGCTTGGCTGCGCCCGCAACGCCAGCTCCGCTCCGCAGGGGACGAGTTTCGGGCCCCAAGCCGCTGGATAGTTCCTGTGTGCACTCCGATTCCCAGTCCTGATATGAAAGAGGCCTGTCTGCTCCTATTCAAAGAAAATAAAGAACATTGGTTTCTCTGTCTCTGGAGACGCATCGTGAACATCTGTCGGTTTAGAGGCCCGTAGCGTCAGCCCGCTGGGGGCTCCTGCCTGTCTCGGAGGGACCTGGCCGGCAAGGCTGTTAAGGAAGGAAGGTGGGATGGAGGAGGGGGAGGGGAGGGCAGGCCCGGTTGGTCACGGACTCTGAGGAGCCCGTAGTGCGATGTTTGGACCCCCGGGGTCCCCGTGTCGTGGGCTCCAGGCTCAGCCGTCAGCTCCTCCTCCCTCGTTCCCTCCCATTCCCAGAGCAGACAAGCGTCTGACATCCCAGTTGCATGTCACCGGATTCCCTGGGAGGCCTCAGGGACAGCGGAGGGCCGGGCAGTGAGCCTCCTCCACCTCCGCAGGTCAGGGCCGGCCCAGCGAGGACTGGCGACAGCCTCGCCCTTGCCCCGTCATCCTGACAGCTCGGCGGTGTCACCTGGGCATGGATTTGTCTCCTCCAGGGTCTCTCAACCTCGTCGCCGTTGGCACTCCTTGCCGGGGGCCTCCTGTGCATTGCAGAATGTTTGGCACCGCTGGCCTCTGCCCTGTGGACGCCGGTAGTGTCCTTCCAGTCGTGACAACCAGCACGGTCTTCAGATGGTGCCCACTGTCCCCTGGTGGACAAAACTGACCTCGGTTGAGAATCGCTGTTCTCTGATCCAACACTTAGAACTGGGAGGAAGAAACAGGCCCGGAGAAGTTAACACGTTAAGAAGTTAATGACCCAGCAGGACCGCGGTGGTGAGCGGGGGCGTGGCCTCCGGCTCAGGGCGCCCTGATCCATGCCCCGTCTGTCACAGATGCAGCTGCAGACATGATGGGCATGATCTTAACAACCTCGTCTAAGGTCCAGAGAAGTCCCTGAGGTTGCACGCGCTCGGGCAGGGCGGAAGTTGAGCCCCTCGCCTACACAAAGAGCCAAAGCGATAGACTTCCAGGCCCCGGACTGGGCTCTCCCCTCCCGGTCCTCACAGACGGCACAGCCTTCTGGACAGGGAGCCTGGACAGGGACCGGGAGCCTGGACATTCGAACCAGACCGCGAAGGGCTCACCTGCAGATAATGCCAGCGAGGGTGCCAGCCCCTCCGCTTAGCCTCCCAGGGCGCGCTCATCATCAGCACTTACCTGGAACTCCAGGCACGTGGCATGTCGTTCTCGAGGACCAGGAGGGCAGCAGTCCGCCTGTTGAACCCCTGCCCAGTGTACCGGGCATGGTCAGAGCGTGTGCTGGGAGGGCTGTTGCAGGAAGAATGCTTTTGTAAGGCCAGATTCCCAGGGATGACTTCCCGACTTTCTGACTAATAAAGGAAATTAGACGTGGTGTGGAATTTTCCTAAAGCACAAACATTTATTTGGAGGTGGGGTAGAAGCGTGTGTGTGTGTGTGTGAGAGAGAGAGAGAGAGAGAGATTTTGGGGGGCTCAGACATACCCTAAGGACAGAGTTCGTCTACACTAGCACAGGGTACATGAATTCATTCATTCGATTTTATAATCTTAGAGTTAGCGACTCTGCCACCTGACATGCAAATCAGAGGGAAATTGCATGCAAATGAGAAGGACTTAGGTTCTATTTTCAGCCTGTTCTGCCTCCCTGGGTGGCATCTGACAGAGCCAGCTGAGGTTTCTCATCTCCGTCCCAGAGCGTCCTCGAGCCCTGGGGTCAGCGCCGTGTCCTGTCCTGCACTGCAGCTGCACCGGAAGCCGGACTGGGTGTCCACAGACCAAGATGCGGGCAGCCCGTGTGGCCAGTGGCCTTCCGGGAGCCGGCGCAGGGCGTGGGGCTTGTCCTCAGCTCTGCCCTTGACTAGCTGCACGACCTTGGGAAGCTAATCAGACCTCTTTAAATCTCAAGAGGGTTATTCTCCGGGTGACACGGGCTGGCGTGCACGGTGTGTTAGCATCGAGCCTGGCAAGTGTCCTATAAATACCAGCCGCTGTGACAGGACGGATGATGACGATGAGTCACGGCTGACTCGAGGCTCTCCCTCTCTCCAAGGTGATCAGAGCTGATGGCTAGGCCCAGAGCCACGCCGTCCCCCAGTCCCAGCCCAGCTGGGTGTTGTCACAGGCTGTCTGCAGTGCTGTCCCCCTCACTCCAGCCTTCGCAGCCGGTGGAGGGCTGTTTGTCCCAGGGGAAGGACAGGGAGGCAGGGGACGAGGCGCTCAGCCTGGCTGTGTACCCCAGAGAGTCGGCCGGTCCTGGACAGGCCACAGGGAGGAGACGTGGCCCTCAGCCCGTGCACGCGGCCACACGGCCCCTCACGGCCCAGCGGGTGGAGGGCGGCTCTCCCAGGCCGGGGGCTCAGGCCACCTTGAGGCTCCCCTGAAATGCGAGAGACAGGCTAATGAACCCGACAGCAGTGTGAGGTCTGCATGTTAGGTCATTGCACATCAGTGGGGCTGGCCCCGCGGTCCAGTCCCCTTCCCCGAGGCGCCACCCGTGGTTTGGGGTTTCACGGTTCACGCCGTGGGCATTTCCGAGAGGTCGCCGCCGGCCACGCTCGCTCCCCCGCACGCCTGCGGCTTTGCGGGAGCCCCAGTGGCCGCCCCGCCCCCCGCGTTGGGCCCGTGCTGCCCACAGGCCTGCCCACGGCACTTCGATCCTTGATTCTGGTTTCAGGCACGGCCAGCGCGGCACAAGCTGACTGTGGACGAGGACTGCTGTGCGCCCACCCAGTGACCTTTCCGAGAGGCAACAGTTTATCAGGACTTCTCCTCACGAGGCTCCCACACCTCTGGCCCTTTGGGAACTAAGTGGGCGGGTGAACACCTCCCTGGGGCAGACAGCTCAGGGAGCCCCTGCAGTGCACGCCACTGTGTCCCCAGAAAGTCCTGCCAGCCTCGAACGACAGCTTCCTTCCAGAAAGGGAGCAGATCCTCCCGCGGGACTGGAGGTGAGTCAAGGGTGATTGGAGTCCCCCCAGCAGGGCACAGGACTGGTCTGCAGGGTCACGTGACTCAGGGAACACCTTGAACTTGGCCAGAAGCCTCCGCAGATGACAGCGAGTGGGTGGAGGCAGCAGAGGTCTCAGGGTGAGGGGCCGTCGGCCAAGGTCAGGGGCCTCCCCACTCTTCCAGAATCCTCTGAGCGGCTCCCAGGCCCGAGTCCCGCTCTGTGCCACCCTCTCCCCTGAGCAGGGGGACGCGTGACTCCTGGAGGAGAAACTGGCCGCTGCGGACCTCTGAGAGCGCACGGTCCCCCGGGCGCCCACGTGGAACTTCGAGCGCGTCCCTCCCTCACGTAAGAGCTATAAATTGCTCTCCGGACGTTCTGCGCAGCGTGTCCTCTTGAGCCATTTTCTCCATGCGATCTCAGTTTTTATTAAAAGTTAGAAGGAACTTTATCCTGAAAAGTTTCGAACATATGGAAGAGCACGGAGAGAAGCATCAGGCAGCCTGTGTATCCACTGTCCGTATTTAACGGTGGCCGATGTTTGCCATATTTGCTTCATCTGGTTTTTCCTAAATTATTTTAAACTAAATTACCATCTTCGTGACATTTCTATCCTCGGGCTTTGAGTCCGCATATCTGCAAAAAGGCAGATTTTCCTACTTGATACAAAACCACTATCACAGCTAACGAAGCTAGCAGCAGTTCCCTAATGTCGTGGCCAGTCTACATTCAGATGCTCCTGGTCACCCACGCGTGTCGTGCAGCCGGCTTGTTCACGCCGAGCCCTGAGGACGGTGTCTTGCACCCCGGTGTAAGTCTCTCTGGAACAAGAGCCACCTCCGTTTTTTTTTATGACAGTGATTGGAAGAGACTGGGCCCGATGGCTTCGGGATGTACCCAATTGTCTCCTTCGCTGTCCCTTGCTTTGTCAGTAGACATGGCCTATGACCTAGAAGTTCGATCTGAACTAGCTGGAGGGCTTTGGAGAAAGGAACTTCTCAGAAGCTCAGGCCCCTCACCTGCAGGATGGCGAGGGCAGTGCCCGCGGCCCTGCTCGAGGTAGAAGATGCCATTTGCCGATGTCTGGTCTCGTGGACAAACCTGGTTTGTGAGCAGCTTGCACGCGCAGCTCCGCCCATCGGCTCAGCCTCCTCACACAACCCCCCGCCCCTTTCTGGAGCAGGTCAGGCCGGTCACTGCCCTAGGGCCTCTGCACCTGCCATCTCTGCATCTGTGGTGCTCTCCCCCAGGTCTTGGCATGTTGACCCCTTCCCTGACCGCCTGCCCTAAACGGCACTGCCCCACCAGGCTCCCGTCCCACGAGAGCAGGGGCCTCACCTGCAGTGTTTGGTGCTGTGGCTCTAGCATCCAGGAGAGCACCTGGCAGGTGGGAGCGGCCAAATGGAGGGACAGGTGCCGACGACCATCAAAGCGCTTAGGGTTGCAAGGAGGTGCGGGGCGGGGAGCTGGACCTCCAGGCCCTCTGGGGGTCTTGGGGCTGCCCACCGTGTGGTCAAGAGCATCGGCTTCTGCCCGATGGGGCCAGAGTCCCCGCCCCACCTCCAAGTCACTGGCCGTGGGGCTCTGAGGCCCAGTCTTCCCGCCTGACCTGCAGAGACCTCAGAGCAGAGGGTGGATTCTCTGAAGATGCAGCCAGCGCCGGTGGAACGCAACGCACATCAGCCCTGGGGGCTGGTGCAGAGGAACAGGACTGCCTGCCACTGTCCTCTCTGTGAGGTCACCAAGGCTCTTCTCACCTCCAGAGGCCACGGTTCCAGGATAACTAGAAACAGCACCGGAGAACAGAGCTGAATTTGCAGCTTCTGCAATGGGCAGGGTGCAGGTCAGCCTCTGTCATGGGGAAGAGGAGAGGTGACCGCAGAGGGGAGGCAGCACCTCTGACGGGCCGTGCAGGTGACAGCGAGAAGGCGGCCGAGAGAACCCGCGGTCGCTCGCTGCTCCCGCCAGGACGGGGTGATGTCCCCTCGCGTTCACCTGGGCCCGGCATCCCCAGCCCAGCGCCTCTGCCGCCAGCTGTCAGGCAAGTTGAACCCAAGTGCAAAGCCTCCTTCAGCTGCAGGACGATCTGGGCGTGAGGAACGGCGGTCAGGAGGGGCCTGGGAGGTGACACGGGACAGGACATTAGCACGGCCGGTCTGCTGGCTGCAGGACGCAGAAGCAGCATGTTCGGGTCGTGCCCACGGACAGACACGTTTGGGGGGGGGCCAGTGTCTGTAAATCCGCGGGTCCCCAGCTGAGTCCTGGTGCTCCCTGTCCCCTTGCGGGCTGTCGCTAGGCTGGCACAAGACAGTGCCTCTATAAGGGACGGACACGGAGCCCCCAAGAGTCACGGCTTCTCTGTACCATTCGAGCCGTGAGCTGTTTACGGCCGGCGAGGGCGGACCCTGGTCTGGGGAGCTGGCCTGGCCCCCGGAACCTGGGCCAGCACCAGGCTTTGGTCTGTGCGTGCATGTGTGTACATGTATGTGTGTGCAAACATGCGTGTGTGGCAGCAGGTGGCTCTAGGACACTAGCCATGGCGACCCAGGATAACTGCTCTCCATCTGGTCCCCGTGACGCCCCCGCCTCCGCTGAGTACTGCTTGTCAGTGTTCTCTCCTCGGGAGTGGAGAACAGATGATCACTTTCCTGCTTTTCAGTCGGGGACCAGCCTGCCCAGCCCAGCCCAGCCCAGCCTTCCGACAGGCAACAGCGCCACCTGCTGGAGCAGCGGCACTCGCACCCCATGGCCGTTCCAGAAGGAAGAACAGACGACCGGTGCCCCTCGGCGCGCCGAGGCCAGCAGGCTGGGTGACAAGGGAAGGATCCGACACCCCGTGTTGGGCTTCAGGACAGTCAGTGGACACTCCCCAGGCCTCAGTGGTGAGCTGGCCTCCCTCCTCCTTTGAGGGACTGAGAGCTCCTTCCTTGCTGCCCCATGGAACGGGGGCTGAGGGGCATGAGAGAGGACCCGTGCCACAGCCCTCACACAGCCATGCTGCTCCTTAACGATGGGGAAACTGAGGCCCCGAGAAGGCCGGCTGGCTCCAGAGTCACCTGTGGCTCTCTCTGCCCGATCGTTGATTCCCTCTGCCTCATCTGACAAACTTTACTCAGATGTCAGCTCCTCCAGGAAGCCCTCCCTGACTCCTCCGCATTAGGGTGGGTGCCGCGCTATGTGCTCGCCCAGCAGCCTGTGTTCCCCACCCTGGTTCTCGCCAGGTTGTACTATCTCTGCCTGTCCACCTGTCCGCAGTCTGTGAGCTCCTGAAGGTATCTCCTGGGGCTGTCCTGGTCACCTGCCCTCTGTAATGAACCAAACCTTTAATTGCACGATTTTAAATTAATTACAAGGGGGCAGAGAGCTATGGAGGAGGAGCAAGGCCAAGCGACACGCCAGGGGTTAGCTGGGGGCATCTCCCACTGGTTTTGGCTGGGAGCACTTCTTGGGGTGTCCCTCCAAGGAAGTTGCTCCAGGCGGCATGGAGGCAGGACCCACGTCCCTGCCGTGCCCACAGGTGGGTGCCAGGACCCCTTCCCACCAGGCCAGGGGCAGCCCCTGGAGGTGGCCACGTCGCAGGTGCAGCCGGGGCATCTTACGGGTGTCCCTCAGCAGGGGGCTGACCCGTCACCCAGGACTTCCTCTGCCCACCTCCTCCTAACCGGGTGGGACCACTGCACCACTGACCTGTGCCATGCTCCGCTGCCCTCCCCAGCAGTCACCACTCATGCCCCCAGGGGCTGGGTACCCTAGGGTCGGGTGGACCCCCAGCTCACATGCTGCTTTCAGGCCTGACCCCTCACACACCCCACACTGCCTCATTCTCCACTGCCACCCTCAAGGGCTTTGGGCACTGGCTCACCGTGTTCCTTTCACCCGAATTCTGCCACCTGAGCAACGGCCCGTGTCTGTGGACATCCCAGCCGCACCCTCGGCTGAGTGCGGACCACCTCCTCGACTCGGGGGCTGCGCTAATTCCCGGCCCCAGCTGCACTCACACCTCCCAGTCACTCAGTCAAACGCCCTCCAGACGCTGCTCTGGGGGACTTTGCAGTCGTCATTAATGTCCCAGGTCAGTTCACCGTCAGACAGGGAGCTTACCGAGGTGGCCCTGTTAACTTCAGTCTCCTCAGCAGAGGAAACGTGTTTGCAAACCCCGCTTGCCTTAGGCTCAGGCCCGAACCCCTAACCGGTCTCAGTGACCCCTCAGGGCCTGGCCCTGGCCCCAGCGTCTCCCTGCTGTGCCCCAGCAGGCCAGCTCGTCTTCCCTTCAGCATCTTGAGCGTCCAGCTCCTGGCGCCCAGAGCGCCCCTCCCCGTTTTGGGGTGTCTGCCTCATCCACCCGGACTCAGGGTCACCTCCTCTGAGAAGCCTTCCCTGGTTCCCCGAGCCTGGGCGTGAGGCTGTCCTGACACCCTTGGCGGAAACCCCTGACCACACTGCGTGAGGTCGGTCTTTCCTTCCGGGCTTCTCTCTGCATTTGAGTCGCAAGCTCCTGGGGTGGAGAGGCCGTCACCATGTCCCCCAGCACAAGACTCGCCTTCCTCGATGCTCGATTTGAACTTCCTCTTCCCTATAGCGCTCAGCGCCCTGAGCTTCGCTCTCGGCTCTCCGCGATTTTCATTTCCTTTGAGACTTCCTCTCCACACAGGGCCTGTCCAGGAGACTGGCGTTTGATTTCCAGGTGTTTACAGATCTTCCCGTTGTCTGTGTGTCGTGGATCACTAGTTTGATACCGTGACGGTCAGAGAACGCATTCCGTCTGATTTCAGTTTTTAAAAGCACATCGAGGTGTATTTTATGGCCCCGGATGTGGCTGATCTTGGCGCCGTTCCCTGGATGCTCGAAAAACCGCGGCGGCCTCTGGCGGCCTCTGCTTGTGTCCGTCAGACCCTGTGGCTGGGTGTGGTGCCGTCTCTCCGTCCCTGTCCTTGCTGAGTTTCCTTGTTTCTGGCAGTCGTGGGGGTGGGACTGTGGATTTGTCCTTTTCACTTCCTGCTCCCTAGGCCGGGAGGCTCCATTGCTTGGTGCGGGGGCCACATGGCTTTGGGACCGCTGTGTCCCTGATAAATTAACCCTTTTTCATGATGTAACGTCCCTCTTTGTCTCGAGTGCTTGTCTTGACTCTGAAGCCTGCTTTATCTGCTAGGAATACAGCCACTGTGTTTTTTCGTTTGTTTGTTTTCGTTTTTTTTAAATAGGGGTGCAAGGCATCTGCTGTCCCATCCTGTTGACTTTCTTCCTGCTCCTGGGGTCAGAATTGGAAGCCAGACCTGTGAGCGGCGGGCGGTGGGGCCGGGCCGCGGCTCCATCCTCACTGACGACCTCTGACCCGGTCCACTCAGGGCTGCCGCCTGCCATTGATCATTCGTTCCTCTGTCTTCCTCGCCTTCCCTGCAGCAGTGTCTTAGGACTCCATCTTGATTTATCTGTGGTGCCGTTGAGAGTTTCATACAGTTTTCTACACGGAATCGCGTGTTCCGACACGCGCATCGGAATACACTGGTCCCGGTGTCTAAGCACCTCCCGTGACTGTGGAAAACTCGCTCCCATTCGGGCCCGTTTTCCTCCCTGAGCAGCGGACGGCGTGAGAATTCGCCTGTGGGTCCCGTGTGGTGTGGGAAGCGGGTAAGGAAGGCAGCATCGTATGAGCGCAGCGTTCTGCCTTTCCCGTTATGTTCTGTCCCTTCGTGGTGTTCCAAGCTTCCTTCTTCTATTACATCCTTTCTGTTTTAAGAACTTTCTCGAGCTGCTCTTCCAGGACATGTCAGCGAGCAAAACTTCTCAGCTTCCCTTCCTCGGAGGGTGCCTTTCTTCCCCTTCCTTCCCGGAGTGGCCTTGCCCCAGATTTAAAATTCACAGCCGACGGTTCGTTCTCTTCAGCACTTTGTGACGACCTGATTTCCAGAGGCTTCCCCGGGCTCTCGGGTCTGCTTGGTGAGCCTGGTGCTGCTGGTGCTGTCTTGGGGGTGGGAGGCAGGGTGCCCCGTGGCCTCTGGTGGGGGAAGGGACCCTGGCTCACGGGGACACGGCGCTCTCTCCCTGGCCAGTGGGTCTCATGCTAGGATTTCCCTTTGCTGTCAGTGTCCCCATCTCCCTGTGCCAGGCAGTGTCCTGGATGAGGAAGGAGAAGGCTCGGCTGGCCACTTACGTCGGGGCTCCTGGTCCATCCCCTTGCTGGCGCAGCTACAGGAGGGGTGTTGCTGGGTGTTGGGGAGACCCTCCAGCTCAGCGTGGGGGAGAAACGAGGCCGCCTGGGCTGCCCTCTGTGGCTGGGGGCGGGTGGGGAGGTGCGTGGCTGCATCACCTTCTTCTGTTCTGGGGGTGGGGGTGGGGACTCATTGGATGTCTCCGATTCTGATTGTTCCCGACTCAGTCTTGGGGTCCCAGCCCGTCCTCTCTTCAGAATCCTCCCAGCTGCCTCGTGCGTGAGTTCGCAGCCTCGCCTAACAGGGAAGTGACGAAGAGCCTGGTCCTCCAGACAGGGGTCTCTAACCCCTTGACTGAGTGAGCGAGTGTGTGAAGGGAAGCGATGGACACAGGACCTTCCCCTGTGAACGGCCGAGTCACCGCCTCAGGCCGGAGCCGCGAGATCCCGGTGGGACTCCAGGTGGTGGCTTCTCTCCGCCTGCAGACGGGGGTGGGGGGGGGCACAGGCTGGAGCTGATGGCAGGAGCCCAGGCCGCATGGCCCTCTGGGCAGCCGACTGCTCCTCCGCTGAGGGCAGGAGGGAGGCTGGGGACGGGGAGCAACCCCATCAGAGACACTGGGAAACAGACCCCACAGAGGGCCACCCGACCTGAGACGATGGTCACCGTGCACTGCTGGGGGGGCCGTGGGATGGATATGCCAGCCTCTTGGAGCAGGAAGCAGAAAATTGGGTGGGTGGGGGTGTGGGGGGGAAGAGCCCCAGGCACTGACGCCACAGACCCCGCTGAGCCCCGCGACCTCTTGAGACTGAATCTCCTTCCTGCCGCCCTGGGCCGAGCCTGCTGACTTCACGGCAAGTGGGGGTGGGGGCTGCACAAACCTGGAGACGCTCTGTGGGCCTGACAAGACTCAGAGCCTTGTCACAGGCCTCTGACCCCGAGGACGTGGTCGCTGCCTTTCAGAACCAGTCAGCCTCCCAGCTTCCCAGTCTCGGCCACTGAGTCAGTGTGTAAATACTTCTTCGGGGGGCAGAAGGGGAGGCTGGGGAGTCAGGTGACTTTTGGGGGCTGAGAGCAGGAAGGAAGGGAGACCCCAGAGGCCAGTTTCTGTTCTATTCCTTTTCCTCCCATAAATATAAATATAGAAAATGCTTTTCTGTGCCCAGCTCTGGGCAGCTAGGTGGAATGGGGGTGGAGGTCAGGGGGACACACAGGCCCATCGGACCAGGCCCCCCGGCAGTGCAGAACTCCATCCTCGATCCACACACCTCAGCCCTGAGAAGAGCTCAGTGGGCCTAGGACTGGCTGCAGGGTCTCAGATGCCAACATCCGTGGACAGGACCGGTCTCTCCGTTGGCACCTGGCAGGGGGACGGAGCTGTTCCCGTCACACAGGTGCCGCTGAGGCTCAGAGGGACCTCATGGGGCAGGTGTCCAGCCCCACCCCTACCCCAGGCCTGTCTGTGCCCCTCCCCATCCTTCCTAATGGGGCTGATCGTCTCCCCCTACACTCCCTACCACCTGGGGAGCCTCTGTACCCCCACTCCCCACACTGGGGACCCTGTCTGTGGCTTTTGGAAATCTTGACCCGGGTCACCATGGCAGAGAGTCACCCCCCACCCCCCCAGACCTCCGGCGTTGCTGCCGGCTCCACACTGTTCTCCGTCCCCCAATATGTACTTAGGCCCCAAGTGGGCCGCCTCCACAGACAGGCGCCCACCGTCCGTGGAAGCCTGTGATTTCCGAGGGCTGAGTCACTGCCGGTCGGCTGGAGCGGGTCAGCGGGGCACGGGCACTGAAGGGAGCTACCGGCCCTGTACCCTGCAGTTAGGGGCCCAGAGACCTATTTCCAGGAGGACTTGCTTGCGAATAAGTCTTCAAGTTCAGAGTCAAGGCAGAGAATAACCACTCCTTCATTCCCTCACCCCTGCCCCTCCCCCAAAGTAGCCTCCCTACAGCCAGGTTCCCGTGGGTCTTTCCCAGAGCTAACGACTCTCCTAATGTCTGTGCATTTATAATTCTATACCTTCTTTTTTAAACAGGTTTAAACACCCATAAGCAATACCTAGAATTGCGCGTTAACCTTGCTGTTCGTGTCATTTTGCGTTACTGATGTATTTGGACCTAACTCTGCCGTTTATTTTTATGTTTTCTATTTACCTCGCCTCTTCGTCCCCCCTTCCTGCCTTCCGTCAGGCCGATAAGGGTCTCAGCACCCTCTTTTTCTTTCTCTGTTGGTTTGGAAGCTGCAGGATGCATCCTTTTGGTAAGGATGGCGATATAGACATTTAGCTGTCAATTTATACGACAAAGTCGAAAGTTATTCAGTATTTCTATCCTCCTTTGCAAGCCTTAACTTTCCACTGATCGTGATCGTTCACATTCTTTGTCATTGTTTTTAGAGTTTCAGTCCCATTCTTCGTAATACGTGGAATCAGTTATTTCCATAATCGATATTAACGAAGTTAACCATCATATTTTTGTGTTCGCCCTTGCTCCTTGCAGTCAGTCTTGTCTTTCCTCTTGGGCTGACTTTTCTTCTCCCTGAAGTTTACACTTTGGTAAACCTTTCTGGGATGGACTCCTGGAGGGGGACTTTTTCTTAGGACTTTGCATGTCTGAAAATGCCTGTACTTTATGCTCATTCTTGAATGATAGTTGAGCTGGCTATAGAAATTCGTTGTCGGATTCCTCCATTATTGCGAGTGATTTCGCGTCTCCATGACCGATGCTCTCGATTGCCTTCACGAGCGTCAGCTTCGCCCGAGTCTGGGGGTGGGATCAGGTTCGTAGGCTCACCTTACGAGGATGTCTCTTACGCTTCAATCTCTCTTCCCCGTTCTCTCCCACCTTATTTTCAAGCTGCCTCCAGTTGGCCTCCCAGGGGCCCCACTCCAGAGAAACAAAGTCATTTGTCGTCGGCTTAGAGCACCCATCTCCTGGGGGGACATTGGGGAGCCTTTCAGTGAGTCCCTGGGGGTCAAGGCTTGGAAGCTGTGGCCGCTTCCTCCTGCCGTGCCAGGTGTACAGCTGGGAGCCCTGCCCCAGCCCCTGTGCAGATCACGGCTCCAGTCCCTGCCTCGTTTTAGTGTCTGATACATGGAGATGGCTATCTTGTTGTTTGTTTGTTTTTTTAATTACGGTTATGTCTCTTAGTTTCTCTTTTTATAGTTTATCTGTCTTTGCTATATGGGATGACTTGAAAAATGAACTTGAAGTGCTATTTTTTGTAAGCTTTAAATATTTCCTTTTATTGTGAGCCCATTAAAAACAGAAAACCAGTGTAAATTTTCAGTTTCCTGGAATGTAGTGGGTTTGAAGGTTAATTTTTAAAAATAAAACCTCATCAAACTGACCCAAATGCGAGCTCCGCCAAACGTTTGTTCCCGTAGTGGTGGGCTCTGCCAGCTGCACGCAGGCAGCAAATAATAAATTACTGTCCCATTTAAAAGCTGGAGACAGTAACATTTCCTTGCGAGATAGATGGTGTTCGTTTTTCTCTACTGGAATTGAACTTAGTAGTCGGTTAATTTTTGATAAACTCTTTTATTGAACTATGGCATTGGCACAGAGCAGAGCCCTAGTTACAAGTGTGCCAGGGGAGGGCCGACGGCACGTGGACACGCCCGTGACGCCTCCGCAGGGCCACCCTGGGGCCTGGGGGGCCGTCATTATCTCCCTTGCAAGGGTAAGAAAACAAAAGATCAGACAGGTTAAGTGCTTCCTTCCAGGTTCCCAGCGAGGGAGAGATGTAAAAGAGGCACAGCCAGGCTTCCTGGTCCCGGGTTCGGGGAAGGGGCCCTGGAAAGGTGGGACGTGCCAGCTGGGAGCCGAGAAATGAGCGGCTGAGCCAGAAACCCTGAGTCGAGATGGGGGAGCAGAGAGGGGCTGTGGGGACAGTCCTTTTCCTCCCCCGGGCTGTGGGACGGCGCAGTCCAGTTTGGTTGGTTTGTTTAACTGAGATTTTAAGATGGAGTGCCTGTGTTTCACTTTGCCAAAAATATGTATTTTAAAAGACACACACTACTTGCTGTTACTCTTGCTTTATTTTTTAAGGACATTTCTCATGTAGGCCCTTTACGCACATATGAAGGGGCAATTCGAGACTAAAGACCAGTCCTTTGATTTAAACAAAATTTTTCTTCGCATTGTCCTCACCTGTCTCATTTTGCCTCTGACCGGAGAGGCCTTGTCGCGGCCTGGCCTCCGTTCCCAGCCTGGTGTCTGTCACTCTGAGTGGGCGGTGGACGGAGCTCCCTTCCGGGGCGACCAGTCTGGGGCCGAGGCCACAGGGCTTCCAGATATAGCAAGTAAAAATATGGGATACCCAGTTAAATTCTAATTTCAGACAAACAAGAAATTTATTTTAGTATAAGTACGTCCCGAATCTTACATGGGACAAGCTTATACTACACAAATTATTGTTGTATATCTGAAGTTCAGATCTAAGCAGGCATCCTGTGTTTTCCTGGCAGCTTGGCAGAGGGACACTTCTAGGACAAAGGAGGACTGAGGGACAGTGCTAAGCAGAGCCAGAGGGTGCCCGCGGGGGAGCCCGCCTTGACCTCCAGTCTCCCCTGTCTTCCCTGGGACCCTCGGCCACCTGCAGCCCCAGCCCGGCGGCTGCCAGCATTTCCCAACACCCCCTCCAGCCCTTTCTCGTGGCCCCTGTATTTATTTATGTTTTTAACGAAAGCACATTAAGATTCATTTATTCTCGACAACTACAATGCAGTCGCTCCTGCGATAAATGGAGACACCTGGCTTTTCTCTCTGCCTGGTGCATCCTGCGTGGGGCTCGGGTTCCCCCAGGCTGCTTTTCACCCACCGTCTGATCTGTGTGGATCACCTCGGCTGTATGGACCGTACCGTGGGAGGCCCCAGCCCTCACTCCCCAGCCAGGAGGCGACGCAGGAGCCCGAGTGGGAACAAGACACGTGTTACCCCACAACCCCACGACAGCCCAGGTTGGGCATTGCTGTCTCCATGGAGCAGACGGGGAAACTGAGGCACGAAGGTTTAGGATCGTGGGGCAGAATATCTGGCTGACGCCCAGCAGCCCTGGAATTCTAGCCCAGGAGCATTTTTCAAAGCTCCACCCCCAGAGGGTCTGACTCAGTGGCCTGGGCGGGGCCTGGTTGGGTCTAGGGGGGCCTGGGCGGGGCCTGGGCTGGCATCGCTGCAAGCTCCGTGGGGGATTCCAGCAGCCAGAGCCAACTCCAGAAGAGCCCGCGCTCTAGAGAGGAGAAGGGACCGCGCGGGGGCCAGGTTCCAAAGGGGGTCCCAGGGAAGGGACGGCAGGAGCAAAGGCCGGGGCGGGAATGAACTCTCTCACCAGCTGAGATGAAAATAAGATTAAAGACGGGAGATCGCCCCGGCTTTCCTGCTGATGATTCTCGGAAGCCTCGGCTTCCCCTCGAGCCAGAGGCACTGGTGAGGCCAGTCCCTCCTTCCCCGGTCCGTGGAGTGACGGCGAGGGCCGGAGCAGGAGCAGGCGAGGCCTTCATCCGCGGGCGGAGGGTGAGCGCCGCAGCTCAGCCAGTCCCGGCTGGTGTGTGGCCCTCCCGCCCCGTCCCTCTGAGGGACCCCGCCGGCACCCGGGAGAGTACTGGAGTCACATAGGTTGGCTTTGAAAACGGGCAGCCCAAACCGCCCAACTCTACAGAAAAAGAACTTGCTTTCGGTCCTAAAAACAAGTTAAATTGTAAAAGATGCAAAACACAGAGACTAAACTATACCAACATCGACCTCAAAACAGGGCATGATTAAAAATATCCGTTGCTGTTCCTGTCCATATGTGTCCATGTAGCACATAGATCTCTTTTCTTCAGATTATGAAAGTGACATATGTTTATTATGAAAAACAAAGAAAAACACAGGGAAGAAACCAGGCCACCCATGATCTCACAGCGGACGGTCGGGCCGCTGCGCTCGGCGTTTCGTATGTTGCTTCCCTGTATTTTTATGTGTTTCCTTTATTATATGTTTCATGTTTCTGTTTTCTACACAAGTAGGGTCTTCAGCACATAAATCATTTAAGAAAAATAATTTATTGAGGCGGAACTCACATGTGAACGTGAGCAATTCCATGGCATTTAGAGCATTCGCGATGTCGTGCAGCCAGTAAGAGGTGGTGTTTCCCTGTCGACCCGTCGTGGAATACTCGCTGGTTTTAAATTTCCTGGTGTCGTCCCTAGGCTGCTGGAAGCATCCTGTGCACACCTCCGCCGGAGCTGTGTCTGTCTGCTTCCTTGTGGCAGGCCCGGGAATTGAGCCTTGTCCAGTTGGTCCCTCCTGCGTGTCCGTCCCCACCTCTACCCAGCTGACTCGGAGCTGGATTTCCAGGGAGACCTCCCACACTGAAGCATCCGTGCCACGCCCGCCTTCAGAGCCTCCTCTGCAGACATGGCTGAAACCCAGGCCGTCCTCTGCCAACGGTGCCACCTAATGTCCTGCTGTCCCCACCAGGAGCCTGAGCCATCCTGACACCTCCTCCAGCCCCTCGTATGGACCATGTCCCCTCCGCCTCAGGGCCTTTGCACGGACTGTTCTCCCCCTGCGAT
>NW_024355990.1:3571919-3577367 GCF_902729225.1 Pteropus medius | reverse complement strand
CTTCTTCTATAATCATTTGCTTAGTGTCTGATTCCCCGACAACATATAAGGTTTAAAGGGCAAGGACCATAATAAGTCATTGGGAAATGTATGTTGAAGCGGCCAACGAAAAAACGATGTAACTACTAGGACGAAGCACACGGGCATTTTAAAGCTGTCGACGTATGGTGCCGAGGTGCTTTCTGGAAGGTGGGGGGAGCCGGGTACGTACCTGCGTACGAGGGTGTCGGTGTAGCCACACCTTTACCGTAAATTCTGTGCCCAGAGCAAGTCCTCGGTTATCTGACAAGTTCACAGCCAGGGACAGCACAAGTCCGAACAGTCAGCGGCAGAGGTGCTTGGCCATGCGGGGACCGAGCGGCTGAGCCATGTCAAAGACACAAAGGTGGCCGCATATACGGGCGCCCAGGCCGCTCTCGGGCCAGAAGACAGGAGCAGTCGTTCGGTCGGCCCATCAAAGCCACGTCTGACCATTCAGGCCTGGAGGCCTGGGGGAGATGGCCAGGGAAAGGACCAGAAAGAAGTTAACGGAAGAGAGAGAAGGAAGGGTGAGCAGATGCAGCAGAGCTCAGAGACGGGGCGGGTGGCAGAGACAGGGCCTGGCGCAGGAAGTCGCAGACCTGCGGGTGATTCGAGAAGGTGCGGTATGTGGGGACCGCGCCATCTTGCTGGCTCACATTTCTGGCACCTGGGCTGGAGAGACTCTAAGCCCAGGACTCTGACATGACCCCCACTTGTGGCCTCCCTGAGCTGGGTTCCTTCTAAGATGGTCCCAGTGATCCTGCCTCCTGGTACTCAGAGGCTGCCACCTTCGTGGTCAGGTTAAAGATGGTGGCTTTCGACTTGCCGGCCGACTGTCTTCCCTGATGGCTTTGATGGACACGCTGCTGTGGTGGGGGGTGGAGTCCCACATGGCAAGGAAATCAGCTCTAGCTGCTAACAACTGAAGCCTTCAGTCTGAGAGCCTCGGAGGAGCTGACTTCCGCCAGTGAACGATGGGCTTGGAGGCGCACTCTTCCTCAGTCGGGCCTCCCGGGGCGTCACCTGCAGGCTGCGGGGTGGGAGATGCTCGGAGACGAGAACCCAGCTAAGCCAAGGCCAGATCCCCAACCACAGAAACTGAACACACTGCCCACAATATTGAGGTTTCAGGGTGATTGGACTCTTAGTGGCTCGAGACTCCAAGTTCAAAGGTTACAATCAAACAACAAGCCCGCCCAGATCCCAAGGGAGGGGACAGAAGGAGGAAGCCAAGGTCACACTGTGGAAAAGCAGGAGGCATGGGGGATAGACTTGTGGCCATTTTTGGAGGATATGTTCAGACACAGCCCGCCCGGGGGCCACGACTCACACCCCTCCGCATGCAAAGTGAGCTCACCGGCCCCCAAGACCCCACGGTTTGGGGCTCAGACTCAAGGTGCAGAATCCAGTCACCGAGACCCGGTCTGGTGCCGATGAGACCCCTGGGGAGGGGTCTCCCAGTCCTGCCAAGGTTCTCCGTGCCCTTTGACTGTCCTGAATCACACTCCCTTTTTCATGAGACTGAATTTGCAACTGAATGGCCTTCTCAGCCCACTTCCTTCCCCAGAAAGGTCAGAGTCCAGAAGCCTCTTTAAGTTTTGTCCTGTCTTCATCCCATTTAGTCCAAGAAACCTAATTCCTTTGAAAACTTGGGGGCTGCCTATGTATAAATTTAAAATCCACTCCACGAACCTTTTTTTTTTTTAATTAATAGACTTTTTTTTTTTTTTAGCAGTTTTTAGGTTTACAAAAATGATGAAAGTAGAGAGAGAGTTCCATATGCAGACCCCCACCCAGGCCCCCTCTTATATCACGTGGTACATTTTTCACAAGTGATGCTAAATATATGATTAGAACGAAAGCCTATAGTTTATGTTAGGGTTCACTCGTAGTGCCGTAGGTTCTGTGGGTTTTGACAGGTCTGTAATGTCACGTACCCGTCGTTACAGTATCATACAGAGTAGTTTCACTGCCTAAAAGTCCCCAGTGCCCCCTTGTTCATCCCTCCCCCTCCCTGAGCTCCTGGCAGCCACGATTACTGTCTCCACAGGTCTGCCTTGAGCATGAGAAAGGGGCCACGTGAGCCTGACAGGGCCTCACCAACCCAGAGACCAAGGCAGCCACACGGGGTGGTCTGAACTTAAACATTCCTAACCGAAAGCGGGTCATTGGTGGGTGGCCACATCCTAGGCCTGTAGCTTCCTTGGCAAAGGTCAGTCTTAACCTTTGAAATGATCTACTGTCTCTGTGCATCTAAGATAGCATGCCTTTGAAATGTCAGCGCGATCGTCCTCTCCAGACCGCGAGGCCACACGGTCATCTCCTCGTGCACATACCATCTCCATGCGCTGTCAACGCTGCGGCTCCCGAGCCCTCCCGTGTCGGAGAAGCACGTCTCTCCGCTTCGCTGTTTATGCCGTCTGAGGTTCCCCCGCTTTGCTTTCTTCCGCCCCCTGAATCTGCCACCAGTGGATGTCATGTGACCCCCCCTTATGTCTCCTCCTTTGATTCCCACGTATAAAATAAGCTGCAGAACTGCCATTCTCTGGAGCATTTTCTCAATCTGTTGAGATTTTTGCTTCCGGGCACTTGTCGTCGGTTTGGCTCTAACTCTTATAAGACTTTTTCTTAGACGGGATGTTCTTCCGTGGACAGCCAATTCTGGAATGTCTGGTAGCTGGAATCACAGTAGGTAGGCTTTGCAGACCAGCTTCCTGCCCCTAGCACCACAAGAGGCTTGGAGACCAGCCCTTCTGCGCCCCGGCTTCGCGTGAGGATGCCGCGGGAGAGGCCCCGGGGAGTTCAAGGCCCGGCTGCTACTAAGCAGGCCTGCAGGCGGCCTCTTCAGAGCCTCAGAATGTCCTGCCTGGAAGGCGTCTGAGGCACCTTTGCATTTTCCTGAGGTCGCCCTAAAGCATCTTCCAGCCCCATCTGGCCTTCTTTGTTCTGAAGCCCTTTATTCTGAGAACCCTCCCCTGGCTGAGAAGACCGTTCGGGCCTTTGAAGTCTCCTCCCGATTCCCCTTGAAAGGGGTGCTCTTAGCTCCCCGACTCCTTTCTCACTTCGGCAGGCAGAGCCAGGCGCCGCCCTGAGCGTTCGTTCCACCTGGAAACCCCCTTCGCTGGATCGTCAGAGTCGCCAGGTGAACCTGTCCGCTTTCCGGGCTATTGCAGGCAAACAGTTTTACTAAACTTTCTGCCACCAGCAAACAGAGTTTCCTTTCCTCCGGGGTCCAACAGCATTGTCTTTCACTTCCTCTCAGGCTCTCGCCAACTTTCCGCAAGGCTGCCAGGCTTTTCTGCCCCCTGCCTGCTCCCAGAGCCAGTGGCGTGTGTTTTGGGCTTCGGTGAAGCGGCACAGTCAGGCATGATGCATCACTTAATATGCTAATGACTGCCCCAGTCGCTCCATCCACCTTGCGACCCACGCGAGGCGTTGTCATCTCCATTTACGGGAGTGGAAAATGAGACTCAGAGAAATTATGTGACTCGTTACAAACTGCGCAGTGAGGCAGCTGAGCGTTGAAAAACAATTTCTAAAAACTAGAAAGCACGGTAGCCTGGGGACATTTGGTAAAGGAGCAATGTAGCAGTATAGGAGTCAATGACCATTAAAGGTATCGTTTACGATGATCCTGAGCCATGAGAAAGTTTGGCACACTCTCTTCATTAAGGCACATGATTATATTTTAGTGAGTTCATAAAAAATTAAACATTTTGTGCTTAAACAATTAACCTTCACGTATCTCAAAAATGCATCCGGGGGGAACAGCTCAGCCCCTCCCGCCCTCCCTTGCTCTCGTCCTTCCTTCTCATTTTTGAGAAGGTTCCATGGCCAGAATCGCGAGTGTTCCAGGTTCCTGGCTGCCCAGGTACATGTGATTTAGGACCCATAGGGCAAAATATGAGCATGGAGAGGGGCCGGCCAAACACCCAGAGCACCCGAGGGTCCTCCGTGACGCCGGGATCCATCTACTCTGAGGATGGATGTGCACCAGGGCGCCTCGGACTTGAGCTAAGTAAAAAAGCCACGCCGTGCCCATTAGACAGCTTCTTGAGAGGTGGTGGGGTTTGGGAACCGGAGGCATCCGTGTCGGCGCTGCAGCATCATGCTTGACGGCCAGAATCAGAGCGCAGCTAAGCCTCCGGCTTGGCGGGAGCAAAATTTGTACGTGCTGGTGCAGGTGGCAATGGGTGTGTGTATGTGTGTGTGTGTGAGGGGGTGGCTATCCCAGAATCCAAGGGCAGCTGTTCACAGTTCATCTACACTCCCCAAGTCAGTGGCTGCTCCCCTCCATCACACCCCTCCCCCCTCTCAGCCTCTGATCCGCAGATAAGAATCTGGAGGTTGGCCTGGCGCAGTCTGTGTCCACTCTGGTCCGATGGGCTGTAGCCAGGGCTTGGGGAAGGTCACGTGGTCGGGCTGGTTCCTCTGTGGCTGGACAGATTTCTTAAGGGGAGCAAGTGGGACTGACAGACCAATGAGCCACATGTGCCTTGGTTCTCATTATACAAGTTCCCACTCTCTGGCAAGACAGAAAATCGCTTCTTGGACCCCCAAGGACAGTGAAGGAGTGGGAAAAGGGAAGAGGGTTTTTGGTGCTGTCGATTACACTTCCCGCGTCCCATGTGCTATCTGGGATGGTGGGCAGGAGGCAGCGCTGCGCCCTGTCTGAGAATTCGTGTGCGCTCCCTGGATCGCCTCCCCCACTCTCTTTATCTGGGGGCCTCACTGGCAAACCCATGCGTATCTCTCGGCAAGCTCCGTGACACATCGCGCCTCTGAGGCTCGTCCACGCCTTTCCGCCTCCCCATCACCTTGGCTACCTGGCAAATTCCTACTCATTCTTTAAAACCGTGTTTTGGCATCACCTCAATAAAACTCCGACACCACCCTTTAGACAAATTTCATCACTTCCTCCTCCTCTGTACATAAAGAGACCGTTTGATTATGGAAAATTTCTTTAAGGATACAAAAGTGGAGAGACTTCTGTTTGCCTGGGAATGCACACTCCCATCGCTGCCGCGAGTGCCTGCGTCTGCTGTTACCCCGAGACACTGACCGCGCACAGGACCCGGGGCCGAGCTCAGTACTTCCCAGATGGAACAGAAGTTCTCACCTGGTCCAACGGGCCCACTTTACAGATGAGGAACCGAGGCCCGGTTCATCAGCAGAGTCAATGCAGTTGGCCCTTCTGATTGTCGGGAGACGAGCGGGCCAGGCACGGCCCCTCGCCTGCCCTGCCCTGCCCTGGTCGCGCCCCGGGTGGGCGCTCTCTGCGCCATGGCCTAGCCCCCCGGCGGTGGGGCGCTTCCTGCCCTCGCTCCTCCCACAGCCACCTGGCGGGCCCCGCCCCGCCCCACCTGGACTCGGAACTGTTAAGTGGCTGCGACGCCCCGGAACGAACCATTCGCGCTCGGGGGTGGG
>NW_024355990.1:3552545-3571883 GCF_902729225.1 Pteropus medius | reverse complement strand
GGCCAGGGGCGCGGCGCGCACCTCCGCGGGGCGGGGCGGGGCCGGAGGGGGCGGGGCGGGGCCGCCCACTCCTCCCCGCGCCCAGCCCCCTCGCGGCCGCCGGGGATTAGCGACCTGGAGCCCGCGCCCCGCCGGCCTCGCCGCACACTGTCCGGGGAGCAGAGGCCACGGCGGCACCATGAAGAAGTCGTACTCAGGTGGGCGCCGCGCCTGGGGCGGGGAGGGGTCGGCGTCGCGGCGCCGGCCCTTCTTACCTGAGTCGAGGCGCCCTGGGAGCCGAGTGGGTCCCCGAACTCCCTGGGCAGGCGCGTGGGGAGTTGGCGCGCGGCCAGTTGACGCAGCCTCCACCCAGGCGGGACCGAGGGGCCCTCAGGGCGTTGCACCCCTCGACGGACTTGGCGTCCCACTTTGCTCCCGAGCCGGGGCGCGTCCGGGCACCTGAGCTCTCAGACTCCTGCGCGGCTGGACTCCACCTCTGGCCTTAGCCGAGGGTCCCCTGCCTGTCTGTCGGCCACTCCTCGCTCAGCGGGGCCGCTGCGGGCCGTGGGCTGGCCGTCCCTCCTGCTCGCGCTGCGCCCTTGCTGGAATCGCTGTTTCCAGGACCCGCCGTTGGGGCGCTTCAGCTGTGTGTGTGTGTGTCTGTGTGTCTCTGTGTGTCTCTGTGTGTCTCTGTGGGTGTGTGTGTGTCCCCGTGTGTATCGGGGCTGAGTGGACGATTTCCTTGGGTTCAGCCCCCAGCCTGGCAGTCAGGGCCACAGCGCCCTTCAGATAAACCCCTTATTCCTCCACCCAGTGGAGCCAGGAGGTTCGCCAGATGGGACCATCCTGCAGTGCCCGACCTTGGCAACGCGGGTTCACCTTCCTTGGCAACGCAGATTCACTTTCTGGGCCTCAGGTGGCCATCCGGGTGCTTGCAGGTCAGCTGGTCCGACTTCACACAGGTGGAGGACCCTTTATAAGCCTTTCCCCTTGGGTCCTTGGAAGTTCCACTGCTCAAGCCCTAGGTAGGGCACGTTAAGGGCAGACCAGATCTCCGTGCTTTTTTCCTCTAGGGATCCAGGCGCGATCCTTCGCCCTCCTTGGTTGTCAGCTAGTAAACGGTATCTCCTCTGCTCACCCTGCACACTTTCTGTCGATGTTCCTTCCCTTAATCTGTTTGGACATGAAGTTTTCTGCCAAGGACTCGCGAAATAATTTTTATCGATAAGAGGACAGAAGAGCCATTTGGACCATCTCCCTGCCTTTGGGGCCATTGCTCAGTGTCCTGTTTTCTACTTTTAGAACCCAAAAAGAGAATAGATAACTGGTCTCAAGGAGGGTTACTCAGAACTTCCCGAAAATGCCCTTCTGGGTCACTGGCTTAGAATGTCAACTTTCACCGCCTTGTCGCAAACAGCACGGTTTGCAGACGCCCTGAACACAGCTCTATGCCAGGCGCACGATGGTGGGAGGCGGGGGCGTCCAGGTGGCGTGTGCTGGGGTTTGGTGCTCGGCCTCCCCTCCTCCCCAGCATGCTCCACATACTTGAGATGGTTGTGGGCATCGCCGTCGGTGCGGCCCCTCGCTGTGATCCGCAGCCCAGTGCGGCTGGTCTGTGGGTGTTCCTTCCTTGGCCCCCGAACTTCACCTCCCGCCGCTCAGTCCGGACAGTGGGGGCGGTCGGGGTCCTTGGCCTTTTACTGGGGCAACTTCGAGACCCCGTTACAGGTGCCAGCAGGTGCCGGTGGGTCTAAAGTCTCCTTTCCACGCCTACCTCGCCCCCAGGGGAAAACAAATGGAGCTTTCTGCAGTAGGTGGAAGTGGAGTGTATGGGGTGAGTAGCAGCCAGCCCCTGGAAAGGCAGCCAGCGGGCCCCTGTGTTTACCTACGGGGTGGAGCCCTGGAAGGCTTGGACCACTTCCAGTCTGTCCCCCTCCTGGCGGTGAGCCAAGGCGTTCTGGGTCATGGGTCACTCTGATGCAGTGTGTGGGGCAGGCTGGAGGGGGCTGGCCCAGGGCGGTGGCCCCTTGGCTCCCTTCTGAGTGTACTCCGCTTCTCTTGGTGCTTAAGTCAGACTGACCCCTGCATAACACCAATGCCATGATATTAAGGAAAGCAGCAGAGGGTGTTAAAATCCCCCAGCATTGAAAATCCAAGGACAACCAGGAAGGCTTCGCTTTTCACCTGGGCTGGGTGGGATTATCGGGCTTGAGAGCAAATCTCATGATTATGATGAGAGTTGGTTTGAGCACTCACGAGTCTCTGAAAAGGGGGAAATTTTAAAAATGTTTCGGGAGGGATCGCGCGTATGCGTCTACACTCACTCACTGGATGCACATCCTGTGGTCCTTGCTGGCGGGGAGCTTGCATTCTCACCCGAGAGGCAGGATGTCGGTGAGGCGCCAGTTCCTTAACACCCCTTACACCTGCGCAGGTAAGGGTGCCGCGTGCTATAGGATGTCCTGGGCCTGTGGGGAGGTTTGGGGGGAGGCAGGATTCAACTAGGCCTTGAGGAATGAGAAATTTCGAGTAGGTGGAGACTAAAAAAGGTCTTTCCAGGTGGGGACGAAGCAAAGGCCCCGATGGGGGCTGTAGGACCCCAGGTGGGTGCTTGGGGCAGGCTCTCTCTGGCAGCTTCAGTTCGCTCCAGGCTTTTTCAGAGTCCACCTCACCTGTCGCTCCTGTGGGGGCAGAACTGATGGCAGTCAACAGGCAGTGTGGCCCAGTGGTTCATCGCGGCGGCTCCCGGTGTTAACTTGTTGATATTGGGCGTCCCATTTGTAACGTGGGGATACTGCTAATTTGTCGTGCTGTTTAAGTGATTTCACATGAAACAGGCTTGGAGGTGCCCGCTCTCGAACTTGGTGGTGCTGTCATCTTGGTTATTGCTGGCACCCCTCCCGGACCTCTGCTGGGCGGAGGCCAGGACTGTGGCTGGGCTTTGCCCCTGCCCCTCGGCATGGGACTGGGCTGCAGGCTGGACCTGTCTGGTCCTCCGGTGTTCTGCGTTTGGGGCTTCCTTTTGCACTCTGGGTCACGCAGAGCTCACCCTTTGGTGTCTCTGGCTCCTCTGGGAATCCTCAGTGGCACTGGGAGTGGGGTGGAGAGGATGAGGGGGACATTTCCGGGAGGCCTGGGGGTTGGGGATTGGTCTGTGTATGCACGCGGGAATTATTCTGAGATTCTTCCTGACTTTCGGAAGATCCTAGAGGGGCACCTGGCCTGCCAGAGGTTACAAAGCCCTGTGCCTGGTGACTTCTCCAGGGCCTGGCAGGGCCGAGGCTGTCCCGGGAGGGAGATTAGACCTGTTGCTCACCCACCTCCCCCACCCAGTGCTCCGGGAGCTGACTTATGGGAAGGGGAGGAGCTATCCGGGGTGATGGGTGAGCGGGAAGGGTGCTAAGGGCTTCCTCCTCCTCTCTGCCCTGGCCCCTCCGCCCCCTCCCTCGTCTGTTCTGTTGCCTCTCGTCTCATGTCCAAGCTTGTCCTGGCTCGTGCAGGGGACCCGGGTGGAGAGGAAGAGCCACCTCGTGCAGTTCCTCTGTGGCCCTGTTGGACTCATGCCCAGGACCACGGACCCTTCTGGACCCCCACGGTCCCCGAGTCGTCAGAGCCTGGGTCCTGGGGCCAGCCCTCCCCTCGGCCTGTTGCAGATGGGGAGGCAAGCTCAGGCGTGTGGCCCGCCCGCCCTTTCGGCTCAGCCCAGACCACAGTCACCTGCCTGTCGGCATCTCCCCAGCCTGCCCGGAGGGGCTCTGAGAGCCCGGTGCCAGGCGCCTGACAACACACCTGAGTGCGAGACAGCCCACCTTCTTCCTGGAGCCCCCTGTGTGTTCAGGCCAGGACAGGCGCAGTGGGGACATGGGGTCACAGCTAAGGAGCAGCCGCCTAGAGCCCGCGTCCAGGTGGGCGTGGGGGTTCTCAGCTGGGTGTCAGTGCAGGACAACTCACCTGAGGACCCAGGGACCCCAAGAGCAGGAAGGAGGCAGTCCCCCTCTCCTCTGAGACTCTGCCCGCCCCAGACAGCCCCCCGTGGATGGGCCCTGTGGGGACCTTGTTTCTGACGCTGTTTGTCCATGGGCAGCCTTGCGTGGGCTCTGCAGTTTGCTTGAGATGTACTTGATAAGGAAGGCTCAGCACACAGCAGTGCAGGCCCGGCCGGGGTGGGGGTGCGGGTGGGGGAGGAGAGTCAGCTCCCTGCTGATTCAGCTGGCGGCCTTGGGGGAGGGGAGGGCCGGAGGGAGAAGCCCCAGGCCTGAGGCCTCTGAGCATTTGGGTGGGGAGGGAGATGACATGCTGGGTGCCTGTGCCTCTGCCTGTTGGAGCAATAACCTTGGAACACCTGGGCTCTAGGCTCTAGGTTTATGAAGAATCGGTGGGTACAAGTGGTGAGGTGAACAGCCCCTGCCACAATGAGGGACTGGGTCTCCTGGAGGGACCTTGGCCGAGGAGTCCCGATGGCCACTGACAGAGGTCAGCCGGCCTGGAAGCACTGACTGAGGGGAGCCTGTCCTGGCAGGCACCGGGCCCTGGGGTGGGGGGTGCTACAGTCGGGCCTGGGACCGTGGACACCTGGTCTTCTGGGTATTGAGCTTCCTTGGGGACACTGAAGGGTCCGTGAGTCTGGTGGGCTGGTCCCCCCTGTCCCTTCCCTGCTGGCCCAGCTGGGCCTGGGCCCCAGGGACTTTGCCAGGAGGTCCGAGGCCAGCGGGCTTTGCTGCAGCCGCGCTCCTGAGCTCGGGGCGCCCAGGTTGCTGGTCTGTGTCAACTTTCCTCTGGTTCAGTCCTTCATTCCAGAAGCGTCTGCCTGGCGCCACTGCGTGCCAGGCTCTGCATGACCTTCCTGCACCGGGCCCTTCCTGGGACGGGCAGCCTGGCCCTGGGTCCCCGGCCTTGAGCGTGGCATCGAGCTGGTGCTCTGCTCCCAGCCCAGTTTCTCTCTGCCTTATCTCCCTGTCCTGCCCGGGCTCGGGTCTGTTTGCAGCCGGCATGAAGGGGGACATTGAGACACAGGGAGTGGTGGCCCCCGGGCCTCTTGCTGTCAGTGGCTTCTCGGAAGCTGTGTAACAACTGAGCTTTGTTCCGGCCCTAATCTGACCTGGTTCTGTGAAGCGTGACTGCTGGCAGCCTGGAGCCTCCAGGACAGGAAAAGGGGCGGCAGCAGGGAGCGCAAGGCGGTCCCACTTGGGCCCCGCTGCTCACCCTCGGCAGCAGGAATGCATGCCACAGGCCATCCTCCGGGGGATGCCGGCTCGAGGCCTCCAGCGTCCTCTGTGTCAGGGGCAGAGGAGCCCTGCTCGGCCTCTCCAGCCTGCCCGTGTGGGCCGCAGCTCCCCAAGGGCCCCCCGAAGTGCTGGGTGGGACGAAGAGGGCCGGAAAGGCCTCTGTCACCCACTGCCCGCCCCTGGACAGTAGCGTCTCCCACCCTCCCTGGCCTGGGGTTTCAGAGGCGGGGCCAAGGTACCCGAGCCTTTCCTCTTTAGAGATAGTGGGGCAGGGGCGAGATGGGGGGGCGTTGCCCTCTTCTGTGCTCCTCCAGGGAAGTTTAAGGGGTATGCAGTGAAGTCTAGGCTGTGGCTGGGATCCCCCCGCTCCCCCACAAGGCGATACCGGGGAGCTGCTTTGGGGGGGCGGTCAGCCATGGCAGCCGTGGACTCCTTTAGAGCCGCCCCTTGCCCTGCCAGGTGCGTTGGCAGCCGCCAGATCGTGAGCAGTGGCGACTTTCTGCCCAGGTCGGAGGTGTCTCAGTGAGTGGGGTACCAGGGAGGGGGTGCAGGGCCGAGCTGGCCGTCCGCCCCTGGGCTTGTCCTGCACGTCCATCGGATCTGCCACCTGGGGTTTCACTGCCTCCCCGTAAACTCGCCTCCTGTGTCCACCGGGATCGGATCCCAGTGGGGGAATGACGCTTCTGCGACACGAGCCGCTCGGAAGTGGGTCGAATCTGAGCCCCGTTGTCTTCCGGCCTGCTGAGGACTGGCGATCCGCCAGGAGGGGTCTGGGGGTGGTGTGCAAAACTCACTAATAAACGCGTGACTTTGGCTCTGCAAAGGGTCAGACGTGCGTGTCGGAGGGTGGCAGTCGGGTTGTGGCACTGCGATGACCCGGCGTAGACACCATGGGGACACCAGGCTGTGGAATAACCACCGAGCCGCCGAGCGCACGGAGCAGCAGCAGCCTGGGGCTGGAGGCCAGCGGATGGTGATTTCTCGGCAATGCTGGCATCACTCTGCCTCTGGCCTGAGGGGCCCGAGGCGTGGCCAGCCCTCAGCTGCGGGACCGAGTCATTCCGGTCGGCACACCTTCCTCGGGGCAGGAGGAGGGGTGGGTGGGGTGACACTGTAGCTGCCAGGCCTTGGTGTTACTTTAAAAAAAGGTTTTAAGGAAAACCTTTAGAATAGACTGCATCCGTTTTCTCTCTCCCTCTCCCCTTTGTTTGGTCGTTGTTCATTTTGCTCATCACTTCCTGCCCAAGCACGCGGACAGGAAATCGAAAGGACGCACTGTCCAGCCCCATCGGTCACAGCCGCGCTCTCCGAGCTCCCTCTCTACTTGTCTCCACACGCACGGGACGCATCATTCGAGTCCCTCGTCACAGGTCTGTAGTGTATTTTCACAGAGTTGCGAGTCCCTGTAGAAACCGCTTCTAACTGCTCCTTTCACTTGAAATCGGAGCTCATGCATGGGTGACTTCGCCACCCCGTCACCGGCGCCCTTCAGCGGCCTGCTGACCATGGCCCTCTTCCCTGATGGTGCCGGTCCAGGTCCTGGAGTCGAGGCTGCTGATGTCACAGGAGCCATGCTCTTCTTGGCTGTGGGACGCGGGCTGGTTGGACACTGGACATTTCTCCAGGTAATGAATGTAGTCAGATATTGCCCACAGCGGCTCCGTTTTCCAGCAGGCCTGGGATCGCCCCCAGACCCAGACGGGGGTTCTTACTCAGCATTTTATGAAGAGGTTTAATGAACAGAAAATGCCATTTGTCCTGATTGTCAACTTGCTTATAGCCACCGAGACGACCCTGGGTGTCCTTGTCACTTAGAAGATCAGTCTATAGTCTTTGGTCCCTCCCTCTCGCTGGCGTGTAACGTGCAGCCCCCCGGCCCCCAGCCTCTTCTCCTCTCCATCTCTTCTTTGGCCCCCATAGAATACATCTGTACCCCAGGAGGTTCCTCTGCTTCCTTGGGCAGCCTGGATGCCCTCCTCTTGGAGACCGGGTGACCGGCCACCTCTCCTGCTGGTCCTTCATTCCGGTGCCTGGTAACTTGTGCAGAGGTTTCTTCTGGAGCCCCCAGGCTCACACGCCAGTCACCGTCCTGTTTGTCTTGCTATCTTCCTAGTCAGTCCTCCCAGGGCCTCTCTACCCACCCATCCCCCATCCCCGCCTCTCTATGGTCTATCCCTGTGCCCTGATCCGACGGCCATCGAAAGGTTGCGTGAGACGCGTCTGCCCCTCTGGGTACTCTGGGGCGGTTAAGTCTGACGCAGCCTTGTCCCCACGTTCCCCCTACCGCTCCTCGTGCTGCAGTCGGCGGTTCTTGCTTGCTCACCCTCCTCCAGTTAGCCGTGATCGTCTTCGTTAATCTGCTCATCTTTCTCGCTTGTGCAGTTTGTCCACGGCGTGCGTATCGGGGGCCTAAGCAGGAAGCAGAAAGCAGTCGAGGATTTAGAGCTTAGGACCGAACTGGGGGGGAGATTTGTCGTACAGCTTCCCAAAGAGTGGAAAAGCCACACGGGGAACAGGGAGGCGGCCCAGGTCGTAAAGGGTTCATCCTCTGCTTGTTTAGAATGAGAAAAGAAATATCAACAAATCACACATTTTAAACAGCCGGCCAATATCACAAGCATCACAAAATCCAGAAATATAACGTTTTTCTCAGTCAGCTACCCGTCTGTCCTGTCTCCAAAGTCGTTTTCCCCCTACATTTTTGGCTCCGCACTCTGATCATTTTTTTTTATGATGACTTTGTAATATCGTTGTCTTTCGAGACAACAGAAAGTTAATTATCTTCCGAGTTGATCAGAATTTCTTTTCTACTTTTGGTAGTTGGGATGCGTAAAACAGGGCGACTTCAGACAGTTCGCGGTACTACTATGGTGTTTTTGCTCTACAAACATGAGAATTCTGATGAATTCTATCTTATGTGATTTTCCTCAAAAAAGAAATAGAAAAGTATGGGGCTCCGGCGACTGCGTGTGCTGCATTACTGCGCTTATTTCTGCCCAGAGAGACTTTCTGTTTGTTGTTGACGTTAAGGAGAATTGAATTCTCGGCTTAGAACTTCACGTCCGGTGGTCGGAGTGGCCTCCCGCAGGCCAGCTTCTGGCTCCATGCGCCTTGAATCTGGCTTCTCCTCCACCCCCCCGTTTCTCTGGCCCCAGGCACCGCAGGGCGAGCTCGTGTCCCGTCCCTTCTGATTCTGCACAGTAGATGGATTCGGAAGAACGAGGGGGCGTGCACCCCGCGGTGGCCAGGGGTCATGAACTGCACATGGAAACGACCATAAACCACGGAAATCTAACCCAACTAAACACCTTTCCAACTCCGCTTCTCTACATCTCCTGAGGGGGAGCCCCAGATGCCAGCCTCCCCTCCACCGGCGCCTGGCCCCGAGAGAGTGTGACGATCGTAGTTAAAATATTTTCCATTTTGCCAACTTGATGTCTGATCGTGAGGATGTATTGCTAGGGCCCTTCTCAGTGCCTTGAAAGGGACAAACCTGAGCCGAGGGCCTTGGAGTGTCAGGTTCCTGAGCCTCCAGGGCACTGCCTAGAGATGAGCTGCGGGAAGCCACTCCCACCAGCGCAGAGGGTCAGAGGGCGGCAGGCTGTTCCGGGGGTCCCGGGACGAGGGTGGGCCTGCCCGGCAGGAGCTGTGGCTATAGAAAGACCGTACCTGCCTCTGGGGGAACCTCCAAGGTGGAGGGGGGAAAGATGACCCTGGTTCTCCCTTGCTCCTCCCTCCCAGTCTCCTCCGAAGCCTCCCATTGGTCGAACTCTGACCAGACCCAGAAAACCTCAGCCTGCAGAGGGTCAGCTCTCCTGCCACTCAGAGGAGAGCTGGGAGGGGCGAGGAACAGACAGATGTACCCATGCTTAAAGAGGATGCACTGTTTACCTGAAATTCAGATTTACTGAGGCTGTATTTTATGTGGGTGGGACCCAGCATCCAGATACCCAACTGGCAAAAGTTTAAGGGAAGGGCTCGGTGGGTGCCTGGTCAGCACTGGTGTCATGTGACAGACTTGGCCATCTGCTGATGCTGTTCCTGCCACATGCCAGGGCTGCTGGCTCCACCCCCCACCTTCCCCCACCTGTGAGCGGGATACCAGTGTTGGCTACTCGGTAGACTGTGAGAGCCACCCAGAGAGCAGTCACGTCCCTTTTTGTCACCAATGTATCCAAGCTCCTCAAACAGTGCCCGGTGTGGAGTTTGATGCTCAGTAAGCATTTCTGCGAGTCTTCAGTTTGTAGATGCAGAAATGGAGTCTCAGAAATGGAGTCGTACTGCCCAAGATGCAGTAAGAGCTGGAGGCCGATTTGCACCCCAATCCCCTTTACACTCCTCGCACCCCAGAGCTCTCACCGAGGATATGCCACTGCCTCAGGGCCTTCTCTGGCTTCTGGCCCTGCAGCTAGACCCTGACCTCAACCCCAGCCTAAGCCTGCACAGGGGCCAGGGGGGCTGCCCCAGAACCAGCAGCCCCCTCTGGTTGGCCTTTTTGTATTGGGGCAACTGCTTCTCACGGGGCCGGTGGGCTGGAACCCCCCCTCCCCCTGACAGAGGGGGACGGCAGGTCAGGGTGGGAGTTCAGAGAAGGGACTAGAACCCCCGGCGTCAAGGCCCCAGGCTTTGCTGAAAACAAACTTTCTGCAGTGTTTCGTCTTTTGCAGAAGCATATGCCTAAGGCAAAAGGATTCCTCGCCTGGTGGAGGAATAAGTTGGGATTCCCTTTAATCCAGGGCCCCAGCTGCCAGCCCTGGGGGTGGGGAACAGTCACCCTGCGTTGGGAGCAGGGGACGTCACCAAGAAGGTCTCATCTCCCCCTCAGCACAGCCGCTCCGCTCAGTGGGGAGCAACGGCCAAGGGCAGAGCTAAGAGAAGGGCGATGGGGTTTATCTCCTCACCTCAGGTTCCTCTGAGGATAAGCTAGACTCTGACTCTTCACCCCCCACCCGGGACCCTTGACCTTGATCCAGTCCTCCACGGGACAAGGGGGACCAAGACGTGTGTCCTGGGGTCCCCTCCGTCCTGGGCTCCAAGGGGCAGGGAGAGGCAGGCGGCTCCTGGCCAAGGTCGCTGTGACCTCCCCGCCCTTTTCTGAGGGACTCTCATGAGTTTTAAGAAAAAAATGGAGAATTGATTCTTTTCTGTAGATAGATAGGCTCTTGTCATTGAAACTGATGGTTCGTGCATGAGTTTTCACAGCGCCTCTTCCTGCAAAGCTCCCTTTGGAGAAAATGGTCACTTTTGGACTAGAGGAAGCTGTCCAGCCTCCTCGTCGTTGGCACAAGAGCAGAATGGGGGGTGTGTCTGTGTGTGTATGTGTGGCTGTCACCCTCCCCTAGCGACAGCCTCATTCCCGCTCTGCACCCCCGCTCGGGTTAAGCTGTGTAAGACCACAGAGGGGTTGGGGACAGCCACTCTGATCGTGGGTGTTGACAGTGGCTGCAGCCCTATGAGGAGAACAGGTGCGATGTGTGGCAGCCCAGTCATTAAAATAATGATAACAGACTCAAGAGTCTGTGGAGAGTCTAGGGCCTCTTTAACCATTTCAACGCTGTAATTTTCCGGGTTCCATCCTAAAATCTTGGTTCAAAGGAGAAAATAAAAGGCCTTCACACTGCCCTTCTCTCGCCCATCCCGGCTCCCCCCAAATTACACGCACAGGGGAAAACCCATGACACAGGCATCCGGGTGCCAAGACACATGGGCCAGCTCCCGTCCGCAAGGCTGCCGTGCCAGGTGAGGCCGTACCTGGTGGGACTGTGGTGAAGGGTGGCTGCCTCCAGGCCACAGTCCCCAAGGAGGGCTCCCCCGCCAGGCGGCGGTGGCTGTGTGCCCCGAACGCTGCTCCCCGGGGGATCCCGGATCACCCTCTTTCTCCTGAGGACCGAGGACCCCCGTCTGGTCTGGACACCTTCTTCTCTGCTTTCGAAGGCTGCGTTTTCTCTCCGGCTGGGGCGCAGGCCAGCGCCAGTCCCCACACCACCGCCCTCCCTCGCCCTGTGCTCCGTCTCCCCTGCCGCGTGTTTTAATCTCCCAGCCTCAACACATTCAGCTTCGCGGTGTCTGTCACTGGCTGCAGCTCGTGAACATTTACAGAATGGCCTTTGCCACGGCCCAAGTGAGCACAGGCTCCAGGCGCGGAGTTTCTGGGGTGACCGGGCTGGGAGGCACCGAGATTCTGGTCCCCCCAAGTCCCAACTGTTTTCTGTGGACCTGGGGAACCACCCTGCCTTCCTCTAATGTGCCGTCCGCCCTGGAGGGTGTCGACTGCCCTCAGCTGCGGGGGAGCCTGGTGGAACTGGCCATCTTTCTTGGGGTAGCAGTGCCCTGGCTGTGATATGCCTTGGTTAGAACCCCTCTATTTTGTTAAAATGCATCAGCCCAGGCAGCCAAGCTCTGTTAATTCCTAATTACAGGTCTTTGGTCCAGGCTGGCGTATGTGGCTGGTGAGCAATAATAATAATAATAATAATAATAATAATAATAATAATATAGTTAACATATTGATATTGGTAATAAAATCGTTTATTGAGGGCTTATTTCTTGCCAGGCATTGTGCCAAGTTCCTGCAATGTGTGGCCTCATTTAACCTTTGAGCAAACACCTTTGAGTAAACACCATGTCTGCCCTCCACCCCCATTCCGCGGGCTGAGAAGCTGAGACTCGGCATGCGGGGGGCATTCCTGGGACCCACAGCGAGCGCCCGGCGAGGTCTGGATTCAAACCCTGTTTGTCTGACTCCAGACCTTCCTGGCTCCCTGGCCTCTGAGAACTCGAATCATTTGCTGTGGGGCGACGCCAGGCAGCTGAATTTCAAATCATCTCCTTTCTTTCCGAATATGTTTTATTTTAAAATCACATAAAAATAACTCAGTTCTCAGCTAGACCAGTGAGCTGTTAGATGTCCTGGAGGCTTTTCCGGCTGCTTCCCTTCTGGCCTCGGACACGGGCCTGAATAACTGGGTCTGGGGACGGAATTTCAGCGGCTCTCAGCCCGGGGTCTTTGTGGGGAGGTGGGCGTGTGTTAGGGTACAGGCCCCTCGGATGCTGCTGCCCCCTCTGCATTAGCGGGGAGCAGGCCTGCGTCTCCACAGTGCCAGGGGCTGCATGGCACCAGCCATGTGTTTTGGGAAGTCGGAAAAATAAACAGTGTAAATAAGATAAAAACTCCACCCGAGAAATGCGAGACAGAGCCCGTCTGCCGTTTGCCACCCCCAGCGGGTCTGGGGAGACAGGCACCCCCGAATGGATCCTCTTCGTCTTTACCACTTCCCGGAAGCCAGAGCAAGGGGCACGGGTGGGTGGCAGCTGGCCCGGGGGAACACAGCCGGCGAGACTCGCCACAGGAATGCTGGGCCCGGCCCTTCCCGATTCCTCGCTGCGGTGTCTCCTTCCTGGGGGCGGGATTTGTGAGCACGGCCGTGGCTCGCTGGTGCCACTCTTAGCCCAGGTAGCTCATGGTGGCAATGTAGAGTGGGGACAGGCGATGGTGATTCTCATGGGCAGCCCACCAGAGCCACTCCAGGCCAGGCCTCATCTGATCTCAAGGGTGCTATCAGTTCTGCGGGCCAGGTGCTGGCCCCTCCTGCCCCCCGAAGGCCTACGGCCGTGGTCTGGCCTCCGCCTGGCGGGGCTGGCCTGGGGTCCCTGCCCCCGGTTGGAGTTCCAAAGGAAAGGAGTTGTCGTCATTCGGCGGTGAGCAGACACGTCACCAGTCAGGCGGGCACCGGGGGCAGGGTGCTGGCCTCCCTGCCGCGTGAGGCCACGGCATCAGTCACGCTTCTCCAGAGGCACAGAACCCGCAGGAGAGACAGAGGCAGAGAAATAGAAAGAGCCAAGTCCAAGTCTGAAGGCCACGGAGCTGGGGCAGCCGACGGTGTGTCTCCGGCCACGTTCCAGTCGGGCAGAGCGCGGTCCCCCTTCCCCTACCTTCTGTTCTGTTCGGCCCTCGGCGGGTTGGAAGATGCCCGCCCACGTTGGGGTGAGGTCTGCTTTACTCAGCCCACCGATTCACACGCTAATCTCACCCAGAAACACCCTCACGGACACGCCCAACTGACGCATGCCAGCCACCATCACAGTCCCCGGGGTGGCTGGTGCTGGCGCGTGCCTGGGGTGCCACGGGACAGCTCCACAGCTGCGGGGCTTCCGAGCCTCACTTCCTGCATCTGTGAAATGGGGCGGTGGCTGCCCCCTGGGGTTGCAGGTCGAGTGAGTGGGAGGGTGGACACGCAGCTCGTGGTGGTCACAGAGCCTTAGCAAATAGACGTGGTTGCGACTGCATGGCGCCTACCTGGCCCGTGGTCACTCTGTGTCGGGTCGCTGACCACCTGCCTGGGGCTCTGGAACCTTCAGAAACATGGCCGCTGCATTCACACCCAGTGGGTCATGGTTCTGGTGTGCATTTATGGAATGCATGCGTGCATGCATGCTACGAGAGCCTCCCTGGAGGACTGCAGGGGGCAGCTGGCACCTCTGCCCCAGCGCCCTGGTGGTGTCAGGTGGAGGGGGCTGCGGGCAGCGTCCGGGTCCCCCCCGGTCCCTCCCGAGCCACAGGCCGTGCTCCAGCTTGTCTTGGTGTCTGCGAGGGAGGCTCGCGCTGGGCCACCTGGGGGTCCTGGCGGCCCTCTGAAGGATGGCCTGAGCACACGGCCTGGCTCCCTGCTGCCCCGTGGCTGCCCGACCCGGCACCTCTTGGGTGTGCTCAGCAAATCCCCTCAAGTTGGGACTTGCCGGCCATAAGCCTCTCCGAGGATGGGGTGCTGGGCCGAGGGGTGTGCGTGAGGGCGGAGCGTGTGCAGCGCGAGGCCGCGTGTCCCGGGTTCTGCCCTTGTCTCCTCCTGGGGGCTGGGGAGGGACAGCTCACCCGCCACCCTCCCAAACCCAGCCCAGCCGCCCCCGCGTTACAGATCCCGGTGCAGGAGAAGCCTGTCCCAACACAGGTGGACGTGGGCCATACTGGGGCTCCCCGTGCCTGGCTGTGTGCCAGCTCCTCTCTGCATCCCGCAGACGATTCCCGTGCCTGGCAGGCTTGAGACAACCCCAGAGTTCGGAGTGTGGTGGTCTTGGTCTATTCTGGCCTCGGTTCCTTGTAGCTGTGTAGCCTTGGACAAGTTCCTCAGCCCCCCGGGGGTTCGCCTCTCTACCTGCAAAGTGGGGTAGTGAGAGTTAGGTGGGAACACCTGTGAGGAGGCCCTGGCCCCAGTGCCCGGCCTGCGGCCAGCGTCCAGAGGGAGGCGGCTGTAACTGTCGTGGCTGCTGGGTCTAGGTGTCACTCGGGAGGTCTGGGGCCTCTGGCCTCGCAAGGGGCTGGTTCTGGAAGCCCTGGCAGGAGCGGAGGTGAGGATGTGCCCAGTATTACTGTCTCCCGGCTGCCTCATGTGACCTTTGCCCTCTGCCCGTCTTTAGGAGTCACACGGACCTCCAGCGATCGTCTCCGGAAGCTCGGCGACCCAGCTGGCCCAGGTAAGCGGCTCGTTCAGCCTCGGTCCTCTTTGTTCATCTGGGACAGGAATTACCGCTCTGAGACTTGGGAGAGAGTCTACCGGCCTTGGGCCCAGCCTGGAGGGTCAGGGGTCAGGACGAGGACAGGGAGGGGGTGGAGCAGTGGGCGGGGCAGAGGGCTGGACAGGATGGGGGCGGGGCAGGAAGTAGGGGGGGCAGGGGCGGGGTGGGGCGGGCTCTGGGCCTCCACCGCCCAACCTTGGCAGCTGGGATTGAGTTGTGCAGCTTCTCCCCACTGGGCATCTGTGGCCTCCCTGACCTGACCCCAGTGTGGCTGTCACAGGAGCCTTCCCCGTTCTCTGATGTCACGTCCGGTGGCTTGTGCTCATTCTGGTGGCCTCTCCTTGGGGGACGTTGGGGCTGGGAGTTGCAAGGACTTGGCTCCTCTAGGAGACAGCTGATTCCTCGAGAAAAGTGAAAATGTGTTGGGGACCTACTGGGTGCCAGACCCAGGCAGGACCAGTGGAGGGGACGTAGTGGTGACATAGCAGGCGGGGGCTGTGCCCTCGTGGAGCAGCCGTCCTAGGGGAGGCACGTGCCACCTGGAACCCACCTCCCGTCTGCCGGGCGCCCTGTCCAGCAGACCTTCCGTGGTGGGGAGGTGTCGTCATCTGTGCTGACCGATGTGGTGGCCGCCAGCCACGTGTGGCTACTGCGCACCCGGAGTAGGCACTGCTAAGTTTATTTACTCGCTCGTTTGCATAGAATTATTTAACTAATTTATTTTTAATTAGCGTCCACTTCCTATCTACACGTGGCTAGTGGCTGTGGATTTGACAGTTCCAGGCCATGCCGGTTACCTGGGCCCCCAGAATTCCACGCTCGGATATCCCTGGGCTCACTTCCGGGGCCGTCGCAAACCTCTCCGCAGGTCTGTCTTCCAGAGGTGGCGCTCGCCGGTGGGCTAGGCACCCCCAGACCCGTGGAGTGGCCGAGGGGCACATCGTTGCAGGGAGCGGGGTGGAAGTGGGGGTGACATGGGGGGCGCGTGGTGTGCAGACTCCCCCTGCAGTGCAGACTGGGGCCGGCCGTGGGAATGGAAGGGTGACGCCCGGCTGGAGGCCTCGGGGCAGCGGAATGAGTCACGTCGTGGTTAAGCAGGATCCCCGCCCCCTCGGCCATGTCAGGCCGCTGACCGCTGGACTGCCCGACTGTCGCCGTGTCTCTGGGGAGCTCCCATCTGGTGCCTGTTGCCTCTCGTCTCCCCCCCTCTCACCTGCGGGGCTGGGTCTAGGGGCTGCCTCCGTGTGACGGGCTGGGGCGAGGCCCCGCGCTTTGGGAGCGACCCCTTGGGGAGGCTGGCGCCCTGGGCCACATGGACGCAGCCTCCTCTGGCTGTTACTTCCCTGTGCTCAGACCGGCCAGTTCCGTGCCGTCAGCACTTGGCAGCCGTGACCAGGCTTGGAAGCCTAAGGCATAATTTGCCGGAGCTCAGGGCTGCGGGCTGGTGATCTGGGTTCCGCCTGGGACTGCCTGCTGACACACGAAATCCTCTCTCTGGAGCCCTGTGGTCGAGACACGCTCTCCTCGTCTTCCCGGCTGCCAGTGGCTAAGACCTTGGTCCAGGACCCCCGGCCTCTCAGCCTCCAATCCCCCTGACCCTTGCCAAGGGGCTGTGTTGCGTGCGGTGCTTCATCCGTGATCTTAGGACCCCCGGGCTGCGTGTGGGACCAGGCCAGGGATAGCTGAGCCCGACGTGAGCCCCAATACTTTAGCTCAAACCACACCACGGCCAAACTTTCCAACAAGCCCACGCACTTTCTACACTGTTTTCTCTTTTAAATGGTATTGTTAGACATATACAAATGTAACAAATAAGACAAGGCGCCTGTGCCCGCTCCCATCCTGCTCTAGAAATAGGTGTTAGGGGCGTAGCCGGAGCCCCTGGCCCGCCCTTTCCACGTCCTGCGTTCCCGCCGAGGGGTCTGCTGGTCCGCAGCACGCTTGGCCGTGTGTCTGCAGACAGCAGCGTGTCTGGCCCGTGGGTCGCGTCTCCCCCTATGTGTCGGGAGTGTGAGGGGATGTGTGTGGGGGGGCTGCGGCTCTGCTGTCTCACATGCTGGCTGGCTCTGAGCTGGACCTGCGTGGTCCTGGTGCCTGCTGCGTTCGCACGGACTGCAGGGAGGGCTCCTCTGCGTGGGCAGGCGGGGTCACTCCCCACGGGGCTGCGGATGATGTCCTCGCTTACCAACACTGCCAAAGGCCCTTGGCTGTGTTTCCTTGGGCACATCAGCTGGGTGATGGGGACGCCCACCCGCAGCCCTCCCACGTGCCCTTCCGGTTTGTTCTCCACGTGCCCTTCCGGTTTGTTCTCCACGTGCACGCACTTCCTGGGCCTTGAAGCCACTCTGGGCAGCTGCCTCCCAGACCACAGTCTCTGGCCGACTTTTGCCCTGGTTCCCAGGCCTGTCTGCGGCCTGGCCCAGCCAGCCCTCTCGTCCCTGGAGACTTCTCCTTCTGCCCTGCTGCTGAAACCTGCTTTTCCTCCTTCAACTACCTCTGGGCTTGGTGGTCACCTCCCCAGTCCCACCCTCATCCCTCTGTAGCCGGTGAACAGTGTCCTTCCCCAAGTTCACGTTTCTCCAGAACCACAGAAGGTAACCTGGTTAGGAAATAGGGCTTTTACAGATGTGGTGAGTTGAGGCTCCCGAGAGGAGGTCCTACTGGAGTTAGGGGAGGCCCTGAGGTCGATGGCTGGCGTCCTTCTAGGAGCAGAGAGCGCGGACACACAGGGAAGATGAGGTGGCCGTGTGAGGAAGGACGCAGAGGCCGGGGTGATGAGGCCAGGAGCCCAGGAACGCCCGGGCGACCAGAACCTGGAAGGGCTGAGGAAGGATTCTTCCCAGAGCTCTGTCTCCTCGGTCTTGGACTTCTGCCTCTAGAACTGTGACGGAATCAGTTTCTGTTGTTTTAAGCCACTCGCTCTATGGGGATTTGTCACAGCAGCCACAGGAAGCTACCTCCCCACCTGGTTACTGCGGATGGAGGACACTCTGCCCACAGAACGGTCTCCCTAAAGCACCGCTTGTTGGCGCCAGCCCCCCAGACCCCCTAACCTTTCTCTCCCACTCGTATGCCCCTTCCTTCAGAGAGACTGCCCTGCTCTAGGCCCGGCTAGGGCCCCGCCCCGTGAGTGCTCGGCGTACACTCAGACACTGGCTGTGCCATTGGCTAACCAACCGCCATCGTCCCCGTGGACAGTGGGTGGTGCAGGGCGGGGCCTGTCGAGCTCATTCACCATCTCTCCAGGGCCCCGGGGACACTGTCAGGCACAGAGTGGCTGCTCAGGAAATGCGCTGAATGGCCAGGTACCCTGTGCCAGGCTGCGGGGTCAAAAGGGAGGGAGTGTGCCTTTGAGACAGGGAGCTGGTCAAGGAAGAGACGGCCAGAGTCTGGGCTGCCTGGGGACCTTGCCCCTGGGCTCCCCGAGCGCATTGCAGCTTCTCCCACCCACTGTCACCTGCTCCTTCACGCCGCGAGGACAGTGTCCACGGTGCTGCCAGCCCCGCCCGGACTCCTGTCCAGCCTCTCCGTCCTGCTCCTTCCCTCCCTGCTCCCAGGGCTCTGGCCGGCCCGTGGGCCATGTCTCCAGATTCGGCCCTGTGCTGGGTCACCCCTGAAGGCATCCTCGTCACAGGGCAACGCAGACCCAACTGGCCGTCCCCTGTCACGGCTCGGCCTTGGGGATCCCGTGCCCTCCCACCTGCAGGCCTGGGCACTCTCGGGGCACACAGCAGGCAGGCAGTAGATATTGTTGATTTGAACTTAGGCGGAGAAGCTTGGGTGAATTGGCCAAAAAAACAAGTTTAAAATAGAAATATCAGCCTTCTTTCGCTTCGTTGAAGAGTATCGTTTCTCATTGTTCGCCTCCTGGGGAGGAAATTTAAGGAGAACATGGTGTCTCCAGGGACGAGGAGGAGGACAGGCAAAGCCATGCAGCGGGGCAGCTGGCAGGCTCGTGTGGCTGCCTGTGTTTAAGTTATTCGACTTAATTATTTAACACAAAATTAAAACTCAGTTCTGCAGTGGCACTGGCCATAGTACTCAGCAGCCACACGTGGCTGCCATGTCGGACACCACGGGTGCAGCTGGCCCCCCTTCAGGAATGTTGGGGCTCGGGGCCCCTGCCGGTCACCGCAGCCCTGGATGGATGGCTGGCTGGGCCTGAGGGCCGTGAGCGCTGGAGTTCCCTTCCACACTGACCTGAAAGGACCCCCAAAGCAGCAGGCCGGCTGGGGAACCCTGCAGGGTCCCGGGGACGCTGCATCCTGGGTTCTGTTGATTTAGGAACAGCCAAAACTCGAGGCACGATAAAAAGTGGGGAGAAGATTCCAGAGAGGAACCCACGCTGCTCCAGGCAGCCAGACTGGGCCAGCCACACAGGGTCTCCTGCCCCTCTGCTGGCAGGTGTGACCGCAGTGGCCACAGGAGGGCGGGGGGAGGGGTCGGGATGGAGCAGACTTCGGCGATCCAGTCTCATGAGAAGCCACCTTTTAAAGTGAGAGGTTGTGTGGGGCTAGAGCTGGGAGCGCCTCACGGAGGAATCCACCGTGGAGGAATCCGTCACGGAGGAATCCGTCACGGAGGAATCCGTCACAGAGGAATCCATCACAGAGGAATCCGTCAC
>NW_024355990.1:3551719-3552271 GCF_902729225.1 Pteropus medius | reverse complement strand
CCAGCAGCTGCACCGGGGCGGGGGAGGGGAGAGGCGGCAGGAACTCCGAGCCTGGAGAGTATCCTTTCAGGAGGATCCCTCTCCCCACACCTCCCCGCAGTCTGGTCTCTCCCCAGAACGTGCGGAGGGGCACAGCCGTGTCTGTGCCCGTCACCCTTCCTGAGTCCCGCCACCTCGGGCAGAATCCCATGGACCGTGCGCCTCTCCTCCTGGCTGGGCTGGCGACGAGCTGGGGCTCGCTGGCTGGCACAAGAACTTTCCCAAAGCTGTGGCTGAGGGCAGGGTCCCAAGCCTTAGGGTCATGGCCTGTTAGGAACCGGGCCGCACAGCGGGACGTGAGCCATGGGCGGGTGAGCGAAGCTTTCTCTGTATCTGTAGCTGCTCCCCAGCGCCAGCATCACGACCTCAGCTCCGCCGAAGGTCACCAACTGTTAGACTCTCATAGGAGCACCGGCCCCTGGTGCCACAGAGGTTGGGGACCACTGGATAGGGGGTCCTGCCTCGTTGGGACAGCAAGCGTTGGTTCAGCTTGGGAAGTGTTGGGTTAAGGAG
>NW_024355990.1:3543920-3548060 GCF_902729225.1 Pteropus medius | reverse complement strand
TGCGCGTGTGCATGTGAGCGTGTGTGTGAGCGTGCGCGTGCACAGCAGAGAGCTTGCCCTGTCCCGCTCGAGGCTTGGGGGAGTCAGTGTCATTCGGGTCTCGTACTCTCCCAGGAGCCCCGCGATGGGGAAGGGGCAGTGGGGATCGTCCATGGTCACTGAGGGACATTTCAGGACAGAAGGATGAGCAGATGTGGGCTCTGCTCAGACCCCGGAGGAGAATCACTGTTTAAGACGTCTGGATGTCACGTCAGGGCAAGGAGTGAGGGCGGGAGGCTGGTCCTTGGGCTGGAGGGGCCTTACTGGTGCCTGGACACCCCCTCTCCCCGTGCCCCGTTGGCAGCCCCCGCGGAGAGGGCACACACCCGTGGGGCGGGGACACGACCAACAAATGGGGAAAAAGAGACTTCCCCTTCTTCAGTCCCTCCCGGTTCCCTCGGCGGGGCCTCGCGTGCCGTGACTGTGTCAGCATCTGATGGCATCATGGGTAATTCCGTTCACCACAGTGTCTGCCGCTTACGCGTCCCCCTTGAGCCAGGTGCTGGGGTCCGCCGTGCAGCTCTAACTCCTCCTCAGCCATCGGCCTTGCTCTGAGCCTCAGGTGTTCTGAGCTCACCCCTGGGTCACAGTGAGGCCGAGAGTGTCGCCCCACAGGGCCCTTGGCCCTGGTCTGCTGTGTGCCATTGTGTGTTTTGGTGGGGGCTCCCCAAGAGGCCAGAGAGAAGGAAGGCTCATCGCCACTGCGGGGGAGCTGCTGACAGGGCGTGTGTATATGTGTGTGTGTGTGTGTGCGTGTGTGCGTGTGTGTGTGTGTGCGCCTGTGCCACTGGGCACACACACTGGCCGGGGACACCGGCGGAAGGCACAGCTGGTGAGACCACAGCTCGTCTGTGATTGAGCTTGGCGACATGGGCCCTCTGGGGTCGGGCGGGGGTGTGGCGTCAGGGTTTCCGGTTCGCAGCCTGGCAGGGTCTGCAGAGCAGGTGGCGCTTGGCTGGAACCTTGCAGGGCCTGGCAAGATGGCCACTCCACTGGCCTCAGCTCCAGCCTTCAGTTTGGATGTCTCAGCCAAGGCCCAGATGAGTGACCACTGAGGGACCAGAGAGCTGGCACAGCAAGGCCGGGAAGGGGTCCTCGGGGACTCGGGAGCGACGGCCGTGTCCAGGGACCTCCCAGGCTAACCGAGCTCCAGGAGCTTCTCATGAAGTGAACAAAACCGCCTTTGAAAACAGCTGCCACTGCAACTGTGCTGCGTGCCACGGCCCTCCGCTGAGGACAGCAAGGCGCGGGAGGAAGTGGGGACCTTCTATGAAATCCTCATTCGGACCCATTGTCATGAAAAAATGCTCACTGCTTTCAACGCTCGGTTAGACACTGGTCACAAGTATGGATGGAAGTAAAAATCCTCGAGCTTTCCCGTACCTCCGTCGGGCCTGGCCAGGCCTTGCCCTTGGCCTTCAGTGGCAGCTCAGCACCTAACCATTCCCTGGGGGAGTGAGTCCCCAGCAGGGACCCCGCGGCCAGGGCCTCGGTCTCCTAATCTGTAGAAAGGGGAGTTGAGTCGGCACAGCCTGAGGCAGTGTCCCCACCTCCGGTGGGCTCCTGAGTCCGTTTGGGGGACGCTGCCTGCTGTGGGGCTCTCTACTTCTTGCTGGGCAGTGCTTTGTCTCACCATAAGGCGGAGCGCATGGCCAAGGTGGGCCAGGGGCCCGGATCTGCATGTCAATGTGTGTGTATTATTGTGTGTGTGTGTGTGTGTCATGCCTGTGTGTGTGTGTGTGTGCCGGGCCCTGCCAGGCCAGACTTCCACCCTCCCTAAGAGTGGCTGTCCTGCCTTGTGCCCCCACTGAGAAAGCCTGGGCAGCACGGCCTTCAACCTCGCCCCAGCAGCTGCATGGAAGGTTGGAGGAGGAGGTGAGTCTCACCCACCCTCACAGAGGGGTGGCACCCAACACCAGCCTCCCTTGGCTAAGCCTAGGGAGGCATCCAGATAAGGCCCACTGGGAAAGTACAGGAAGGGCTCGACGTCAGTCAAAGCATGGTGGTGTGGGGAGGGTGATGTGTGTGGAGACAGTAGCTGGCCTCCCAATTTTACAGAGAAGGAGGTAACACTCTTTTCCATATGTGAGATTCGCGTTTTCTTTTTTTTTCCTTGTCCTGGACTGGCTTTGTGGCTTTTACAAATTAAACAGTTTTATCTTGTTCCAAGGGCTTACATTTCAGAGGGAGAGAATCTCCCAGAAGGGAACTTTCCACTGGGCTGCTGTTAGGAGCCTCGCTGGGTCGCCAGGGTGAGTTGCAGGCAGGGAACGTGGAAGTCTCCGCTGGGTCAGGAATGTTGGCGTGGGGGCTGAGGAGGCCGGGCCACACTGTCACTGGACGTCTGCGCCTGGCTGGGCGTCTGCCCGAGCCGTGCGGCACAGAGCGGTCACCGAGCAGGAGGGAGCTGGCGCTCTGCTCTTCTCGGGCCCCCGTCACGGGAGGCAGCGCCTCACCCTCACCTGTCCCCTGCTCTGCTGTTCCCTCTCGTCCCCCCCCCAGCCTGGACCGATGCTGTGCTCGTGGCTTCCTGGACCTGCTCTCGCCGCCTCTGGCCTTACTTTCCCGCCTCCGAGATGAGAGGCCTGGCCCGAAGCCCTCTGGCCTCCTAGTCCAGCTCTGACGGCCAGGGGACATGGGCCCCGTCCTGGTTTCTGAGGGCTGCTGTCTGTCACCAAGCACCGGAGGCTGGCAGCCGCTCTAACCAGCAACCGATTCTCTCACAGTTTAGGAATCCAGAAGGCCAAAGTCAAGGTGTGGGCAGGGCTGGTTCTTTCTGGAGGCCCGGAGGGAGGCTGTCCCAGGCTTCTGTCCTGGCTTCTGGCAGCCGCTCGTGATCCTTGGCGTGTGGGTGTGTCACCCAGTCTCCACTCCCGTCACTGCATGGTCTCCTCCTCCCACACCCTACATCTCCCTCCCTCTGTGTCTCTCACGAGGACACTCGTTACTGGGCTTGGGACCCACCTGGACCGTACGTGAGCTTTTTTTGCGGGGGGGGTGGGGGGTGGGGGTCGCCTTTCAACCCGCTGCAGCCCCCACGCGTCCGGGCTGCACGGGTGCTTCCAGGTCCCTCACTGTCCTGCTCCAGACCTTTTGGTGTGGCCGCTAGCCTTTCCTGCCGGGTCTTTTACCCCGTGTGGAGTTGAGGAGCTGGGCGGGCGTCTGCCTCGCCAACCTTCTATGCAATGACCTTTGCCTGGCGCCTCGTAATTTGTTTGGAGCCCCAAACTGGTCTGTCCAGAATTTTTTATGATCAGAGCATTGATTTCTCTGTAAAGTCCTACGAAGGGATAAAGTGAAAACCACAATGCTGTGCATTAAAGAACTACCCAATGGCACAGCATGACACCGGGACTGTGCCAAGCATTTACCAGTGGTCACCGCACCATTCCATGCTGCGAGGGCCCGGGGTGCCCGAGGCTCCGTCCTGGACGCTGTCCTCTTTTTTAAAATCTGTGGTAAAATTATACAACATAAAATTTACCATTTTAACAGATTGTAGGTGTGCAGTTCGGTGGCAATAAGTACATTCATTCACCCAGCTGTGCAACCGTCTGCCCATCTCCAGAACCTCGTCGTCTTCCCAGAGGGACACGCATCCCCGCTAAACACTAGCTGCCCATCCCCCTCCCCAGCCCCCGCGACCTCTGCTCCACTTTCTCTTTCTATGAACTGGACTGTTCCAGGTCCTCATGTGACGGAACCATGCCACATTTGTCTTCTCGTGATTGGCTTATTTCGCCTGGCGTGAGGTTCACGCACGCGGTGGCAGGTGTCAGAGTTCCCTCCCGTTTGAGGCTGACTGATGTTCCGGCATCTGGTAGACCACACTTTGTTTGTCCAGCCATCTGCGGGTGGACGTTTGGGTTGCTTCCCCCTTTTGGCTGTTGCGAATGGTGCTGTCTTGAACTTGAATGTACATCCCTCTGCTCGAGTCCTTGCCTTCAAACCCAGCAGTGGATGGGCTGGGTCATGTGATGATTCTATGTTTAATTTTGGGAGGAGCCGCCATACTGTTTTGCAGAGCAGCTGCATTTCACGTTCCCGCCAGCAGCGCACGAGGGTCTCAGATTTCCCCACGTCCTCCTAACATGTGGTGGT
>NW_024355990.1:3539487-3543714 GCF_902729225.1 Pteropus medius | reverse complement strand
TTTCTTTTTTTGGAGAATAGCCATTCTCATGGGAGTGAGCTGGTATCTCGTTGTGGTTTTGACTTGCGTTTTCCTGATGATTAGTGACGTTGAGCATCTTTTCATGTGCTTGTTGGCCATCTGTATGTCTTCTTTGGCGAAACGTCTATTTGGGGTCCTTTGCCAATTTTTAAATTGGGTTATTTTTTGTTGTTGTTGTTGAGTTCCACGGGCTCTCTCTACATCCTGAGTATTAGTCCTTTATCTGATATATGATCCGCAAATATTTTCTCCTATCCTGTGGGTTGCTTTTTCATTGTTGATGCACAGAAGTCTTTAATTTTGATGAAGCCCAATTTATCTATTTTTTTTTCCGCTTGTTGCCTGTGCTTTTGGTGTCTCACCCAATGTCACGAATCTTTTCCGTACATTTTTTTCTTAAGAGTTTGGTAGTTTTTGCTCTTGTGTCTGGGCCTTTGATCCCTCTTGAGTTCACTTTTGCGTATGGCGTGAGGTAGGGCTCCAGCTTCACGTCCTGGCTCTTGATTCAGCCCTTTTCTTTTCTTACACCCCGGCCAGCTCCAGGGAGCAGTGGGGGCGTCTGGGCTGGGCCAGGGAGCCTGAGCTGTGGCCCAAGGCACTGCTGGACGCGTGCTCGGCCTGGGACAGCCCAGCCCGGGTCCTTCCGGGCTGCCGACGGAGGCCGGCCCGGCGTCTCCTGGGGTCCACCGCGCAGACATGCCTGTTGTTCTCAGTGGTGTCCGTGCCTGGCCTGCCTGTGAGACTGGCCGGCTGTGTGTCCGAGTGTGGGGCTCAGTGTTCTTCAGTCTGTCCCCTGCTCCTCCTCAGAAAGCTTCCTCTGCCCCCACTCTCCCTCCCTCTTTGCTTCTGCGAGCCGAGCCTCCATCTGCTTCCTGCTCAGAGTTGGTCATCCCTGCATCTCCCTTCCAATCCGGGCACAGACCTCTGTCCCCCGAAGCCACCGCCTAAACCCCTTCGCCTAAAGTCCCTCCGGCACTGGTCCCGCCTTCACCACCTGCAGGAGGATTCTACAGATGGGCTCAGTGGTGGACTCACCCCCCCTTGGGCTGTGCGTAGGAGAAACTGAGAGGTTTCCTTTTAACAAGGGGTCCGAGTTTGCAGAGTTGTTTTGGGCCCCAGTTCCCACCTTGAACTTGGGACAGAGAGCATCACAGATTTCAGTTCTTGTTGACCCATCTCTGCATGTGGGCTCAGGACCTGCCTTTAGACCTTCTGTTCCTCCATCTGCCCCCCAAACCCCCCAAACCAGGAAACTCTGACTTGAGCAAAGCTGAGTAAACGGAGCAACACACCCCTTGGAAATTAGCAAAGAGTCTCTGAAGCTTTGCTAAGAAAACTTGAAAATGCTTTGTGCTGGGCTGAGCTCTGGAGCAGATGGGCGTGACAAAGCCACCACACGCCCAGCGCCCCTGTTTCTCCACCCAGCGAGTGCGAACAGCCAGTGACCTCTGTTTGTACCCTCTGCCTTGAGTTCACCTTGTAACATGCTGGGTTCCTGTTTGCAGAGCCACTAGACTCAGATCTATTGCGGTCCTACTACGTGCAGGCATTCTCCTGGATTCTTGGCCTACAGTGAGGAGTGAGGAAGATACAGCCCTTCCTTCCTTGGGACTTACGGTCTGAACTAGATGTCAGGCAGCTAAGAAATAAACACATCAATAGGCGATTTCAGGCGAAGGGGGCGAAGAAGCCAGGAGCAGGCAATGGGGTCGTTACTGGGTGCGTGTGTCTGTGGGGGTCGCACTGACGGACGCCATCTCTGAGGAGGTGACTTTGAGCTGAAATCTGCATGGCCGGAAGGACCGGGCCAAAATCCAGGAGAGGGATGTCCGGGCAACGGGAACAGCAAATAAGGTTGCGTCGGGAATACATGGGCGGCTAGACTGTGTCATTAGCGAAGGGGGTCCATATGAATCCGGCGAAGTGGGCGGGGCGGGCCGCGCGAAGCCCTGGCGAAGGCTCGGTATTTTTTCTTGGTGTGATGGGCACCACGTGGAGGGCGTGGCAGGACCTGAATGCCCTGTGGCTGCTGGGGGTGGCCCGTGTCAGGCAGGGAGCAGAAGCAGAAGCAGCAAGGCCTGGAGGGGAAGAGGCTGGTGTAGTTGCTCTTTGCAGTTGGACAGGGAGGGCCTCTGATTGCTGGGTGGACCCAGGCAGTTGAAGAGGCGGCTGGACACTGGAGGCTGGACGCACTGACAGGTGGCTAGCCCCGCCCTGCCCCAAATGCCATGCCCCACCCCAACAACAGTCTGTCAGTCTGCCCCACCTATGCTAACAACAGTTTTCCTTCCTTTCCTGTTCTGGCCTGGGAAGCCACAGCCCCACTCCACGTAAGTCCTCCCACCACCCCAGTGCCCTCCTGCCTCACCTTAATCCCCACCCCAGGGTTGTTTCAGGAAGGCACACTTGTGGCCTCTGAGCCCACAGGCTGCTGGCTGTGGGTTGGAGTTTGGTGTGTGCTTGGCTGGTGGGGACGGCATGGGACGGCCTGGGAGGGTGACCCCCGGAGCCTCGAGGAAGGAACGCAGGCCTTGGAGGGGGAAGCACTGCTCTGGGCCTGTCGCGTCCTGTCTCCTGGGGTCCCGAGTCTCGGGGCAGAGTTTTCGTAAGCTCCTGTGTGACACCTTGTGCCTGTGGGTGACGGGTACCACCTCCTGCGGGAGCGGCCTGAGCCGCTGCGTCTCCAGCGCCCGTGTTCGCAGGTGTCCTTGGCCTTGGCCCTTGGGCAGCCTGTCCTGGCTTCTTCCTCTGCTTTCCTGGCAGTGTTTCTGCTCACCGGGAGAGGACTGGGCAGGACCTGGGGACAAAGGAGATGCAAGCGCCTCTCTAATAGAACAGCGGTGCCTGTGCACCCTGCCCCACAGAAGGGACATTTTGGTCAAATCCGTGTTTGACACTCAGAGGGCATGTCCTTGACCTTGACTTCTGGTTGGGGCAGCACAGAAGGCTCACCACAGGGCCCGGGCCCGCCCCTTTCCGTGGCCTTGCTTCAGGCCTGCGTCCCGCTCTGTGCCTGCTGCCCCCTGGTGTTCACGCTGGGCAGCCCTCAGCCAGGGCCGTGCCCCCCACCATCCGTCCAGTTCAGCTCTGCCTGGCTCGTCCCTCCAGCCTGGCTGAGGTCCAGGTACCTTCTCCAGGTAGCGTGTTCAATCCAAGGACACAGGTCACACAGCCATGCCCGCTCTGAGAGATGTCACGAGATAACGTTATCAATAACTAAAGAACTGCAGCTTTAGCATGTTTTGACTTCCACATATTTCCGAGTTAAAGGACTTCAGAGTGTCCCGATCCTGATGTCACCGTGTCCGAGGGAGAGGGAAGAGCCTGGGGGTCGTGCACCACCCAGAGGGTGGTCTTGGGCTGTGCCTCTGGGATGTGTGTTTGAAGGCGGGGGGCATACACTGAGGAAGACCATGCAGCCCCCACCCCCAGCCTGCAGAGAGCAGCCCAAGACAAAGGGAGCGTGCCTCTCTGGGGAGGAGTGGCCAGAGCGGCCCGAGTTCTGGACACATGCATTTTTTATGCATAGGCACCCCAGATCTGCTGCAGCAAGGGGCCCTGTGGCACCCCAGATCTGCTGCAGCAAGGGGCCCTGTGGCACCCCAGATCTGCTGCAGCAAGGGGCCCTGTGGAGCCTGGGGCTTGAGGGGCTCCTTGGGCTGGAGACGGGACTGACTGCCAACCTTGGAGCTGGAAGCTGCAGACGGGGATATCCGCTGCAGAAAACCTTCTGTCCACAAGGTGGCGGTGCAAGCTCTCCGGAGCCCAGCTCCCGCTGGGTTTTCATGGGCCCTGAATTTGTGGGAGGCCCTGAATTTGTGGGAGGCGGCTGTCCTCTGCAGTGTTACTTCCACCCACTGTGGCTGCAGCAGCAGGCAAGGGAAGTGGCAGGTGGGGACAGTAGGAAGTGCCGTGGGGACAGGAAGGCACCTCTCCTGACACCGGGGCAGGGGCGCTGAGGTGACACCCCAGGACGCCTACACTAAACCCGGTGAGGCCAGTGGCGTCTGGGAGTTTAGGGCTCTGAGCCAGGGGTCTCCTGCTAATCCCTTTTCTTCCTTGTTTCTGGGTGATATGCCTCAGTCTATTTAAACATTTTCCAACTTTTTACTATGAAAAATTTCAAACGTATAGGAAAAGCAGAAGAATGATCGCACGCACACCCGCCCCCCACTCCCCAGATTCTGTGCCGCTTTGCCGTCTGCT